>NC_045429.1:338223187-338530460 GCF_902635505.1 Sarcophilus harrisii
CAGCGTGGCACCTAATTAGCAAGGAAAATTATTTAACCTAAAGTTGCCTGATGGTAGGTACTTCTTTCCTCTCCCTCCCATATTCTAGGTGGCCCCTTATGCCTACTGTGGTGGAACACTTCTTGGGTTTTGGAGTCTCTCCCCAAAGCTTTTGTTGTCCTTCTGACTGAATTTGTTTTTAAAAAATGGTTTTGGGGATGCTATTTTTTTTTTTTTTTTGATCAGTGCTGTCTGAAAAATACTAATTACATCTCTTCCAGAAGTGATCACCCCCTTCCATTCATTGGGGATGTGCTCCCTTCCTTTCTTCTCTCTCCAGAGACGGGAGTGATTGACCCGGAGATCCAGCGCTACAACACGCCAGGATTTTCAGGTTGCCTCTCAGGTGTTCGCTTCAACAACGTGGCCCCGCTCAAGACCCACTTCCGGGCCCCCCGACCGTTTCCCCGTGAGATTTCTGAAGCCCTTCGTGTCCAGGGGGACCTGACTGAGTCTAACTGTGGTGCTATGCCCCATTCTGGCTTTGAGGTGCCACCTGAGCTTGACCCTTGGTACCTGCCACCAGGTGAGTGTCCCAGGGGCAGGCGCAGGGGCTTCCTCCTGAGTAGGAGACCTTAGGGTTCCCAGTGACTAACCATCTCGCCCTCTTACAGACTTCATCTACTATCACGATGATGGCTGGGTCGCTATCATCATAGGCTGTGAGTAGCAGTTACTGGTCTCCATTCTCCTTCTAACATGTGTCCCCTCTTCTTTAACCTGAAAGTCTGGGATGGCCGCATAGGGGCAGGGGCCCATTTGAGGGTTGGGGTCTTTTAAAGCATGTGGGGATTTGTTAACAACTGTTTCTACTATGCCAGACTTGCTTTCCCTTATTATTATTTCCATTAAGCCTCCATGCGGCTTCAGCCCAATTAATTGCTGAGGCTTTCTGGGAACATCCCAGTAAATAGAACCGCATATGCTCATTTCTCTATCTTTCTTTTACTCGGCCTAGGGGCGGGATGGCATGGAGTAAGAAGCTGGAATGAGGAGTAGAGCCTGGGGCCAATATCAGAAATTGGGGACTGAGAATATTAAGCCTCAAGGAAGTAGTTCCTCCAAGCGTTAAGGAATAGTTGCTTAGTTTTAGTGCAGGTTGGGCAAAGCTATGTACATGTAAAATGCCTAGCACCCACAATAACCTTTTTCTTTTCCTCTAGTTGTGGTGACTCTCTTGCTGCTGGGGCTGGTGGGACTTCTGGTCCTATTCTACTTGCAAAATCATCGATACAAGGGTTCTTACCATACCCACGAGCCCAAGGCCACTCATGATTACCATGCTGCTGGCAAGACCCCTTTACCCCCTTCTACTCCTGCCCGGGCTCCTGCCCTGCAGCCTCCAGCCCCTGCACCTGCCAGGGACCAGAACCTACCCCAGATCCTGGAAGAGTCTCGTTCTGAATGAATCAGGGGAAGGGATCTGTGGGGTAAAGTCCCTCTCCCCAGACTCCAACATCACCCTTCCTTTGTTCTCACTTCCCCTCCCCGACCAAGGGCATCAGGGCTCCTTCCCTGAGCTGGCTCTGTCCACCCCAAGGACACCTCTTCCTGGCCACTTTCCCAAGCAGAGCTGCAGTTGGGACCAAAGGGAGAGGCAGAGCCTCACTGCCTGGAGCCAAATGCCCATCCCTTTCCTTGTCCTACCCAGCCTTTCCCCTCCCCCACTTACTCAGGCTCCTGGCCCAGTGCCTGCCTGGCAGGAGATGTATGGGGCGGAGACGGGCACAGGCACCTCCCACCATCTCTGCCTATGCCCCATCTCCAGCTGCTGCCAAGGGATTAACAACTGTGTGCAGGGGGAGATTATCTGCTTCCCCCCACGTACCCAATCTCAGCAGGAGCAGATGTGGGGGCTGCCCAGGACATGGGGGGAGGAGGCTGCTAACTCATTTCCCCAAGCCTCCCCTGGGTCCTGCAGAATGCCTTCCAGCATAGTAGGGAGTAAGGTCTCCCTCCCTTTTTTAAAACGAGTCCCCAAGCTTCAGCTTAGCACCTTAGCACCCCTGCTACTTCATACTTTAGCCAAAGCCATAAGCCAAAACATGCAAGGTAGAGAAATTTAGGCAGACCCTTCAATAACCTTATATTCCCCTTCTACTTTCCCAAGAATGTGCAATAACTTTGGTGTCTGCTTAAAGGCCCATACTGCTCTCCAATGCATGAGGAGCACCTTTCCCTCCCACGCTCAAATGCTGCTTAATGTGCCCAGGAGATCATGTTCTTTATATATTCTTTGTTGCAGTCTCTCCAGAAGATCTCTATATTACAGTAATTTTTTAAATTCTTGGTTTATATATAAAAACAAAAACAAACCCAGAGTCAAGTGTTCTGTCCCATGTTGCACCCTGTGGTCTGTAGTTTGCTTCTCTTATATTGGATGTCTCAAAAGTTCTGCCGGTCACTCTCCCAACCTGGACCTCTCCCGTCCATACTAAGACAGATCTTGTTGTGTTGACAGACTCAGAGAGCTGTTCCAATAAAGAGAATGACAGAGCTGGTCTTCGTGTGGTGGCAGATGCTCCAATTGTTGGGGAGAGGAGAGGTGCGTGAGAGTGGGGAGGGCTGAATCCAGGGCCCCTTTTGAGCAGGATGTCAATCCTCTGTCAGAGCTACAACGAGGGACCCCATTCCCATACCATCTCTAGAGGACTCGGGAGGCCAGAAGATGCTGGAATCCACCAATGTGAGTTGTGGACACATTGCCCACCATTTCCCCTCAGACCGAAAAAAATTGCTCAGCTCGCTACAGAATAGTTTCTACCACTTTATTCTGATGAAGGGTCACAAGCCACAGGATTTTAAAGTGCGTGAGATTCACTGGCAACCAAGCCACACTGACATCAAGCCTCTCTACCCATTCCTGACAATAAGAAGGAAATTAAAATAGAGATCGTGGGTGGTAGAGAACACTAAGGATGTAAGAAGGATTGAGTAAGATAAGAGGGATAAAACCCAGAGACTATGAAAACCAGAGAAAGCCTGAAAGAAGTATGGTAAAAGTTCCTCCAATCCTAGCACATAACAACCTTAGCCTACCCCTTCTTCTTGGCCACCATATGGCTGCAGAGACCCAGAAACCAAACCACCACCACCCCTCATCGCCCCCCAAAACCCACTCCAAAACAACAAAAAAGTTGAGCTGTTCAGGCTTTCTGAACTTTTGCCTAATGTCTCTGGTTTTCCCTTCTAATCTATGAGCAATTCAGTGCCCATAGCAGTCTGTGGCGGTGGGAAAGGGAGTGTTCCCTTCATCACACAGCAGGGGTAGACTTCAGAATCACTGCTGAGGCTGGCTGGCTAAACAGCTGGCCCCTGCCAAGAGCTGGCTAGGAATGTCTGAGGAGCAGCTGGAGAAGGGGATAAGAAAAGGGGGCAGATGGCCAGCTGAACTGGCTGGGAAACTTCTTTGAGAAATCCCCATGGGAAGGATGGTAGCCCTAGGCTAACATGGCCTGGAAGGAACTCCACCCCAACCTAATGTGACACACCTAAGGGTATAAGGACAGGCAGAGGATGATCAGTCCAGATCAAGAAGAAAGGCACTCACTCCCTAGAGAGACAGGATAAAGCCTTGCACCCTTGTTCCAGACACTCCCATGGCCAGCCCGGACTTGCCTTTGTCCTTTCCACCTAAGCACAGGCACTCCCCAGCTCCCTGCCAGCTCAGCAAACCTGCCAAACACAGGGCTGCTTGGTTGGCCCTATTCTCACCATGACTAGACCCCTCTGTCAACACCGATACTCTTCGCTCCCCCAGGGACACTGGATGGAAGGAAAGCAATCTCCCTTTCCTCAGAAACTAGGGTTGGGGTGGGATCTCAGGGACCACGGCTTAATTCTTATACCCACCCTTCAGGTCTTCTAAAGGAAACAGTTAAAGTGCTTTGCTGGCAAGTTTCCTTAGAGAGGACCCAGCCGCCTCTGTACTGAAAAGCGGCAGAAGATCCAGTAGCCCCATATCCATGCATTGCCAGTTTATAATTAACATGTATGGTCACCTCTACACACATGCATGTTAAACCCCACCCCACCCCCTACAAATCTACCGATACCAAACAGAAGGTGCCAGAATCAGGAAAGCAAATTGTATCTGTATCCTCTGTATCCTATTCCCCTACCTCCAACCTGTATCTGGGCCTTCCCCCCCCAAAGGAATACTTGACCCTGGTCCTTTTAGTGTGGTCTGGGGGAGGGGGGACAGAGAGGAGAAGGAAGCTAGAACAAAATAACTACCCAAGACACCCCACACACACCCATGCCCATACATACACATACACCCACACACCCACACCCACGCCTCTGTTCACCATTTCAGCAGCATGACACCTCTAAGGGCCTGACAGGAGGTAGCAGGGGACCTTATATTCCTTCCTGGAAATCTGAAAATACCAGTCCATCTGCATGGACAAAACTTTCTTCAAAGGCTCCTGTCCTCAAGCCCTGGGATCTTAGCTCCTGCCTTTAGCACAGTTCTTCCCCGAATAGCAAAAAAGTGAATACAGGCCCTCTCATGTCCCGCGTAACTAGTCAAGGTAGCAATAGTTCATGCTCTTGTTGGCAACTGGACTACTGGTCAGATTTAGCAAGCCTCTGACACTAGACAATAGAGAAGAAAGTTAAAAGAGGGAATGAGAAGACTCAACCCCCTACTTAAATTCAATCTATGCTGTCAGGACATACTTTGCCATGAACTCACGTTCCAATGACTCTGGTTCCCAATCCCATTCATTGCTACCAGCCCTTCCAGGTTCCTGGGTCACGGATGGGGCCAGGAACCTAACTATATGAAAGATCTTGATTTAGGGATCTAAGATAAGAAAGTGCATTTGCTGACTTTTTAGTCCCCATAGATACTGCCCTGGGTCTGGCCCCCAGCACAGGGAGCTAACAGGAAACCAAGTTATCAGATATCAGCCCCTAACCTTTACTGTTTGCCTCTGAGCTGGGAGGACATACTCCCCCCTCCTCCCTGCCTTTGTCTCTCTCTTTCCTGAGAATCCAAGCCCTAAATGCTCCCTGATTTCACTCTGAGACAAAGAACTTCTCCCCCACCGCCCATAGCTTAGGCTTCACTACAGAAGGGGTAAGAAGAGAGGATTTCTGGGTATAGAAGACAGTGCAGGAGACTGAAGCAGCCATGATGTGAGCACAAAAGCAGAGGCAGCGCTGCTAGAGGTACTGGAGGTTGGGGCACAGGAAGACTAGAGGACATCTGTCTCCCTCTCAATTCCCACATACTTGAGGGCGTCAGCTTGACTGTACCTGTCATGTCAAGGAAGGAAGAAAGGGAGAGTTTGGTTATACAAGCAGAACTTTTGTACTCAACAAGACAGTACCCCCCCCTCACACTTTCCCTTTGCACCTTCAATCCAAGCCTCCCCAGCTCTCAGCCCCTCCAGATCTGCCTCTCTCAACAGTCTCACCTGTAATCGAAGAAGAGTTCTTCCCCAGCTTGAATTGCTCTTTTGGCAAAGATTCCAATCCGATGATCTCCATTCACCATCACCACTGAAATAAACAAATCAAAGGCTATTCCTCTGGCTCTTGGCTAACCTCGGGCCAATTCTTCTAGTTTTTTAGTGAAATACAGGAACATTTCTCTCAGTGTCTTTAAGTTCTGCAGATGGTTCCTCAAAAGGAAAACTGATCCTAGTGTTACGCCACTTCAAATTAAGAAGTAATCAATGAGGATATCTATTCTCAAGTGGCCTTAAGATTTTTTTTTTTTTTTAAAATCCTCCTGATGAATTTTGAGATGGCTTGGGGTGGAGAAAATACTCTTCAATGGCATTTATCTAGGGGAGAGGAATCTCTGTAGATGAACAAAGTAAAGAATGAGAAAAGCTCTTTGGAGAAGGGAAGAATCATCTTGAATACCAGGTACTGCCATATACATCAACAGAAAAAGGATCTATGTGTCCCAGAACTCAGCCCGCCTCACCATCTACTCCATAAAGCCTTTACCTTTGGCATAGCAATTGGGATTCACTGAGTGGTTTGCAAATCGAATTTTATTTCCTTTTCGGGTGGCATCTACCACAAAATCTGTGTAGTGATAAACAAAGAAAAGACATGAGTTCATCATTCTGTTCTACATATAGAGAACAACTCCTTAGGACCTTTTATGTTTAGGTCTCAAGTAATCTCCCCAAAGCAACAGAAATTTTGATTCAATAGCAACTTCATATATAATAAACCTCTCAGGATGGGGAGAAGGCATCCTCCTTTTTTTGGAACCCTTTTCAGGTTCCCACTTTTCTCACTTTAAATCTCTGAGACCCTTACTAGTGGTAGTGAGGCTTCTGCTGTGCATATGTGGCATTGGTACCATGAGTCATATGAAGACCTTTTCCCAACAGCTGCCTGTGAGAGTTTAATGGATAGGTCTATGATTAGATATGGAATCAGGAACCATGAGGGAAAAGGGTTGCCCCAATACCACTAAGGATGAGCAGTAACAAGGTCTCCTACCATTGTTGAGGTTGAAGAGAAAGCTGGACATGTACTTGTCATAGACCTTTCCCCGTCGGTCGGCCTCATCCTGAGAGATAAGCTAGAAACAGTTAGAGTGAAAAGTGAGGACATAAATGGCAATGTCTGCTCAGGACAACCCCCTTCAATGAAGGAGGCTGGATTACACACAAGAAATTAGAATCCTAGAGAACCACAAGAAATTATTGTATAGGGTGATTCCATTTTCCACCTCCCCCTGCATAAGCTGAATTGCTTGGGAGTTGAGGAACAGTGGTTTGTTTCAGGCCTGCAGATGGTTCACTGGAATCCCTAAGAGAGGCCACATGAGAGCTGAACTGAAACATTTAGGGAGTAATTCATAGCTGCCCAACCCACAGAAAAATTAGGGGGTGTTATCAGCCTCACCCACTGTGAGAATTTGAGTCAAACCTGCAGGGCTCACCTCACCACAATATTCAGAAATGAATTCATTCTTCTGTACAGACTCCTTGATGAAGGTGCCCCATCCAGCCACATCTGAGGGGGCCAGCAGCAGGTGCTAGGGAGGAGGCAGTCAGACTTCAGGTGACAGACATGGCAGGCATTGTGGGGAAGGGCAGAGGGTTGAGACATAGGGAACAGCACTGGGCAACTGTTGAAAGGATCTGAATGGCAAAAACCTGCCAAAGTCTATGTGGGGGATGAGGAGGAAGAGCAAACAAAACATGAGGGGAGTGAGTTCCTTTATCTTTCCCCACTTCCAATTTGGAGCAGGGTGGGTTTCTTTAGTTCTGAGGCCACAAGAACTTATTGCCATTTGTGAAGCAGAAACAGAAGGCATAAGCAAGATCCTACTTCTCTGTTCTGCTTAGGTTTGTCAGGTATAAATGGACTGGCTCTCTGAATGATTCCCTATTTTGGGAAAAAGAAGATAAAGAGGACAAAAATCCTTCACAGTCAACTCCTGAGGTGTGGAAGCTACAATGAAGGAAGCCCCAGGAAGTTGAAAAAGGAAAGTTTTTGAAAACCATTCCTCCTCTCCCATGTGTAAGCCCCAGGCTCTGGGGAGTCAATTGATGAAGTCCATACCTTCTTAAGACCACGCTGGATGCTGCAATTTTTGCAGGAGACCACCTTGCAGTCCCAGTGCTCAGAGGCCCCACAAGTGAGACACAGATCAGGATCACATTCCCGAACAGCGAGGTAGCAGGGACACTGTTTGGTGTTACATTGGGTCTTGCAGCGGCAGCCTGGGAATCGGTTTTGACCTGAGAAGGGCAATGGGAAAGCAGCTGGGATCACCAGGTCACTGTACCAACCCTGAGAAAATAGCCCTCTTTGGAGTTTGGTGGTTCAGAGGGCAGCAGTGAGGCAAATGGAATGGGTTTGAGGATGTGGGGGGGAGCAGAGTCTATCTACCATTCCACAAAATAGCTCAGACTAGAAGAGAAGCAGTGAGGGGGAGTAGCAAGAGAGCTGGAGCTAGAAGACATGGTTCATAATCCAGCACTATTTACCTACCTATGTCCCCTTCTATGTGGATACTAGATATTGTCCATTTAGAAAACAAAGGGGCTGAATGATTTCTCAGTTCTATGATCTAGTATCTGTGTGGGGGACAACTGGGTTTGGGATCAGAAGACTTAAGTTCAAATCTCTTCCACTCAGATCTTGAGTGAATCATGTTTACCTCTCTGGGCCTTGGTGACCCTTCAGGCCCTAATTCATGATCCTGTGACTTAGATCTCCTTGACCCAATGAACTGATGAGTTCATTCCCCAGTATCATCCTTCCCTCTGCTTGTGAGGCCTGGGAAGGGGGCTGAGTATATCCTGGAAAGAGCCCAATCAGTGCTCCTCACTGGTAAATCCCTGCCTGAACAGGAAGTATCATTTTGACAGTACCATGCATGTTCTCCACTCAGCCCCCTCCTCCACCTACTGCTCTACCCAGAATGATCTGCTGTGGCCGAGATGTGTATCTGTTGTGGGCAGAAGGTACTCATATCTTGCACTGCCTGGCCTCCAAGCTCTGCAGACTCTGACTTTGATATCTATCAATCAGCCCACTGTGGTCAGAACTGATGGTAAACTACGACAACAAGGGACAGGGTGGTGGAGGGGAAAGAAGCATTGTGGGGAGAGGTAAGGGAAAGGACTATGCAAGCAACCTGTCCTCCCTCCCCTTGCCCACCCTCCACTTGTGCTGTCACCAGATCCCTGTCTCCTACCAGATTACATTAAAAAGAAGTGAATTTTAGTGAAATTTTAAACATACAAATTTGAAATTAAATTTTTAAAAATGCCCTGTGAAAATAGCAAGACCCCTAAATGAGGGGTTGTGGAATACACTGAACAAGAAATGTCCAGAGCCCCCATCTTACCACTTGAAGGTAAAACAGAGGAGGGCAGACAAGATCTATAGATCTGCAAACTTAAGAATTCCCAGTGACTTTCAAGTCCCTTGTTGACTCCAGGCAGTATGCCTGACACACGACAAATACTGAATGTAAAAGGGTCCAGCTCAGAGAGCATGAAAAGGAAGGGAAAGCTGGGATATGTGTGTGCCAGTAGGGGTATATGCAGTGCAGGCTTACAGTCTGGGTTGCACTGGCAGAACTTCTCACAGAAATTCTGGGTCATGATGCAGGGGCAGGTGCTGTCGCAGGGACGGTCTGGATGGTCACAGGGTTGGTAGTTGTACACCTGTGTGGCGGAGTTATCTAGGAGATAGGGAATAGGCCAATAACACAGCTGTGACTATGCTTTCTACCCCTCTTCCCAATTCCCAATACCCTAAACCAAAGAAGCTAGATTGCCACAGCCTTGGAGAATTCAATTTAATTCAACAAACATCTATTATACACCTACTATGGGTGCAAAGTCCTGTGCTAGGGAATACAAAGACAAAAACTAAAGCAGCCCTGGCTCTCAAGGAATTTCTATTCTACTATGTGCTCCTAGACTTGAGTTAAGAAGAAACCAAAAATAAGGGTAACTTCCAGATCACTTTGGGATATAATGGGGAGGAAGAGGAGACCAAGAACTACAGAGCATCTATTTAAAAAATGAGAGCTAGACCCTGGCAGATACCCCACCACCAAAGAGACAAGCCACAGCATCGATTCCTAAGAGCAAGGCCGTGGCCTTAGCTGCAACGAGAAGCTGAGCTCCTCTGAATGACTGCAGAGTGACTTGTCATCTGTGGGAACTGCTCAGGGTCTGCAAGTGCAGCTGCCTATAGGGTGATGTGGGTGGGTGGCCACATGAGGAGGCTGATGACTGAATTGATGGAAGCAGGCTGAGAAACAACATACCTTTCTTGAGCTGAATCTTCCTGCAGTGTGCAGCCCATAGCCTGGAAGAAAAAGACAGGAGTAGGGCCATAGTCCCGAGGGGCTCTGCAGATGCAGCTAAATAAAACACAACCTATTCTGAGATACTGTGGTTTGACAACTAGGGGCTTCCTATGAAAATTAGATATGAGGCCTGGGCTCTACACATGAAAGCGAGACACCTTGATTTAGCCTCTGCTGACTGCTGATTTAAAAAAAAAAAACAACCTTTATTTCCTTCATGAGGTTACCAATTCCCTTTGGGGGCAACAAAATGTGGGTAATGGAAAAAAAGATGAAAGGTGGGAAGAAAGGGTTCTAGATCAAGAGTGGAAGGGGAGAATGTGTAGGAATCTGAAATATGGAGTATTCTGCTAAATATTATGAGACTGTATACTTTAAGGGAAAGAACCTGAGAGAAACATACATAATATAACAGAAACAATATTGGACTTAATCAATATCTGGGGTTTGAATCCTGGCTCAACATTCACTTAGCTGTGTGACCATAGGCAAATCACTTCACCTTTCTGAGCCTCAGTTTCCTTGTCTGTAAAATGGGGCTAATAACACTTGCATTACTTACCTCATAGTATTATTGTGAGGAAAGTGCTCTGTAAAACTTAGTGCTGGAGAAATGTGAACTAGTCTTATTTCTTCTATAACCCAAAATTGTTTGCTTCTACTGGGTAATGGTCATCAATCAGCACAACAAGACAGGGAGAAAATTTTTTTAAAAATTCCAATTCTAGGCAAATGCTAGAAGACAGTGCTATTACACAACCCAGAAAGAAAACAACCAAAGTTGCCAAAATCCAAGAAAGAGAATGCACTATAGTCAGAATTGAGGAGGGGCTAAAATGGTGACTAACCATCCAGCCAGGAAGGACTACCCTCAGGGGAATAGAGAGAGCTCCTTGGCTAAGAGTTTAAGTGTGAAGGTGATCTACCTACTAAAGACTGAAGAGCACTGGGGGGAAGGAGAGGGGAGAGGAGGAGGAGGAGTGCTCCAAGGCCCCAGGGAGCATGTGCAAGCTCTCTGAAGCTAACTGAGAACATGCTGTTTTGGCTGACTGTGGGGAGGAACGCAGATGGGAAGTCTAAAGGGAGGCCCAAGCACAGGGAGCAGAAAGGATCGATACCCATCCCGGCCACAAAAAGTGCTTTGTTCGACCCTTGCCTGTGTTTTCTTTTCTTCTTCTGCGAGGGGTTCATGAGCTCATTTGTTGGCAACTTCAGGATAAGTGACTCTTTGACTGCAAACTGAAAGACCTGGAAGAGAAATCCAACAGGCCCTGTCACTCTCCCTCGGGCCGAGTGGCCAGACAAAGGGCCCCAGCTGGTAGCCAGCTAGAGTGGGTTCAGAGGCAGCTGGCTTGCTCATCCCTGGGGGTCCCAATTGCTTGGGACATGAGGTCACATAGCTTTACAGTTTAATTCTCTATCTGGTGTCCTGACTGGGAGGGAACAGTACTGACCATCGGCATGTCTGCTTCAACATTGGCTTTCCCCTCAGGTTTTGCTCCAACAGTTTTTAGGGGAGGATTTGTTGTTGGTGGTGGTTTTTTAAAATTCTTAACTCTCCCTCCACAGATGTCTCTCCTCACCTAGAGAGCAGCTTTATAAAATTCTCTTTGGACAGGGATTGAGATTCAAAGCACTACCTCACCCTGAGCACGAGCCCCCTCTGTTGGGAAAAAGATGTAGAATCACACCACCATTGTTACAGTTGGAAACTATCTAGTCCGTCCCTTTCATGTAGCAAAAGAGAAACTGAGGCTCAGAGAGGGAAAGTCACTAGTTCTCCCCATTCCCTGGGGTCACAAAATTACTGAGCTGGCAGGGACATTAGAGGTCATCTACTTCAAACTCCTCATTCCACAGATTAGGCATCTGAGGTCCAGAGAACTGCTTCTCCAAAGTCACACAGCTAGTTAGTGACAGAACTGGGACTGGAACCCAGGCCTCCTCCTTCTTACTCTAGAGCTTTTTCAGATTGATCCCATGACCTTGACATTAGATTTCCCTTTGGTAGGGCATCATCCTAAGCTATCAGCTTTGAGTGATAAACTCGATGGTGAAGGGATTCTGGGTGTGGGAATTTCACAGGCCCGACCACTTATAAAGTAAAGGAGTCATGAAGGTGACTTGCCTGGGTCTTTGAGGTTGGACCCTGCTGCCTCCTTTGTAGCCCAAGTGACCCATTCCCAGTTTCCTTTCTCTGATCTTCCTGAATTCAAAGCATCAGCAGCTGCTACTACACCTCTGCTGGAAGGTGCACAGAATGGGTATGTTCTACAGCTCTACTCAAAGAGGAATGGGGAAATCAAAGAGAGCGGCTGATGGGGCCAAGGGGGCAAGAGAAGGGCTAAATGAAAAGCCCTTGAAGAACAGGGGCTGGCTACTGCCTAGAATAGCACAGGAATGCCAGTCCCCTTAAGAAAGGAGATTTCTGAAGTCAAAGATGAGGTGATTTCAGCAGTAGTTAAGAAAGAGGCTACAGCACCTTGGTGAGAGCCACTTGAATTCAATGACATCTAAGACAGAAGGAGGTGTGAGCACAGAGTATTCCCTAGAATGTACACAGATGGAATCTACTCAGTCTCTGTGCCTCAAGGCAACCTGTGGCTCCCTAAGACCTTCTCTGGATGTTAAAAGGGATAATGGCCCACAGTGAACAGACTATTCCTTTAAAAAAGTGCTGCAAAAAGAAAGAAAGAAGAAAAAGAATCTAGAGGTAAATGGCAATTCAAAGCTGTAGCAGGAAGTTGGAAGAATATGACATAAAGAAGAACATGAAAAAAGCAGGGCATGTGGGCTCTTGTATAAATGAGGCCATTTCCAGGGTTGATGGAGGCAGACTCTAAGGGGGAAGCAATTTTCTGTGTAGTATCTAATGCTGATCCCAGGAAGAAACAATGAGCTCCGATGGCTGCCCTGCTAGAGGATACTGAGAAAGTCCTATGTCAACCTGACATGAATGGTCAGGTCATCTTCAGTTGGTCAATTAAGCATTTAAAGTGCCCACCAAGTACTGTTCACTATGCAAAGTACAGGGAAAAAACAAAGGCAAAAGAGAGTCTCTATCTTAGAGGAGTCCACAGTTTAAGGGAAATGGAAATTTGGGGGATGGTGAGAGATGTTGCAAGGAATGTTCTTAAAAGTCACACAGAGGTAGTACTATTGAAACTCCAATCCTCTGGCTCCAGAACTGGTACACTTTATGTTGCACCAAGTCACCTCCCCAAAACATGTCTTTATCTAGGACATGACAGAAATTTGCCCAATTCTCCTCAAATCTAAAAACTATTATCTACTTCTGAGATTCATGTGGAAACAAAAGATATTGCCAGAAGGAACTCAGTAAGCATCCTTCTTGTTTAAATCTCAGGGCAGAACTGGGGTGTAGCTCAGTGTTGCTGACTAAAAGAGTTGGGGGAGGGGGGAAAGGCCTATATGAGAAGTGAAGGCTGGTTAAGAAGACAGTGATGTAGGAATGGGACTTAAATTTCTAGACTAGAGATAGATACAGGAATGAAGGGCTTATGGTCAGGCTAAGAACGAATCTAATGAAGGCTGATAAAAATATTTTTGCCAAGAGCACTTTGGATCTAATCAAGAAGGCTTTAAAACAAAAATAAGAGAGAGAAAACTGCCCACATATATACATTTAATTCAAGAAAAAAGCAGATAGAAGGAAGGCCAATAGAAGGGCCTAATAACTCACAAAAGCCAAAAAAAGAGGGACAGAATAATTTTTAAAGTCTCATTTTTATAGAGTTGCACAGAATATAGATAAAAGGGAATTAAGAATTTTAAAGCAATGAGATAAACGTGATCTTTTATGTATCACTAAATCTTGGTGAGATACAGGTCATAATTAAAAGTATGGTATACTTTTTTCAAAATGACAGATTAGATAATAGAGGCAGTAAAGTTCCATGAAATATCAAACAGGATAAACTCATGTGAGGAAATCTATTAATGGGTGGGAGAATATAGTCAAGATCATTTTAAGAGTTTCAGTGGAGGAAATGGGTGATGAGTTCTGATAGAAATCACAGAGAAGCAGATTTTCCTCAATATAAGGAAGAACTTTCTGACAATGAGTTGTCCTAAAAAAGAAGTAAGTTTTCCATGGATAGGGTTCTTCAAATAGAGGCTGAATGACCACTATGGGATATGAGAAAGATATGAGAGAGAAGAGATTCCCAACTGAATACAGGTTGGATTAGATGATCTCTGAGGTCCTTTCCAACTCTTAAGATTACATGATTCTTTAACTACACATATAGATGCCCAAGAGCTTGGATCTGAAATAAACAAATATCTGGAGGAACCTTTCTTTAGACACTTAGCCCTAGGACACAGACTGGGGGATGGCTGACTGATCAGTTAGATATACTCAGTCACCTACTGCTGTTCTTCTCCACTTTCAGACAGTACCTGCTTGCACGTTTTAGTTCCCAGGAGCCTGGCTATTGAACAGAAGTTGTTGAAGTAGGTACCATGGAACACCCTGAAGAGGGACTCCTCAGCCCCAGTCCATTCCACAGGTTCTAGAGGTGCTTCCACTACACATAACTGAGGTGGGGCAGGGCTGGCCTTCTGTTTGGTGGGTGTCTGACATCTAGAGTTGGCCTCTAAAACAGGAAGAAAGTGATGAAGAAAAGAGCAGGCAAAACAGAAAGTTAAGGGCAATGCCCTACAATTTCAGTAGCATTATATTTTTATCAAGAAGACAGTGAGAAACAAGAGTGCTTCCCATGTATAGCAATACTTACAGGTAGATCTCTAAAAGTGAATATTTTCCCTCAAATAACTGATATATTTGAGGGTGTCCAGGAATTGCTGCACAGGTTATATAATGAAGGCTCACATATTCTCTATATGGTTACCCATTTCATTTCATTATTGGTGTGAACAAAGTTTAAAACTTCATATAACTGTTCTTATTACTGCCAATAACAACATAAATAATCCCCATGCTGAAAATACAAACTGGCAAATATCCTTGAGAATTCAACAAATAATCTGAACTGGAAATGGAGCATCATCATAAACAAAGATATTGCCCACAACTGCCTGGACTTATGTAATACTGACCAATACAAATTTAAGAACAAAAGTTTTTATTAGATGTTGCCATGTTGAATAATTATATCTTCTACTACGTGGCATGAAAATCTCATTATATGATAACTGGATAAAATACTTATGTCCATTCTCTTCCTCCTACTGGAGTTGTCTGAAGATACTTTTAGTGAGCCTACAGAAGATAAGACATCCTAATATTTTTAATCACCTATAAAAGCAATTACTTTATGTGCCTGGAAAATAGTCTGCCTAACATTAACCACAAAAGAATAGGATGGTAATTTGCTCCCAGTAGAACAGGAGATGAGAATGATGACAACACTAATAATTCTGAGGAAAGGAAGTAAAAGTATATTAAAAATCTCCAATCTGCTCATTATACCTGAAGAGCTGGAGGCCCAGTCATTTCCTGTGTCCCTGTCACTGTCCCCCTCTTTTGTCTCAGTCACAGCAGAGGTGGACGTGTTGGAAGAGGAAGCATTGACCACTTGGTGCCGACGTCTTCGACGACCAGAGCACTTAGAGCGTGGATTGTGTAGCATAGCATATTCCTTTGCTCCTTCCTGCAATGACAGTGTAGTTAGGACACAAAATCCTTTAATGATCATTTTTTTCTGTTTTCTTTTCCTAAAACCTTGTGCTCCCTTAGTCCTAATACAGGCAATCATTCACCTCAATTACTAAGTTTAAGTGCACTTATAGTATAGTGTCATTTTCTTTCTTTCTTTCTTTTTTAATGAGAGCTTTTTATTTTTCAAAATATATGCGTTGACAATTCTTCAACAAAACCTTGTGTTCCAATTCTCCCTCCCTTTCTTCCCTTGGATGGCAAGTAATCCAATATATGTTGAACATGGTAGAAATATATGTTAAATCCAAAATATGCATACATATTTATACAATTATCGTGCCACACAAGAAAAATCAAATCAAACCAGTTAAAAAAAAAAAAAAAAGAGAGAGAGAGAGAGAGAAGCTGCTATGACTACGCTAGCACCCCAGAATCAGCTGGAGTCAAGATAAGCAAAAGTCCTTAATCTTTATTCTTGGTCTTTAGACGCAGGATTGAATAGGATGGAAGCAGAATCTCCCCAAGTGCCTTATTCCTCCTCGTCTTACCACTACAAAAAGTGACTCTAGCTAGTTTTACTCCACCCCCAAGTCATTTCTACAATCTTCTGTATATGCCAATCATTGAGCCAGCATAGAATAATGGGAAGGACCATTTTCCAAGCATATGCCCATAGAGTATTGTCCAATCAGTAATTAGCCCTAAGTGCTTGAACCGACCTCAGTGCATAGACTCAATAGTTTCAGCCCTCTACAAGAAACGAAATAAAATGCAAGCAAATGACAACAAAAAAAGTGAAAATGCCATGTTGTAAACCACACTCAGTTCCCATAGTCTTCTCTCTGGGTGTACATGGCTCTCTTTGTTACAGAACAATTGGAACTGGTTTGAATCATCTTGTTGTTGAAAAGAGCCACATCCATCAGAATTGATCATCATATAATCTTGTTGTTGGCGTGTATAATGATCTCCTGTTTTTGCTCATTTCACTTAGCACCAGTTCACGTAAGTCTCTCCAGGCCTTTCTGAAATCGTCCTGCTGATCGTTTCTTATAGAACAATAATATTCCATAACATTCATATACCATAATTTATTCAGCCATTCTCCAACTGATGGGCATCCACTCAGTTTCCAGTTTCATGCCACTACAAAAAGGGCTGCCACATTTTTGCACATGTGGATCCTATAGTGTCATTTTCTATAGATCAATGTATATTTTTAAATAAATGCCAACAGACTTACTTGTTTCATGTACCACTGTCACTAAATGGCCACTAAAAGGAATTCATCTCCTGGGGACCAAACCTCTGGAGACAAACTTTTCGGTAGCAATTTGTCAATAGGTGTATAATTTAAAAAATTTTTTTTAAATATTAAAAGCCATTCTTTGGTGTAATCTGCCAGCACTTGTATTCTTTGGCAAAGGCTTAGGAAATCTAAGACACCTCCATACTGTGGTATTGGAGTACTTTTTGAATTTTCCATTGTCTGGCCATATAAATTTAGGCAGCACTCAATTTATAATTGGATTGCATTCTAAAAGCTCATCTGTAAGTCAGCTGTTTGAATGTAAAAATGCATATTCTTATAGAAGCAATCTTAAAAATGTATAACCACTAGTTTCCAGAACAGTCAACAAAATCCTATTTAATCTATAATGTTACTGATACAAATACTCTTGCTTTTGGGGTTCTGGAAATAGGCTCATACAGAACAAGAGAAGGGTTTTCTTTTTTCTGATGTGGAGCCAACCCTAGGCAAAAAAAAAAAAAAAAAAAAGAGTTTGGTTCCTCTTCTTTTTATGTCCAGTTCTCCTACCTCCTCTTGTCTTTGCATTTTCAACCACATTAAAATTAACTGGAAAATATTTAACAAAATAAATAAAACCACAGTAAAACATAACATTCTAAAACTAAATCAATATGTGGCCCACAGGGATCTTTATGTATAGATTCATCTGTTTCTATTTGAGTTTGACACTGCTGACCTAGAATATAAAAAGGCCAAAACATTAAGAAATCAGTATCTCTCAGACTTGGCGATTGTCCACTGTTTGGTGAATCATTATATCCACCTGACTCAACAAATCCTATTAAGATGAGTTTCTTTATGGAAATGAGGGAGGGGCCCTATAACTCCCTAAAGCAACACTATAGCCTTTCCATATTATTGATGGGCACATTTTTTAAGTGTTAGATGGTCTACAAGTGCCTCATCTCATTCTAATCCCAAACCAGAATCAGTGAACCAACCTGAATCAGGCCTACTGTACAACATTTGGTGTTAATTAGCAAGGCTGGTTTAGAATCAACTTGTGAGAAGAAAGCGTGATGGTAAGAAAAGAATGGGTCCTGAAGGAAATGATGGCTTTAAAAAAGGAGTCTGCTATGGCTGTCTTGGGTGACCCCTTCTCAATGGGACAAAAAGGGGTTCCCACTGAGCCAAAAGGATTAGGTCAACAGGTGATAAAGAAGTTGACTAATAGTGTAAAGAAAGCATTCCTATGCTTATTCTTAAAAGTTCTTAAAAGCAGATCACTAATATAAGAAAATTAAATGGTTCCTGTGTATTTGAGCAACCAGAGACATCTGAGTGCATAAAGAAATAGCTAATGCATTTAACAACAGCATTAGAAACAAGGACAATCCTGTTTTGGGGAAAAGACTAATGGGTTGTAGGAAAGTATAGTGCCTGATCCTGAGATCACTTTGGAAAATGTATTGAATACCACTGATATCAAAGCCATAATGAAAAAGTGGGAATGGAAGGGGAAATGAGAATTAAGAATCTGTCTTGGTAGTATGAAAGCTCTGGAGTTTACACTACCTTTATAACTAGCTTGATCATCCTGATGAGTCACTGGAATAATGGCTATGGCATACATAGTTCGCTGGAAACAATTTAGAGTCTGTCCCTGTGACAGTAACATATCTGTGTGAAGAGCTTAAAGAGACATTTTTGTAAAGCCAGTTAAATTGGAGGCCCTGGATGAAGATCTTCCCTTTTCTCTTTTTAGGTGATTATGATGTTAATTGTACATACCTAGTCCCCAAAATATGAGTTCCCAATAAAACTGATTCTTCAAAGTGGAGCTGAAAGGATGTGAAATTCCTAAAAGAGATGGGCTTGATAAACTGTATCTATGTCACTTTCCTATAGCTTACTCATGTCATGTGATCAGCCTGTGTTAGGGGCAATTAGATCCTACCTTTTGAATTTTGCTATATGCTTTCCCTTCTACATATACAGGCCAAAGCAGAACTGGTAAAATCTGGAAACTGGGACAGCTAGTTAACTGGGCTCTTGTAAATAGGTTTTCTGGAGATGCTCAACATTAGGTGGGAAGAAGGTTACAACAATCATTTGCCAGCAAAAGATACAAGTAAATTTTACTATGACATCCAGTGCCAGGGCAGTAAGCATCCCTCATTGAAACCTAAATTACTTCCTAAAACCTGTGTTCCATTTTGAATTTAAAGGGCTAATGGATAACAATCACTTTACTTATTTTCATACCAAACACACCAATGGGTCTAATCAGGCTATTCGAGCTTCAAAGGCAAGTTTTGGAGTGCAGATCATAAAGGAAAGAATTCTTATGAGTTCCTAGGATTTGGTACATATATGGCTAGTGTGACAACTTCTATGCCATTTATTGTAGGTAGAGCCAAATGGAAATTCTTCTAATTATCTGAATCATCCTATTTAGTTAATACTAGGTAATCAATGAATCAAGATAAAGGAAAATGAAATATTTCATCATACCAGTTCTCTTTATAACCCCATACTGATTGTAGGGGAAGGCAAATGATAACTGCTGGTTTACAATGGATTTTAGGGAGTTGATAAAATTGTAACAGGAAAAACTGAGGTCATTCTTTCTAAAAAGCACTGATGACAACACTAATTAGACCAGACAAGACAATGGCAGCAGGGACTCAAATCTGATGGTGGTCCCTATGAGGGACAGAGTCAGGATGTCAACTCAAAGAATATTAAGGACCAAACAACTCAGTCAAGTTTGGGGAAATATGGTGGATAAGGAAAATTTAGATGATTCTACACATAGTTCAAACAAATCACAAATAGCTGCTTCATCAATCTGGTACTTAGAAAATGTTTACTGACATTATTTTTTAAAAAAAGATTTATTAGATTCTTTGGGTTCTGGAGAAATCACATTCCTCATCTAGGCATCCTGATGTCCCCAATTTGCCAGGTATCTTAAAATCTGCCTCTTTTTACTCTTTTGAGTAACAAAACAAACTATAGAGTTGAAGATCTAAAATAGGAAATCCAGTAGTCTCTTCTCTTATGTCCTTATTACCCTATGGAAGCCCATAGTTTTAGAGGTCCCACTCTAAATGAAAATCTCAGATCAATCAACTATCAAACTTCTGTGGCTGAAAACTCCATGAAGCAGGCAATAGGAATTTTGAAAAATACTTTAGAAAAGCAGTTTTTCACTTTCTCTTAAGCCCCTGCTGTTAATGGATGATGCAGTCATCCCACTGCTGTTCATCTAGTTACTTCTTATGAGTTGTACGATGAAAGATGCTTTACAAAGTTGGGTAAGGAAACCTTTACTGACAAATGAAAATGGGATTTGGTACCCTTCAGGAAAAGATCACAATTGTGCAAGAGGTCTAGGTCTCTAGTCCTACCTCAATACCCTGTTTCTATCCCTAATCCAGTGGACATGGCTTCTTAAAAACAATCTGTACACTTTAAGAAAAGTATGAATATACTGGACTTCATGGACAATTGTTCTGGCAAGTCTTCTAATTTGATTGAGTTATAAACCTCATGACTGGCGTGTGAGGAATTCTTGAGGGATGAGGCAGGTAAGATTTTCAGCTATAATGATTCCTGAATCCTGCAGCAATATCTAGTAGGGTCCCCTGCCATATAGACTAGGTTAATTTCTTCAATAAAAGTTAAGAAAGAAGTCCTCAAATTTTAATGGACTTGGGGTTAAAATTCAGTTTCCTCAACATGTAGGCCATAAAAAGGCCAGTCCATGAGGAGTCAGTATCTGTCAGATTTGGTCACTGCTGAGTCACCATACTCACTTGACTCAAACACTGCTGACAAGGTAAGTTTTGTTATAGAGATGGGGGGAGGGGCACTATAACTATATGAACCAGCACCCTATATTGAGTATCCTTTCTAAACTACCGTTAAGTAAATTTCTTTTCAAGTCTCATTCCATTCCAATCCCAACATACACCCTGCATCTAGACTGAATCAGGCCTGAACTACAATCCCTTCTGGAGGTAATAACATTTGGGGAAGGGGGGGGGGGGGAAGAACACTTTTTAAATCTTATTTTTATTGATACCTTGTGGTTTTTACATCATATTCACTTTTGAATACAACCTTTCTCTCTTTTCATCCCAGTGAATTAAAAAAAAGAGAGATTTTAATGAGAAAAGAAGCAATTCAACAAAAAATAACCAACAAAGCAATTGTATTTGACAACATGTATATGCAACATTGTACCACTATTATCCTTCACTTATGTTCAGAAAAGAAGGAAATGGATTATCTTATGGATGCTCTATAATTAGAAGTTGTTAGCTCAAATAAAGTTCTAATTGATAGGAGCTGCAATGTAAAGAAGTGAAGTTAAAAAAAAAAAAAAAAGCTGTGAGTGAGAAGAGATTTAGCACCGTTTGGGAGTCTACCTGTTCAAAGAGGCAGCTTTGCTAAATAAAACATTTCTACTCTTGACAATTTCACATATTTAGAAAGAAGTGAAAGGGACATTAGAGATCCTATCATCTAATCTTCTCATGTTACAGACACTGAAATGACTACTAAAGAGGTTAAGGGACTTGTTGGTCAAACATTTAAATTAGTATAGAAGCTAGGATTTGAATCTAAGTTTCCTAAGCACTCTGTTCTCCTTGCTACTATTCTCATTACAGTGGCATTATGAACTTCAGCAATGAGAAAATGACTTTTTTTTGGTAGTTAGGAAATATTGGCAATTTCAATGATATCACAATGGTTCAAAATACTTTTGGAACTCTTCTTCTGGAATTGTCTTAAGAGCTATTGAATAGGTCATACAAGAAAATCATCTTCAATGATCAACTCAACTAGATCTGTGATCTCATAAATTTGGATGTTTCTTCCATTGATGAAGATCACAGCCTACACTTATATGCCCATTTTTGTGGTGTGACTGTTGTTCTTGTCTTTCCATAAGATCAACAGAGCAGGTCTATCCAATGTTCTAGAGGTCTTCCTCTTGCCGTCTACAATTATGAGGATATCTGAAATCTCTTAGGTAATGAAAGGGGGTGCTCTAAACAGAAAGGTGGGCCCAGAATAAGAAAGACTTGGATTTGAATCCAGCCTTAGCCGCCAAGTAGTTGTGTCATTTAACATTTGCTTTAGGGTCCTCAGCGGTAAAGTGGGGATAAATACTTGCATCTATCTCTCATGGTTAAGACAAATGAGATAACATTTGTACAAAGGGCCTTAGTGCGGGTCTGATACATAATAGGTGTTATATAAGTGCATTTTTCTACCGCTCTTTCCCCTCTGATTGTTAATTAACCAGCCACTGCCATAATAATAATCCATCCCTTCTTCTCATCACACTTCCTTTATGACATCTTTGACACCTCTCAGACTCTGAAGTTCCTTAATGGTTCTATGCTGCAATCTATTTACATCTCCATTACTCTCTGTGGGATATGCATTTTTAATTCTTCAGAAAACTTTTTATTCAAGTAGAATACTTTTGTTGTTGATGTTTTTAAATGAGTCTATTTCTAAGAAGCTAAAGTAGAAGCTATGAAGTTTCCTGAAAGTAATCCAACTCATCCTAGGATCAACTCATTGTCCATTTGTCCAAAATATAGACATGTACACACACAGATAGACATATTCTACAGATTGTCCATCTAAGTGCATATTGTAATCAGGGCAATATACATTCTTCACCTGTTTGGTCTTTCTCAAGTAGCTGGTCAGGCCAAACTTTTGAATAGTTAGGGATTTTCTCCAAGAATATGCTATGTTCTATGGCTAGATGTACTCAGTATAATGTCCTCCACAAATAGGAGTATCTAGAAGACTCTACCATCCACAGGGAATCCCTCTTCAAAAATCTCCTCCATCACAAAAGCAAACAACTTAAGCAAAACATATATTTCCCTATTTTATGCTGTACCAGCTGTTTATGATAGGAGGATGGTTAAACAGAGTTATTTCTATTGTTACATTGTTACATCTATTGTTACATCTTTTAAGAAATTTTGAATGACTTTAATCACAGTGAGATCTTATAGTCAACTGTGCCAGTCAACTGTAAAAATGGTAAATTTTAGTTCGCTGTTGGGAATGCTGCTTATGAAACCTGCTTATTTCCTATTAATACCCTCTTCCAGGATATCATGTATAGATGACTCCCAAAGATTTTGTAAAAGTGACAAAAGTACATTTTTGGTTTACTATGCTTAACATTTTCTCCGTTACATGTTTATTTGTATTAATAAGATTTAAGCTTTTTTTCTATGCCTTTGATATATTCTTTTCCTTGTACATTAGTTCCTTAATGCCTTCATAGTTGTGCTGGTTCTAGTATTGATCTCTGTATACACTTAGTCCAATCTGGTTGCTTTTCTCAAATTTTTTCTCTTTGGTGTCATAAGAAAATCATTATTATTATTTTGAGAGGCAGCATCATCTATCAGGTAGAAAGCTGTTCTTATGGCGAGAAAGACCGGGTTCCTAGTCTTTCCCCTGATATATACTGGTTATGGACCTCTCAACAACTTACAACCTTTCAGTGCTCCCAGAAACTCTCTTAAGATTATAAATTGCAGGGAAGATGCAAGATTAAGAGAGAAAGTTTCTTCACTTTCAAAAGTCTGAATACCAATAAAATTGCAGGTCCAATCATTCTTATCATTATTTTAGTTTTACAATGTTTCTAACAACCCTTTTACCCAATTTAATTATTCATTTTAGTTCACTAGATTGGGCTCTAAAACATTTTAAAAAACTATTTCCCAAATAAATATCAACCTTTACTTTCAAGGGTGCTGCTCATTATTATGGGCACTCTCAATAGATTGCAATCTCTTCATACTTTCCCGTCCTATATAGTATCCATCCATGCTCTATTATAATTCCTTCAAAGACAATCTACCAAATAAGTTTGGATCTTTATATTTGCCTTAAAGGATGAAAATATATCATCATCGTAGGTATTTGAAAGATTGTGCTACAACATGTTCTAGAATAATCTCAAAGAATTTCATTTCTCACAAGTGTGAAAAATGGCAGCATTGTTGGAATAAGGACCTACCCTCTGAAGGTGATTATTTTGAAGTGGACAAGTCATTAGCATATATAAACTGATAAAAAATTCAGTTATCTTACTTTATAATCACATTTCAAGAATGTACACATTACAATATATCTTTCTTTACATCATTACTACATAAAGGCCAGATTCATTCCCTCAGTGCCCAATAATTGCAACTCCATGCTATCCTTCTCCATATAATCCCTCTAAGGAAAGGGCAAATAATAAGATGTGACTAACTGGTCCATGGATAGACTTCACTGCTGTAAAGTAGAGTCCATAACTGCCTATACTTGTCTCACTTTCCATCTCTTTTACCTCTAAGGCCTCTTCTACCTCTAAGTATCGAAGTTTGTATTTGGTACATTTTATATCCCTTTTCAGCAAGTTTTCTTTTTCTTTTGTAGGCCTTGCTACAATCTTTCAATGCCCTGGTTTTTCTTTTTTGGTCAGAAAATCTTTTATTTCAATTAAGGCATTAGAAATTGGGCAGCTAGGTAGTACAGTGGATAGAGCACCATCCCTGAAGTCAGGAGGACCTGAATTCAAATCTGATCTCAGACACGTAACACTTCCTAATTGCGTGACCCTGGGCAAGTCACTTAACCCCAACTACCTCACCCAAAAAAGAAAGAAAGAAAGAAACTTAATGTTTTTCTCTTGCCAGAGGGAATTATGTTTTAAGAGAAATGACATTAAAAGTTTTAAAAGAATGACATTAATTTTAATTATGGAATTTCCAGCATTGTAGCATCTGGTAAGCAAATATTTTGAGCAGGGAGACCTTCAAATTTCATTGGAAAAGTGACTACCTACTTCTAGCCACCTTGGTTCTACCCATTCTGGTGTAGGAAACTCTTTGAAGACAGGATCCAAGTTTAATTTGTACTGCTCTATATATGCGAGTCATGGAGCACTATAGTCTTTGGTTTAAAGCTGGAATTCACTAAAAGAGCAATGGAGAAGCATATGATGAAAATGATAGGCTGAAGGATACTATCAACAACAACAACAAAATCACACAGAAGAAACAGTCAAAGATGTCATTAGAGACCTTTTTTTTCTGAAAAGGAGGGAGGTGTGCAGTCACAATTTTAGAGTAAGGAATTACTTCCAAACCACTCACATGCTCCATTAGTATTCAAGTGATATTAAGAGAATTAGAAAGGACAAATATGATGAGACAGACTCCCCCCGTTCTCTTGGGGGGAATTTATTGGGCACAAGGATCTAAGTTACACCAAATGAGAATGCGTGGATGAACTGTCATCAGTATATTCCACAATGAGATCACAGAAACTATAATGTATAGAAATCATACAAGAATGTGCACAAGGGCACTTTGTTCTTTAGGAGAATGCTAATACTTATCACTAAAACCCATAACTCACTAGAGGCAGTATCCTGCTTCTGAGATTAATTCACACACTTTCCCCCACAAGTAGAACTTGCATTTGAAACCAGTAAGTCTATTCATGCTCTCAACAAGTATACTAAGAGCATAAGAATTCTGGTTACCTTAAGAGAGAATATTAAGTCAACAAGGCAAGAATAGCCTGAGGATGTACCTACCAGCCACAGAAAGCAGTCCAATCCACATGGATCTGGCTCAATCCTGATTTCTTTGTTCTTACGTTTGTATACGTTAGGAGTGGCATGAAAAGCTGGAAAACACAAAACGGTCCTGTTTCTCATGCCCATCAAGACAATAGAAAAACACCAAATTGAACAAAGTTATACAGCTATTAAGAGAGCTGGATTTGGCTGTACCAAATAATTATCATCAGGGTAAGCCGAGTCTGACAATCCCTGACACAAAGAGATTGTCAACACTCCCACTCTAGCAAGGAGGTGATAAAGAGAGGGTGATTGTGGTTATTTTCTTCAAATAGACACCACTGCAGACCAAAAAGCAGAGCCATTGCTAAATAGATGGAAATTGAACTAGCTGTTTTTATACCAAGTTCAAGGGAGAAACTGAAGGCTCGTCATGGATGCCCAATCCCTTGTACAGAACTTAAATACAAGTGTAAGACAGTGCTTACTGTCTCTCGAATGGAGTGGAAGGAAAAGGGAAGATTGGAAGCTAGGTCAGGGGAAATGTCCTCACTCACGGTGAAGGAAGCAGTCATATTTGAAGCAGCGTCGGCAGAAGAGTGTGTGGAAGGAATGCAATGACTGTTCACGCTGCACGGACTTGGCACAGGGGCCATCGATGTTTGGGGTGCACTGGGGAGGCAAAACATTGGGGTCTGACACTTCTGTGAGTTCTCGATACCTAAGTGAGAAAAGGAACCAAAAGTTCTTTTTAAGGATCAGTCTTCTGGACAGAGGCAAAAGGGCTCTGTTGAGGGAGGGCTTGAGGATGACTTCAGGCAAGATCTGTCCAGGGAAGATTAGCATATTTCCAGATCTGTTTACAAAACCATGAGGCATATCTAAATGGGTAAAAAACTGGGGTTGCTGCAATACTATAGAACTGTCTGGGAATGGGGAGAATATGTGCTACATCAACTACTAGAGGGAAGTTACAACAAACAGCTCATTGTCCACATTTGTCCAAAAACAGAAATTTTGATTTCTGAAATGATTGTTCATTTATGAGGGGTCTTGTGACTCTATTATAGGGAGATGAGAAAGTGTATATCCTTTATTGCACATTATCTATCAGATGTGATCCTTGTGATGATTTTGAAGAATTATATTTTTTTAATTTCTGCTCTTGAAGGATGGCTCACTAGATAAGGAAGGATAGATTCATAAATAAATATGATATAAAAACAAGAGAGAACAAATTTTAAAAGTTTGTTGTAAGCAAGGAGCTAACTGTGAGGAGGTAATCAAAAGTGTAAGAAAATCATCTATTACAGCCATGTAAACAGGGCTTGTTGTTTTGGGAACATAAGTTAGAAACTGCCACAATTATTTCCGGGGTACTTTTGCCTAGGTTGATTCTTTATACTGATCATATCCTAATTTGTCTCAATTCCTGATGGGAGAGGCTCTATCTCCTTTCATCTTTGTATCTCCATCCTGCACGTGTTAAGTACTTAATAAACAAAATGAATTGTGAATTATTGTCATTCAAACATTCCCATAGAAGCTCAAGATGGCTTATCCTACCTCTCTTTCATATCATCTGGAACACCATTCTCAGGGAACATGGAAGAAATGGCGCTGAAGATCATGTCATTTGGAAATTGTTTCTTGGAACTCTTTTTGTTGCCTGAATAAAAAAATGACAGAAAGTTTCTGGTGGGAGGGGGGCATTATCAGAAACTGAGGGGGAAAAGCAGTTTTCCCTTTCACATATAATTTGTGATTGGAACTACTAAATCTGATTCCTGACTCCACTGAATCATGTAGAAAAAAGTCACTCCCGTCTGAGCTTTTCAAATAATAGACTATACTGCCAACAAGAGTACTCCCAAACTCAGCAACACCTCTGAACAAAAAAAATCTACAGTTAAAATAATCTAAGTCAAGTTTTCAGAGACTAGAAAAATAAGAGTACAGATGAAGCCAGGGTCAGGAAGAGAGCACAGCATATATAGCAAGGGCAATGTATTGGGAATCAAAGGACATGAATTAGAATCTTGCCTCTTCTATTTACTGGATGTGTGAACTTGGGCAAGCTACTGTCTCTAGGCTTCCATTTCCTCATCTGCTAAGTGAAGGGGTTGGATTCAATACATTTTAAAATTATTATCTAGTTCAAAATCATAGGATCCTAAGAATGACACCTAACTACAGCTATCATTTCTATATGGATTAAAGGTTTGCAAAGCACTTTATAATTATCTTAGTTGATCCTCACAACAACCTTGGGAGGGAAGTTCCACTATTATAACCAGTTAACAGATAAGGAAACTAAAATGGTTTTGTTGTGACTTACCAAGGGTTGCACAACTATTAAGGATCTGAGGTCAGA
This sequence comes from Sarcophilus harrisii, assembly GCF_902635505.1. Classification (NCBI taxonomy): domain Eukaryota; kingdom Metazoa; phylum Chordata; class Mammalia; order Dasyuromorphia; family Dasyuridae; genus Sarcophilus; species Sarcophilus harrisii. Next base: position 338,250,943 of record NC_045429.1, read on the forward strand.
TTTATACTTTTGTCTTCCTGATTCCAGGTTCAATACTCTATTCACTGTGCCACCTAGATACCAACCATTGCTCTTAAGGGTACTTTACCATAGACTTTTACTGTATTTTTTTTTTTAAACTGCCAAGTATTTTCTCTAAATTATGCCTCTTTTATCCCCTGGAAAGGTAAGATATACTGTTTTATATTGCCAGGAATTCTGAGCTTCCTTAAATTTAGTCCAGTAAATAACCCATTCATCTCTGAAAGCAATGACCCTTTGTAGCTCCTGCATATTCCTTAATCTAGTCATTTTGTTGATGGAATGCAGGACTCCAGCTACCTTCAATGGTAAGTCGTTTTCTCTTCCTAAGGACTGGCAACTCTTCCTTGCTGTCTTCCTGTTTCCCTTCAGAAGAGTCATTGTTGTGCCCATCTTCTTCCTCATCTGAGTACTGATTCAGGGCATCTACCAACTCCAGGAACACAGCATCACTGATCAGGACAGAACCTGGGATCATCTCTGAAAAAGGAGTGGTGTGAGGGGAGTTTCATATTCCACCTGGCACTAGCTACCCCAAGAAAACTTTATTAGAGCAACTCTCCCAAGACCTTGATGTTCGGGTTGTCCAAGACCAAGCAGAATTTTCATTACGTAGCATATTAAACACTTTATCCTATGTAACACAAATTTAAATTCTGATAAGAATTACTTGAGAAATTCAATCTCAATTTCTTTTTTTGTTTTTCCTTTTCTAAGAACAGTATGGTTAGCTTAGCTGGTTAGAACATGATGGGTTTGGATTGCCTTGATTTAAGATTGAGGACTACATTTCCAACCTTAGCTAGTAGTATCATAAAAATGTAGCCTTGGGCAAACAGTGAAATCAGGAAAAAGAGTATAGATGGAAATTTGTCCCATACTTGGCACATATCCTACCAATGAAGTAGTAATCGGTAAACCAATCAGTAGTAATATCTCTATATCAGAGGCCAGGATTTACTCATAGTAGAAGATATTACAGCTTGTAAGCATCCACATTTTAACAGTAGGGGGAGCTATAAATCAGGATTGAATTATACCAACAAAGTTCACTAATAGGTGATAATCCAAGTACTTCCTCAGCTCTTCCCTAGTTCCTATCACCCTCCTAATTCCACTGGCCTTTTTTAGAACTCCAAATACCTTGTTTTTAAGCTCAGATGACCATGACAACTTCTTTATATATCTATTTGTTCTAGAGGTCATTGAGAAGGTATCTAGGTCAAAGAAGCATGATAGAAAGTTCCTTCTCATCATCTTGCTCAGGCTAAAAAAGGCCTTAGGTTTTTTTGTTTTGTTTTGTTTAAGCTATAGAAATCTCTTGATAATTTTGTGTTAAACTGATTTTAATTTCCCCAATCACCCGCTGAATACAACAATGTCCTTTGGTGCTTCTTAAATTTCACTTGGGAAATACATTAAAAAAACCTAAAAACTTCTGAGTCTTGCCACCACACAGCACCACTGCATCTTTGGGGTCTCAAGGCTTTATATCTATCCTAGTTGAACTTTCTTTTATATGGTTGTTTTTCTCAGAGCGTGAGCTCCTTTAAAGCACAGGCTATCTTAATTTTTCTATTTGTATTCTCAGAATTTAGCATATAGTAAACATGTAATACTTTAAATTCATTCATTTAAAGTTTTGTTTCTTGGGTACACAATGACTCCCAAATGCAATGTAGTGACTCTCTTCTGTAAAGATTGTGAGACCAAGATGTCACGTACCCCCAAACCAGACATTTGCCCCAGAGATACTATATGTCTACCTTCTTCCCCATGAACTTTCCCATCATAGTTATTGATCAGTTCTTCAATGAAAGTTTCATCTTCTTCTTTAACCTCATCTCCCATATAGGGAATATTGCACAGAACGGTCTCATCCTCTACCTGCAAACAAACCAGACCAGGCTTATTTTACTAAGAAAGCATTTGTATTCCTGTAGCAATGAATTCCTATGGGGAAATCTGCTAAATCTCTTCAATAGAGAAGAGGGGTATAGGAAAGAAGAAAAAAAAAAACACCTCAAAATATTTTTGATCATTCATCATTTTCTGTGTACAGAGGAATAGTTATCTCATGTGGTACTGAATGGAGCCATCGGAAAAGTATATTTACTTACACATTGAGAACTACTCAATGGTAAGCTTAATCAGTATTAGTATTATTAGTAACACTACCTCCTAAGTCACCTTGGGGTGGACACTTATTTTTTAAAGGGTTTCCATCCATAATCTCACTTTATCCTCAAGAGAAATGAAAAGGAGACACTCCAAAAATCTGAAGCAAAATAGGCATTCAAATGGCAAAAGCTAAGCAAACATATAATTTCTGAATTATCTACAAAATAACGGAGAAAAACTAATTTTATCTACAATAAAATGCTTATCACTATTCCTATCAATCACTGCAAACTGAAAAGTACTGTGTGTACCAGAGAACTACAAATGGTTTTTAGTTATGAACAACAGAGAGGGCCTCTTAAACCATTTCCTAACTACTAAAAAATATTCTCTTAGATTTTGATTTCTTCTCTAAAGTATCCCCCTAACTAAAGTAGGATATGGATTTACAATTTATTACCAAACAGATATGCAATTCCAGAATTAAAGCTGAGCACGAGGTTCGTTTTATTATTTATCTGAATAGAAATAAAAGCACAAAGAAAGCAAATGAAAGAACTTATGTATAGCAGTTATCTTCATTGCTTTCATAGCCTTCTGCTGTTATGCAGGCCAGAAAAGATAGCTCTCATCAGGAGTTATTATTTATACCTCAGGGATCTGATTTGTTGGAGAAATTAACATTTGTTAGGAGTTCTAACACTGAACCAAGAAAACCAAAGAAACTGGAATGTTATTCAGTCATTCTTCACAGAAAACCAATTAGAATAATAATTTTGGAGTATAGTTCTGAAAGTACAGAATAAAACAAGTTATGAACAGTTCATACTTTTGCTTTCTCAGGAAGTTAATAACAACATTCTGTTTTGTTCATCTATGGTGTATTAAAATATTAGGAAACCTTCATTTTCAGAGGAGCATTGCTAAATCAGCATCAATTATTCATACACTTTAATCACATCATGACACTTGTACTACATACCATGAAATTTTGCTGGAGTGGAGACCAGGAATACATGATGGGCACCAGCGCAACTGTATTCAGAGATCTCATTAACATATCCTGGCTGTCAAATCCTGGGAAATTGCTTTCTACAGTACACTGCAAATCAAGCAAGCAAAGTCACAAAGAGATGATACATACAACCTTTGGTGACCACTGGCATTCCCTTTTATACTGACCCCTCTAATCTTTTAACTTTCCTAAATGTACCTATAAGAGCTTTTGCAACAAACTGTTTCTAACGTTGCTTTGCTGATTCAAATACCAATAAACAGTTTCTTCCCTGGGGATCTAAGTAAAATTGGGATAAAGCTCTTATCAATATCTTAATTAACCTGAACTGGGTGCCTACTTTGTATTAAGCATCAGATGATACAATTTATAATGCAGTGTGCACACCAGCAAAACAAAGAATTGTAAAGGTAAAGCCCTGAGTGTCTCACGAGGTAAACTTTGGAAAAAAAAAAAAAAAAAAAAAAGACCTCCCAAGGTTGGGAGGTCTTTGATTATAACACTTCTGGTAAGTGTCACTCATAAATTACTTTTTTTGATGTCCCCTTTTTATATAATAAACTTTGATTATCAAAAATAGACATCTATTTGTCTTAAAAATAATCCCATTCTTCATGCCATTCTAGTTAATATAAAACCATTTTATATTAGTTTTATATATATATATATATATAATATATATAATTAATATAAACTTTGGGAAATGAAGTTAGCTTTTCCAGTTGTGGGCAAAAGTACCTTTTTGAGGAAAGGATGCCCACTCACAGGCTTCATCAATTGAACAGGCTGGATTCGGAGCTTCTTCCAGTCTTCATTGAGTATCTGAGTTTTTTCTTGAACTTTTGCAAAATTGGCCACAAATAGAGCCTAGCAAAGCCAAGGGTTTATTACTTAAAATTTCAAAATAGGAAGGAAAAAGAAAACAACATCCTGCAACCACTCCACACTAGCTCAGTAATTCAAACTTAAAAAATAAACCCTTAGTAGCCATCCAAACATAACTTCAACTTGACTTTTTAAAAAGATCTCTTTATAAGTATTTTTCTTCCTTTACCTTTGCACCCATATTCGCCTGAAACCGTTTGAGCTGTCGAAGTCGCATGTACTCAGACTTAACTTTTCTCTTCCAGTAAGTGATGCATTTAGAAGTAGGGGAATTTGGGATATCCATTTTGCTGTAATGAAGAGAGACATACATCAGGGAATGAACATTTTTGTTGTCTAGAAAATGGAATACTCTACCTAAAGCTAAACAGGTGTATTGGTCATGTTTTTATTCCTAATTCAATCTATCAAAAATGCTAATTATAGACACTTAAATCCTGTGGGTCCAATTAAAACTTTCCATTCATAGAGCTGTTCTTTAATCATGTCATAGATAAGTTTAGTTCACATTTTTAAAAAGGCCCAGCTCTTTTCTCTTATTTCAACTGTTGCTTCTTTCCATTTACTTCAAGAGTTTCTCTCACAGTAAGCAAATTATTTTTAAGTTTGATGGTCCATCCTCCTCAATAACAAGATTCCTTAGTAAGCATAGATTAAATATCAAAGCAACCTAGTAAAAGAATATGAAGCTGTTTATGCCATCACCCTCAAAAAACACACTGATATTAACTCCTTAGATGTCAACAATAAAAATAATAGATTATAAAAATGGTATGATCTTATTTTTCACTTTGAAGCTATATATATGACAATACAAATTCATGTTTTGATTCAGAACCAAAAGGCTAAGTTTTGATTACCAGCTCTGCAGTTATTGATTTACCTGTTCAACTTTGGGCAAGCCACTTTACCTCTCTGGTCCTCAGTTTTCTTACCTACAAAACAAAGGAGCCTAGATTACCTTTAAAGTTCCTATAGGTTATTTTGGAAACTGGTTTCCAGAATAGATAGATGTTAGGCAGCATAAATTGTTGGAAGTAGTAATCTGGGGGTGTCTCCTATAAACTGCAATACTTTCTACTCACCTCAGTGTGTTTGCAAGGAAAAGGGGGAAGTTTTATAGGGTGACTTGGGATCTTCAATAGCAAGACAAAATATGAAGACAAATCAAAACTGAAAGAATTCAACTCTTGAAAAAAAAAGAGGGGGGTCTAGATACTCGAAATAGAATTGAACCCAATATTCATGAGATTTAAATTTCTACCCACTATTCTTCTTGCATGTTAAGTCAAGACCTGAACTATTCTCCAAGGAATAGGCAAACATATCCTTTACTTATAACAAAAGGTTATTTCCAACTATATGTGATTAACCAACTGCAGCTACCAACCTGGCCATATTTCTCTAAACCAAGTCCAGTTACATGCCCCATCATCATCATAGAGCAGAAGTAAACATAAACAGCTAGCCTAACCTTACTAAAACCTAGAGAATAATTATGTCTAGTTAGATTTCCCCTACTACTACTACTACTACTACTACTACTACTACTAACTACTTCACAAGTTGGTTCATTTCATCCTAAAGTACCTGAAAACATAGGCATCAGCTTCTGAAAGATTGTCAGCTTTAAAGAACCACTAAGATTTTTACTGTATCAGGGTTTTTAGTTGAATGAAAACATAAAGATAAGGACATTTCTGTCAGACGTAATTCCAAAGTACAACAAACTTCAAAGGGTATCAGATTTTTAGGTCCATTTTTTTTCTTATAAAGTTTTTTTTTCATTCCACTTCCAATTTCCCATAAGGTGCTGAAATTATTAGTACTTTCTCCTATCTAGAAAATAACTAATACCCAATAAAACTATAAGATTTAAAATATACATCCCACTTAATGCCTCAAAGAAACAAATTATTTTATGTATTTTGATTTTTTCCTTTCTTGATTTAAAAAAAAATAGCTTTTTATTTATGCATACACACACACATACAAAGATAGTTTTCAACATTTACCCTTGGCAAAACTTTGTTTTCCAAATTTTTTCTCCTTCCCTTTCTCTCATCCCCTCCCTTAGATAGCAAGTAAATCAATATATATTAAACATGTGCAACTCTTATATACATTATTTCCACAATTATCCAAGAAAACAACAAAAAAGGTGAATATACTATATTGTGATTCACATTCAGTCCTCACAGTCCTCTTTCTGGGTGCAGATGGCTCTCTCTATCACAAGTCTATTGGAATTGGCCTGAATCACCTTAGTGTTGAAAAGGACCATATTCATCAGAATTGATCAACATATAATCTTCTTGTTGTGTTATGTATTTTGATTTTTAAAGAGATATAATTATACTGATGAGTCTTATATTATGGTAAACTTAGTGAATTATGAAGAAAGCAATTTTTAAAAGGCATCAATCATGAGCTCAGATTAATTCCTAAGTAAAAAAATAAAATAAAAAAGTCAGATTTAATTTCTTAATTATATGATCTCTCTTCTTTCCAAACCCTTCTCAAAAAGATCAAAATAAGGCAAAGAATGAAATAGGTTTTTTCCAAGTTAAAAAAAATTACTAAGTATTAAAATATTTGCCATTCACAGTAACTTCTGTTTCCCAGAATTAGCTTATCATGCACTTCTTAATAGGAACAAAAACAGTGACAGACTGTTATGAATAGTGAAAAAGTTAGAACCTGTATTCAGGTTTGCTATTTTACTAAATGCAATCTTGCTCAAGTCACTTGACTTCTTTTGGCCTTACCTTTTGGCAGTATTGGACCAGATGATTTCTAAACCCCTTCAATTCAAAATCCTATAAGCCTTAATTCTGAGAAAGTACAGAATAGTTTTCCTCAAAAATCCACTTATATACAGCCCTTAATGTCATCATTGCACAACAAACACAATGGCTCCCCAAAGAACTGATTTCAAATTTATATTTCACTGATATTCCTTTTGGAACTCATTTCCCCTTTCTGAAGTAATACAACTAAGGCAGGATGCAAAGGGCTAGCAAAGATCAAGTCACCTAAGGGGGAAAAAATGTGTCCAGCATGACTGATGCAGACATAAAAATAAAAATAAACAAACAAATTAAATAAATGTTGTTTGGAACAGAAGCCTGTTACAGATTGTGCCACAGAAAGCCAACAATGGCAATATTTTTGCTGAAGAAAGAAGGTGGGCGAAAATTATGTTATAAAAGAAATGTGACTTCCTAAAGTTAGGGAAATTAACAAGACATAGTAAACACAATGGAATATCCAGCAATGAATATTACTAGTTTTATTTTTAAGAAAGAATTTTATTAGATATGAAAACATACAAATATGTCAATGAGCTTCAACCAACCACAATATAAATATAACCACATTTCCCTTTTCACAATTAAAATTACACTCCAATCTTGTGTTCCTGAGTCAATCAATTTAATTAATTTGTGTTTTTATTTGGGTCCTCAATGTCCCTAAAAGTTGATTTGGCAATTAATCCCCAAACAACATTTTAGAGAAGGAAAGCCATTCAGTTTTGAACAAATAGCTTTAATAGTGAAAAACAAAGGAAAACAAACCAACATCAAACTAGTCAATATAAAGAAAAAAAAAATCAGAACTCCAAACTGTCATTAGAACAAAGCTAAGAAAAATAGGTACACAAATAGCACTTCATATTTCAATTATATATATATATATTCACTTATTAAATTAAAAAAATAAACTCCAAAATACAGTGATTGTGGTTATTAAAGAATCTGAAATAGAAGTCTGTTATTTCTAGTCAAGATTTTCAAGAAACATTTAATTTTACTGTTAAAGCCAGGTGAAATGCAAATTAAACATGATAATAAGAAGACCCATAGTTGTAATTCTATCTACAAGGCAACTCTTAATAGGAAAAAGAAAACTTTCATTCCCCCACTTGTAAAAACTCATGACTTCCCAGCCAAAGACTAAATCTGAAAAAGAGTCTGTTTTGCCTAGAGTTAGAAAGAAATTTCTTGAAATTGTTTGGGAGCATACAATTAGAGAGCAATAGTATAAAATTATATAATATGTGACAACACATACAATTTTCAAAATTGAGTTTTTTGTTTTAAACATATCCTTTGTAGGAATACTTTCTTTGGCTATAAGAGTAGATTAATAACGTTGCTACTTTTTTGCTGTTTTAAGGAATTTTATTATTCATCAAGCTAAGGTCATGCCATTTGAACTGTCAAACTTAAAAAAAAAATTTCCATTTCATTCTTTCTTCATTTCTTGGTAGAGTTTCAGAACCGTGTCATGGATCTTTCTTGAGCCAAACAGACATGACCCCCAGGGGACAACTTGTACCTGCAAAGAGCTCTAATATCACACAGAATTAAATAATTGTGTAGCAATCACCAGTTATAATGTTCCCCAAACAATTCTAGCTATGTGTCCAACATATCTTAACTTAAGCTTGTGATCTCTACACAAAATGATGCTTTACTAAAATGAAGCACAGAGGCACTACTACTTGCTGCTTAAATATTTCGTGCTTCCTTTTTTCTCATCTTTACAATATATACACACCTACATCACAGAACTATTGTGATAAAAGAACTCTGAAAATCTTAATGTGCTTTGTAAAGAAATTCTAATGATGCCATGTGCACTAAACATTACTATACTTGAAAAAAGATACTAAATTTAAAGTGAGATTTAGATCAGAATACAAAAGTTCAGAAAACAAGAGTGGGGACATTTTGGCAGGTACAAAGTGATCCTCAGTACAAAGTTTAATATTTATTAATATTAATATTTACTAAGTGATCATTATTATTCAATGAATAAAAAATTTTCATAAATTCAGCCAAAGAAATTCATATGTGCCAGAGAAAATGGCACAATAAAATCATTAAATCCAAACTACCTTCCAAGTGAAACTCTTAATCTAAGTATAAAACATTAACGCTCCAATTTACAAGAGAGAAAAGGCAGAATGCTTACATCTTTTTGTTAGGTTCAAATTTCCATTTTCTTGGTGAGACCTCCATACAAAGACAATTCAATTCTCAGAGAGAGGTACCTTTAATCCATAGCCCTTCTTCCTTCCTTTTTCTCAATCCTCCTGTTGCTATTGTTCTACCCTCCAAACTGGATACCCAAAGATATGCCTAGGAGAGCTAAATCCCTCTTCTGTGAACTCCTTTGTATCACTCCTCCTCATTTTCACCATCAGCAGTCTTCACACCTTTCTCCCAAGAAGTGGAGAAGGAAGATCAAGGGAGTGCCTATTGTTCCATTTACCATTTATATGACATCCCAGAACCAGTGTGGGTTCCCCCATTAGAATGTAAACTCTTTGAGGAAATGGACTACCTTGTTCTTCTGCAGTGTGTAGTAAATGCTTTTCATTGATATATTAATTCATTCAATTTCTAATGCTAGATTTTAAAATTTTATTTGGGAAACAGAGCACAAAATTTAGGTTCAACAGTTCTGTTAACTGTTAACAGTTAAACCAAAGGAAATAGGTCTGGCTATAGTTCTCTCATTTTCCATTCTCAGATAACATGTGCAAAGCACTTTATAAACCTTAAGATGCTACACAAATGTTAACAATTATTGTTATCATCATTTTTTTTCCTTTAGACTGTAAGGTCACTGTGGGTACGGACTCAATGTAGGCATTTCTGTAAGCCTAGCACTTAGGACTTGGCACATAGTAGGCACTTAATATTCATTGGATTTGATTTTCTAATTGTCTTAAAATGACACAACAGTTTCGATAATATTAAACAAGCAACCCTTGCTTGCAAATTGTAAACTTGTAAAATTTTAGGGTTGAAAGGGATCTTGTTGGTCACCTAAAAACTAAGCCAGGACAGCTATGCTCCAACTCCAGCTGAGCTATTAATGAACTCTGGGACTAGACATGTTATTTCACCTCAGTCTGTTTCCTCATTTATAGAAAAAAAAGGATTAGATTCAGCATTCTCCCTTTTGTCTCTAAGATTTCTATTCTATCTAGTTTTACCCTTTGATTTTAGATGAGAATAGCAAAAGCTGGTTCCTCTATGACCATTTATAAAAGTATCTAGCACAGGCTTTGACAATAACAAAATTATATTTCTGTATACTGCACAGTCCTGGGTATCAAAAGCCTCCCCTCCAAACACAACTGTATCCTCCCATGTGTAAGGACTCCCTCTAGTGTCAAGACAACTATAATCTTTCTTACAAATGGGAAGAATTCTTACAAAGGCCTCAGATCATAGAACATTGCAAAGGGATTAGAAAACTGATAAAGAGAATCTTTCTCTTTATTATCCAAAGCCCTGGAAAAGTATAAGTGTTTATCTTTAGGGAGAGACTCCCTAAGTCAATCTAAGGAAGGGAACATACCATTACAATCAATCATTGCTGACCCAGTGTGCTCAGGAAGGGGCTTACCTATCCCTCCCCATTCTAACAAACATTAAGTTCCTGCCTTGCACAAAGCAATGTGCTAGTTACTGACAATATGTACACCCTCATCACCTCAAGACACATTAGTACAACAGCTTCCTGATGGGTTTTGCTGTCTCAAGTTTCTCCCCATTACAATCCACTCTTCAGGCAGCTATCAAAGTAATTATTTTAAAGGGTATGTTTGACCATGTAACCACCCATCTACCCACAATAAAATCCTCTAGTTGGCACTTAAAGCCCTTCACAATCTGGTTCATCCCTACTTTGCCAGTATTTTTCTACTGTCTGTGCATTCTATAATCAACTATAGTGACCTATTTGTTAATCCTTAAATACAACACGCCTCCACCAAATCTGTGCCTCCTCCCTAGAGGTGGAAGTTGTCCTCCAAGTCTGGATAATGCTCTCCCTCTTTTGGCTTTCTCTAAGACTAAATTCAAGTATCATCCTCTTCAGGAAGTCTTTCTGGGCGCCCTCAGATACTAGCGTACTTTCCTTCTGGGATTACTTTGCGGTTACAGTACATATATCTTCTAGGTCAACAATTATTACTTGATGGTAAAAACCCTGTTTTAACCTTTCTTTGAATCCCCAAAGATACACTGTGCTCTTGGCACAGTGCCAACTCATAACAGCCACTTCATATATATTTATTAATTGACTATAAAGAAAAAAACCAAAATAGTCTCTGCTGTCAAATAGTCCACATTCTATTAGGGTATACAATATGTATTCATCATATTTTCTTTCTTTCTTTTTTTTGCTGAGGCAATTGGGGTTAAGTGACTTGCCCAGGGTCACATGGCTAAGAAGTGTTAAGTGTCTGAGGCCAGATTTGGACTCAGGTCCTCCTGAATTCAGGGCTGGTGCTCTAACCATTGTACCAACAAGCTGCCCCATATTCATCATAATTTAAAGGAAGGAATAACAACAACTTGGAGGGTTCAGGGAAGGCTTTTAGATAGTTTATGCCAGGGCTTCTTTAACTTTTTCTACTCAACCCCTTTTCACCTGGAGAATTTTTGATTCTGGGTATATAAGGTATACAAATCAAACATTTATTGATAATAAGTCATAATTTGTCAACCTCCATATTCAGGCGAGACCCATACCTGACCCATTGTTTAAGAAGCTGTGGGTTATATAACTTTATATGGACCATGAAGGAAGATGATTCTTCTGAGTCACAATATAAAGAACAATCAAGAACCAGGAATGAGGGACAATTGATGGGAATACATAATAGTAGAAGATGAAATGCTGAGTTTGGAAAGCAGATTTGGCTCTAATGTAGAGTAGATGAAATGTGGTTAGAAAAGTAGACAAGCCAGATAGTGGAGGATATTAAATACATGGTTTAAAAGCTTGCATTTTCATCCAGAGAGAGGACTATGGGGACTGAATGTGGATCACAACATAGTATTTTCACCTTTTTTTGTCGTTGTTTGCTTGTTTTTTTCCTTTTCGAGCTGATTTTTCTTATGCAGCATAATAAATGTGGAAATATGTATAGAAGAATTGCACATGTTTAACTTATACTGGATTGCTTGCTCTCCGGGGGGAGTGGGAGATGGTGAGGGAGGGAGAAAATTTTGGAATATAAGGTTTTGCAGGGATGAATGTTGAAAACTAATTTTGCCTGTATTCTGAAAAATAAAAAGCTATCATATTATTTTTAAAAAGAGCTTGCATTTTATCCAAGAAAGATCAGGGAACACTTTTGAGCAGAATAATCTGATCTTAATGGTGATTATATTGATAGCAATGTAGAAGAGAGATACTAGCCTTAGGGTTATTCAAGGTTCTCTTCCTACTCATGTTTTCATGTTGCATGCCTTACTATAACAGAAGCTTGAGAGCAAGAACTGTTTTTCATTTCAAGTCTTTGGATCTTCAGTACCTAAAAGAATGCTTTGTATATTGTACACGTGTGTGTGGGTGGCAGGAAAAAGCCAGACCTATCATTTCATTTGCAATTATCATTATTTCATTTGTGCAGGAAACTCACGCAATATAAAAAATTCTTCCACCCATGTCAATCAACTACTCTTATGGACCCTGAAGCTAATTAAAGGAATGATGGTCCAGCCGGCAAACCTTGAGAGGCAGGGCTTGACCAAGTCTTCCTGACACCAAAGCTGTTGCTCTATTATGCCAAAGTGCTTCTCACCTAGTATATACATAGTAACATTTGTTGAGGGAGACCAAGTAAGATAGAGCTGGTTCTGTAGTCAGGAAAACCTGAGTTTAAGTCTGACCTCAGATACGTGCAATCTGGCCTCAGGTGTATGAACCTGAGTAAATATAGGTCAGCAAAACGGGCGTAATAATAGCGCTTATATCCAAAGATCCTGGCAGGAGATGAGGAGATGAGAAGCGGTCAAAGTCCAAGTTTGAGAGAAGGGGGCTTACACAACATTCACACAAATCTGGTAACGATTTCATTTACAGTCTAAATATAGACATCTATTCCTAGCTTACACTCATCTTTTGCTGTCTTGCACCTCAAACCCCCTCAGAGAAAACTCCTTATCCCTTAAAAAAACCCTCATTTTTCTATACGCCCCACTTTTCGCCTCTTGCTCCCTCCACAATGATTTATTTCCTAAAGTGATCCAACCCCGCCAACCAACAGCGGATGCGTCCTTGCCAAGGGACGCCCGAGGGCTGGATACCTACGAGCACCTGGCGCGCCCCGCCCATCCCCCCTCGTGGACTGTCCACCCCTCCCCTCCATCTTCCCCTCCCCTCCCCCCACCGAGTGCTCCCGACTTCAACTTGCCCCTTCTCCCCATGGGTGTTCCCGGACGCCAGGCACCTCCTCCACGCCCCTCACAGGCCCTCCTCCTCCCGCACTCAAGTGATTTTTTTTCCCCTTCCCACTCGCGCGATCTTCCTTCCTCACAGCCCGAAGCCAAGGGGGGCCTCTCCACCAACGCGGCCAGGCAGGCTGTCACCCTCGTCCCGCGTCCCCACCCTCTCGTCACCCCCAGCCCCTCGGCCCCGGGCGACGGACTCCCCCGCCCCCCACTCCCCCCGCAGAGCCCCAGCTTGCCCGGCCCCCGGACTTGTTTACTCACTCATCTTCCATCCCTAGGCAAGGGAACCCAGCCGCCAGGACGCATGCGTACTACTAGCCGCCTCGCCCCGCCCTCCGTGCGGCCCTTCTTCCCGCGCATGCTCGGGAGCCTTTTCGCGCCTGCGTCCTGTGAGGCTGGCTTGGGCGCAGGCTATCGTGAGCGCGTGCTTGCTTTGCACTCGGCGTACGTCGGGCCTCTGGCGCAGGCACACGGCGCTCCCACTCCCACCTTGGGAGGGTGGAGCACGTGAAGCCAGGCTGGTTGGGCAGAGGGGGAAGGGTTACAATTTACCGAAACGCCCAGTCACGAAAGTCCTACTTTCCCCCAATACACGTGAGGTGATACAAGGATGTGCGCTTCTTGAGAGCAGGGCACCGGCTGATTACTTTTCTGTTTACATCCCCGGTGCTTTGCCCATAGCTTAACGCTTCAGAAAGGACCTAAGCGTGTAGCGGGGCCCACTTGGGAGGTCTCCACTGTCTTGGCGAGCGGTTGATAAAACCTTAGCTAGTTGCACGCCTTTCTCCCCGCCCCCCTTCTCCGAGGGCGATTCCCAATCCTGCCAGTAGGGGAAACCAGGTGGGACTCAAGACCACTCTCCTAGGAGACCGGTGCGGGAGGTGTGCGTACGTGATACTTGTGTGCGCGTCCCTACTTTTTGCCTAGAGCATTTGATCGCTTTTGTCATTTGGTAGGGAAAGTAGACCCCCAAACCCTGTTTCTAAGACTTGACCCCTTGCCCAAATCTTCACAAAGAACACATAGAGTAACTAGCAAAGAAATCCATTTATCCAAATCAGTATCAAAACAGAAACTAAGGAATACAGGGGAAAATATGTTATTAGGCAATACGGAATAAAAGAACTCTTCCATTGGGAGGAAAATAACTCAGTTTAATCAAGAAAGAGGATGCTGAATATCATCTAAGGGGAAACTTCCTTGATGTCTCCAGAAGAGCAAGCTGGGGGAAAGGACATAAGGAAAAATATGCACTTCTCACCATTACTGGGTCTGTACCCCAAGGTACATTCCTTTAGGAGGGAAAAAGACCCACACGTGCACAAATATTTGTAGCAGCTCTTTTTGTGTTAGCAAAGAATTGGAAAATGAATAGATGCTCTTCAGTTGGGGAATAGCTGAACAAGCTGTGGTATATGAAGAGAATAGAATATTATTGTTGTATAAAAATGATGAACAAATCGGTTTTAGAAAGGCCTGGAAAGATTTCTACAAACTGATGATGAAAGAAACAAACAGAATTAGGAATACATTGTACACAATAACAGCAAGAATGTTCATGAGTCAACTATGAAAGACTGGGTTCTTTTCAATGGTTCAGTGATCCAAAACAATCCCAATAGGCTTTGGACAGAAAATGTCATCAGCATCCAGAAAAAGAACTATGGAGACTGAATGTAAATCAACTCATGTTATGTTCACTTTTTTTTTTTTTCTGGTTTTTTTTTTTTAATTATTTATCCAAATGGTTTTTCCTTTTTGATCTAATTTTTCTCTCCCAGCATGTTACTGGCCAGAACTTGAAACAAGGTGCTAAGTCAGTGGAATTGATAGAAACAATGATTATTTAGCATGGTGTTTAACAGTTCTCTAGTTTAGTACATGTACTTATTACTTACTATAGTTCTACAAGATTCACACCTTTAAGAAAGCATATATAAGTTAGGAGCCTCAACCAGGATTCAGTCAGGCAGAACTAAGGAAGACAGAGAAATAGTGGCAGGCTGTCCTGTGGAGAACACTGAAACCAAGATCCGGAAGGCCTCCAGAAAGCTAGCTGAGCTCCAAATGAAGGAAACAAGACTTTGAAGGAGACAATAAAGGAATTGGACTTTAACACCTGGCTGCATTTGAGGTGATTATTGAACTGAAAGGAAAGCTGCTCCAAAAAGCCCTCCAAGAAACCTGCACCCAGAGAATATTACATTTTAGAAAAGAATATTACATTTTGGCTCGGAACGTGGGACAGACATGATCCTGATTTCAGTGGAAAAGTCTCTGATCCTGATTTCAATGGAAAAGTCTGTTTGACCCAGAAATTAGGGTGAGTACAAAAATAGACAAGGAAACTTTGTTAAAGAGCTAAAGTAGTACTTCAGCTAAAATGGGACAGATGTTTAGAAAACAGCCTTTTCCAATTCAAGGAAAATGTGTGGAGAGTATTGTCAGACTCTCCAAGGTTTGATTATAATTTGGAAGCAAATCACTGAATTTTTTGAAACAGTACAGTACACATCTCTTTGGCTCTCTAAGGGAAAAGAATTGGATTTAGAGGAGTGAAAATTAATAGGAGAACAACTATGTCAGTTCTACAATGAAAATGGACCTGATTCAATTTCCAAAGATACACTTTATACATATAATTTAATACAACTGGCTTTAGGAAATTATGTGTTATAGAATAAGGAAAAAGAAGAAAGAGCAGGAGGGTGAAGATCAAGTTAAACTAGGTGAAAAGGATGAAGAATCAGATAAGAATGGAGTTAAGTACAATTTTAAGTGTGGTGCTTCACAGCAGGAAGCATTAGGGCATTCCCCATACCCTGACCTACCTACCTCAATTAACTCTTCATGGGTGGAGGAAGAAGGAGGAGGGGGAGAGACAGTGATACAATCCCACAATCTATGAAGCAGCCCTATAACAAGATTGGGGAGAATACAGGCTTTTTTAACTCAACAGAAGGGCAGTGCAAGCAGCTCCAATGTAATTGCCAGGTGATGAGGAGAAATCTAGAAAGTGGTAAATAGAAGGGAGTAGATAGGTTAACTGCTTGGGAGAAAGGGTTTGCTTATATCTCTACAGATGGAGAAGGAAACAGATAGGTGGCAACGAGCACCTGGAGAGAGACAGAAAAAGAGAAAAATCTTGAAACAAAGGAGAAGAAATAAGAACAAAATCTGCAGGAATCATTGGATTCCCTAACACAAGATGAGACTATTGCAGGACTTCAAAACTTGCAGGAATTATTGGATTCCTGGCACATGAAATAATGGACAATAAATTCCTTTTGGACTATTTCTAGGACTTATGGACATGTATAATTCCTCATGTTGATTCATGTTATTTGTTATATCACTACTAGCCTGTGTTACTATGTGCTTATGTAATGTATGTAATTATGTGTTATACCTCCCATATTGATCGATTTATATATACCTATTTTAAGATTGAGACCCTTCAGAAACACGCTAATCTGATTTGATTTCCCATTCCCTTTGGTGTTTTCATTTCCTTTCCTGAGATGTCAGGGAAGGTGTAATCATCTCCTTTTATGGTGTTTTCACCCCTTTTTGAGCAGTCAGGGAAGGCATGATCAACTTATTTTTGGGGGTTCTCACCTCCTTGAGAAGTCAGGGAGATCATGACCACCTATGTTCTAAAAACTAAGAAAGTGGGAGATGTTATGGGCCAGAACTTGAAACAAGGTGCTAAGTTAGTGGAATTGATAGAGACAATGATTATTTAGCATGGTATTTAACAGTTCTCTAGTTTAGTACATGTACTTATTACTTACTATAATTCCACAAGATTCACACCTTTAAGAGAGCATATATAAACCAGGAACAGGATTCAGTCAAGCAGAATTAAAGAAGACAGAGAAGTGGTGGCAGGCTGTCCTGTGGAGAACACTGAAACCCAGATCTGGAAGGCCTCCAGAAAGCCATTCGAGCTCCAAATGAAGGAGACAATAAAGGATTTGGACTTTAACACCTGGCTGCATTTGGGGTGATTATTGAACTAAAAGGAAGGCTGCTCCCAGAAGCCTCCCAAGAAACCTGCTCCCAGAGAATATTATGCTTTAGAGAAGAATATTACACCAGCATAATTCATAAAGCAATGTGTATTAAAAAATAAATACATTTTTAAAAAAAGAATATGTACTCTTCCTATGTCTTCCCCAAATCTTTTCCTTCAGCTACTTGATATGGGGTTGGTTTCTTCCATCTCTCTAGAAGCTGGAAGCTAACTCAGTCTGACTTTGCTTGAAGAAGGGTAACCCAAAGTGAGAACCTTGTTTGGAGAATCCTAAAAAGATCTCAAAGGGAACTTTGGAGAGTTCCCAAAGAGGGAATGTCTGAAAATCAAAGTTCTTGCCTCTCTTCAGCTTTGCCCCATCCCTTATGAAGGACAGAGTCTTCATCTCTATCAAAGAGGAGATAGTCCCATACCAACCAGCTTTGGGACAGGGGTTAAATTTCATCATGCATGCATTCATTTACTCATTCATTCAAGTCCCTCCATAACTAACACACACCATCCCCTTCTTTTCCTGCCACTTGTAAGCTCTTTATAATGGAGCTGTTATGGAAGACTTGACAGCCTAAATTCAAGTCCTTTTGACACACATGCTATGTGAATATGGACAAATCATTAAATCTCTCAGTGTTTTGGGCAAGTCTCTAAAACCATAAATTGCAGAAAATGTGCTGATCTTTATTGGTAGAGGAAGTTTCCTCACCCCAATAAATTCTATTCCAATAAAATCAGTTCAATCCATATCCCTACTGAGCAGTTATCTATGCATCATTAACCTATTATTGCTTCCAGTACCACAATAGCTACAAATATTTAAGTGCCTACAGCACAGGAGTTACATTCCAGAAAATATGCTGAATAGGTCTGTCAAATTAATCTTCCTATAGAATAATTTTGCATTCATTTTGCTCAGTAAAAAAAGCTCCTATGGATTTAATTACCATTTCTATATTGATGATTGACCTACAATCTCAAATCTCCAACTACTCCAACAGATATCTCTAATTATATGTCCACTAGAAATCTTAAACTCAGCATTTACAAAACCAAACTAATTATCTTTTCACCTTAAACTCTTTCCCCTCTTCCCTATTAATGTAAAAAGCAACAAACACCTTCTGGCTCACAATCTAGGAGTTATCCTGGATTTTTCACTGTCTCTCACCATCTCCACCCCCGTATCCAAACTGTTGCCAAGACTTCTTGATTTCACATTTACAACATATCTCCAATATACTTTTCTCCTCTGACACTGTCTTCAAATAGTACAGACCCTCACAACCTCTTGTCTAGACTATTTCAATAGCCTGCTGTTGGGTTTTCCTATCTCAAGTCTCTGCCCATTCCAATCCATCTTCCATTTGGCCACAAAAGTTCAGTTCTGACCACATTACCACCTTTACTCAATAGACTCTAGTGGCTCCCAATTGATTTCAAAGTCAAATACAAAATCTTCTATTTGATATACTAAGCTCTTCATGAACTTAGCACTGTCTTAACTTTTCAAAACATTCTTACACTTTACTCCCCAGCATATACTCTTTTATTCAATGACATTGGACTCATGAACAAGACACACAATCTCTCTTTTATGGGCATTTCTCCTGGCTGTACCTCATGCCTGAAATGCTCTCCCTCATTTTTTTCTACCTAGTGGTTTCTTTGGCTTCCTACAAGTCCCAACTAAAATCTTATCTACAGGAAACCTTTCCCAGCTACTCTTAATTCCAGTGCCTTCTCTCTGTTAATTATTTCTGTTTTATCCTAAATATAGCTAGTTTGTTTGTTTGTAAAACATACAAATTAAATAGTACAAAGACTTTTGTCTCTTTTTGTATCCACAGTGCTTAGCATAGTGCCTGGAACAAAGGATACTTTTAATAAATGCTTATTGATTGATAAAGTAGAAACTCTTAACTAATGCTCAAAAACTTCAAAGACTCCCTGTCACCTATAGCATGGTCTAAACATCTTCAAAAAGCATGATAAGTTCTCCAGAGTTGAACCCAATTTATTGACCTCATTTTCCCTTATCTATTGCTGAACACTATGCTGCTTTTACTGATCACACTATTTTCACTCTTCAACTCACACCCCTTTTCTTCCATCTTCATTTATCAAAATCTTCTCCATTCTTTAAGGCTCAGTTTTTTCTTGTTGTTCCACCCAAAAGCAATATCTCCCTCCTTTGACTCATCATATTCTACTTTACATTATTACAGTTATTTGTTGTACTTCATTTATATCAAAGCTTCTTGAGAAGGCACTTCTCAGTCATTTTTGTATTCTTTAAATACCTAGCATAGTAGTATATTTATTAAATGAATGAATTTACTGTTTTAGAGTGTAGTTATAAATATATATTAAAGCATTTCAACTCCTGGAGATCAGCAGTTATATCTTATACTTCATTGATTCTCCCACAGTGCCTAGCACAGTGTGAAATACTTGTTAAATGAATCATGATTGGTGACTCATCTAAGTAAGAGCAGTGGTTTGCAAAAAAAACTTCCAGGAGAAAAAAGATAGATAAAATTTCTAATCTTGGTTGTTGATTCTTGTGGATTTAAATTGAGTCAAAGGAATGGCGAAAACCAGAGGATGATTTCTGGCTCTTAAAGAGATAACGATGTGTTATTACATCATCAAATTCTTTTCAGATCAACAGGGTGGGACTCAGGTCAGACTTCCATGTGTACTACCCAAAGTTTCCAGGCCTACTTCAACCTGCTTGTATTTTTCCAACCCATTGTGTCTCCTCCCTCCCTCCATTTCCATTTTTTGGGGATATATTTTGTTTTGATACAACAATTACTTCCAAATAAACACCTCCCTCCCAAGAAATTTCTCTTTAAAAGACAGTTAAGCAAAATTGTCTAATCATAGAAATTGGCTCAAGTATTTTTCCACTCTGAGAGCTTACCATTGGTTTTTAACTGTCTCTGAAACAGTTACTTTTGAATTGAGCCTTTATTTTGTTGCTTTTCATATAAACTTCATATACATTATTGTAGGCACTGTATATATTGAGTTGCTATTTTTCTTCATTGCTTCTTACCAGTCATCCCATATTTCTATGAATTTCAAGTTCTTCATTCCTTGTAATGCAGTAATATATTATTACATTCATGAAATTTGTTCAGCTATTCATTCCCCAGTTGACAAATCCCTTTTTTTGCTATTTGTTAACTCTTCTCTTTAGTTTGATAGTAAAAAAAAAAAAATTGTTGTAGAACATTTTAAGAGAAAACTGAATTTCATGATTTGAAAGCACACATATCATTATTGACAGCCATGACAGGAAGTGGGAAGACAGAAACCTTATCTGAATTATCATAATTTTAAATTAGGTTTTCATCATCATCATTATCATCTTAGGTAAAAGCACTTAAACATGATACTATAATTTATAACCATTTATTATATCCATTTATTATCCACTATAATTTATAACTATTTATTAGGCACTCTTGATAGGCTAATAAATCAATTGGCAACACTTAAAAAAACCAACCAAACAAACAAAAAAACCTCCTATATGTACAGTCCTAGGTCCTTACAAATGCATTCCATGATTTTTTTTTTCATTTTAAAATCTTACTGATATCTTTGTTTTCATCAAAACATGAAATAGTTTGAGGAACTGCTAGACACATATTTCACTTTCCTCTTGACTTTGCACAGGAATATTTATAAATGTACTTTAAAATCATGAAACTGAATTTTTCCAAAAATGTTCTGGCTATATGAATGGGCAAGCCCAAGCTTGGGCCAATCATCCTACCAGTGTTTTTCTCATAGATTTCTATGGCTTCATTTACCATCTTTATGCAGATGACTACCAATCTATTCCTCTAATGTTAACCTTTATTCTGTACTACAGACCTGATCTTTTGTTTTCTCTCTCTATTTCTCTTTCTTTCTTTCTCTCTGTGTTTTTCTGTCCCTGTCTCCCCTCTGTGTGTCTGTCTCCCCCATTCTCTCTCCCCTCTGTCTCTGTCTCTGTCTCTTCTTCCTCCCCAACACACACACAATGGGTAGATGAATGTTTTAAACTCAATAGAAGTTTAGAAGGAGGAAATAGAAAGGAGATAGAAAGAGGAGAATTTAAAGAGGAAGGTAGAATCAGGTAGAGTCACAAGCAAACCAAAATTCAATTTTAGATGGTAGATTCTTATACAGGGATAATTTATTTATTTTGGGTAAATAGTATTTTGTATTTTTCCAATCACGTGTAAAGATAGTTTAACATTCTTTTTTCTAAATAAGTTTTTGAATTTCAAGTTTTTTCCTCCTTTCTTCCTACTATAGTCACTCCCCAAGACAGCAAGTAATCTGATATAGATTATACATATGCAATCAACATATTTCCACATTAATCATGTTTTGAAAAAAAGAAACAAAACAAAAGAGAAAAGGCAGAAAAAACAACAAAAAATGAAAATAATATGTTTCGATCTATTCAGATTTCATAGTTCTTTCTTTGGTTGTGGATAGTTATTTTTCCATCAATTCTTTTAGAATTGTCTTAGATCACTCTATTGCTGAGAAGACATAAATCAATCACAGCTGATCATTGCACAATGTTGCTTTTACTGTGTACAAAGTTCTGCTTCTGCTTACTTCACTCAGCATTGGGTTAAATCCATAAAAGGATAATTTAAAAGAGAATGTATAAGAACAAGAGAATGGGCTTGGTGAAGAAAAGAAGAGAGCAAGAGCAGGAACAAACCACTTTAAAAACTACCAATGATTACCATTATTAATTAGATCAATTCTTTTTCTCTTCATCTTCTTCTTTGCCCAAAGAAAGAGAGATAACAGAGTGAGAGACCAATACAGAGAAGTGAAATAGCACCCAGGAAAGCAAACCTGCAGAAACCTTGAACTCCACTTCTATATTATTAATCTTGAGGCCACAATAGTTAGCCAAGGTGAGGCAAATACTAATAGAGATGGAGGAGCACAGTACTTTTATAAAGAGGGGTTCAACTTTGATTTCTCTAGGAATAACTTCTCAGGTAGGGACCTGAAAGCAAAGTAAAGGAATAATATGGCAGATATTTGTTCTAAGAATAAAACTGTCCTTAGAAAAACAAAGGGTCAAGGAAATGGAAGTAACTATCAATCAATCAATAAGCATTTATTAAGGGCCTGCTATGTGCCAGGAACTATGCTAAGCACTGAGGATTCAAATTCAATAAATAAAAAGATCTTTGTTTTCAAGATTTCAAGATTACAGTGGAATGGAAGAGACAGCAAAGAATATTATAACTATGCAATGGGGCTCAGTCAATGAAATCAGTTCTAATAAGCATGAGCACTGTACTTGAGTATTGAAAATTTGGAATTTGGAATGTGTGTAGCAGACATTCTACAACTGGCTCTGGTCAGGAACCTATGGATTGAGAACTAGAATATATTCAAAATACACTAGCAAGCAAGACTTGTCCATTGGTCTGACTTTTAGAGGGGGGAAAGGGTTCTCTTCTCTAAAAAAAAAAAAAAAAAAGGCGTATTAATCAAATGAGGATTCAAGGGGGAGCTCTCAATGGGGAGAGGGGCACCCAGTGCTTTGTCTCCTCACCAGTATTGCCACAGTGTAGTCTATGCCTGAATGTATGGTCTTATTGCTTCTGTGAGTTTATTCTTTTCACTTTTAGTTGAAGAAAATTGATAATGGCTATAAATTTATAAACTTTGGATGGTTGAGAAAGTGAGCCACCAGGAAGTTTGGGAGTAGAGTCTATTTTGGGTTTTGTGGCCATCCAATCCCACATCAAGGCCCTGAGAAATGACCTTAGAGACTCAGACCAACAGTAGCTGAAACTCAGACTTATCCAGCTGCTTTGAGGCATTGAGTTGGTTGGATCATTGCTGTATAGAAACTGTGTTAAATCTAAATCCATTGTCCCCAAAGATTGAGATGGTAGACCAGAGAGTGTGTTCCTAGGTTTTTGGGGTGGGGAATATTTGCATTTCTATTTTTGCTATAGCTATGGAGTAAATATAAGCTAATTGATGTTAATTAGTTAAAGAGAACCTGAGATTTGAACACTAGCAGCTATCAATGGGGCTGGTATGGGGAGAACTACATTCTTACGGGAACCAGACATGAAAACCTTAGAGAAAGATATATTCCTCACTCCTCTGGGATACCACTCAGAAGGGAACATAGAGCCATCCTTATATTGAAAGAGTCAGTTCCTAGTGATTGCTGCATCTATATATAAAATAAATTTAAAAATAAACACAGAGTCATTAAATATAAGGTAATTTGAGAAAAAGTGGGAGGGTACTAGAAATTGAGGGGATCAGGGAAGCCTTAAGGTAGAAAAGAAGCTCCCTGAGTTTGAACCATGTCTTAATGAAAGAAGAATTCTATGAGGCAGAAGTGAGCATTATGGGCATGAGGGATAACCAGAACAAAAGTGTGGAGCTGTTAAGGCAAGTGCATGTGAGGAATGGAGAAAAAGCTTGTTTTTACCATATCACAGAGTACAGGAAGGAAAGTATTATACAATGAAGATGGAAAGATAGGCTGGCGCCTGGGTTTAAAAAAGTCTTTAAAAGCTAAAAAGAACTGATGTTTTTTGGAGGTATTATAGGAGCATAATATGATTAAAACCTCACTTAAAGAAAATCACTGGCAATAGTGTGGAGACTGGATTTAACTATGGGAAGATACAATATAAAAATCTCATCATCAAGTTACTAGAGAAACAAATCCACCTTCTTTTATAATTTTTGATTATGTGACTAGAACATGTGTGAGATGTCTCGCTCTGCATATTAATCTGTCGGTTCTTTGTCAAGAAGTGAATAGAGCACTCCACCATTGATCCTCTGGAATCTGATAATCATTGCATTGATAAGAGTTCTTATGTCTTTCAAAGTTATTTATGATATTGTTGTTAATGTGCATATTGTTACCTGGTTATGACTATTTAATTCTTCATTAGTTCAAATACATTTTCCCACTTTTCTCTGAAACTGTCCCTTTCATCATTTCTTATAGTAATATTCCATAATATTCTTATGCCATAATTTGTTCCATCATTCCTCAATTGATAAGCAGGCCCTTAGTTTCCAATTCTTTACCAGAAGGTGAACAGATAAAGATCGACAGACAAATTATATACATTGTGAATCCTAACTGTTGCATGCTATATCTTGCTAGGTTGAATGGACTGGAATTGGTTCTGGTCAGTGGGAGTTAGTTGATGTGGATATACTGGCACCTTGGCATCTACCTTTTTGTCCACACAAACAACTTTGTTGGAAAACTTCAAGCTCACATGATAGGAAGTTGATGGGTAATCTTTATCATGAAGTCCCAGCCCTTTCATAGTCTATAAAAGGCATTTTTCTCATCTGTATCTAACCCAATGACTGGAGATTAGGAAAGAGAAGATCTAAAGCTTGGGAGAGGCAATACAGACACATTAAGATAAAGATACAGTACATCTTGAGTAGGTGCAGTTAGACCTCAAAGTACAGGGAGGGGAGTAAAGACAGGAAAGGTTGGAAGAGGTCAGGTTGTGAAGAACTGTGAGTGCCAAATGAAGGAATTTATATTTGATTCCAGAGGTAATAATCATTGGAGTTTACTGAGGAGGGGACTAAAATAGTCAGATCTACACTTTAGAAAATCACTACAGCAGCTGTGTGGAGAGTGGATTAGAATGGGAAGAAATAAGTGAGAGACTCTAATTAGTAGATTTTTGTAATAGATTAGCTGAAAGATGATGAAAACCTGAAGTAGAGAGAAACTAATGACTGAATAGAAAGAAAATGATGTATTTGGGAGATAAAAGGAAATGATTAAATTTGGTAACTGATTGGATATATGGATTAAGTAAGAGAGAGTACTTGGGTACTTGGGCAGGGGGGAAAAGATAATGAATTCTGTTTAGGACATGTTAGAGGATACCTAATTCAAAATAGGTAAATTGATGGCAGATATGGGATTAAAGCTCAGAGAAGAGACTGGAGCTGGATAAATAGATCTGGAAATCATCTGCACGGAGAAAATATATCTGCATAGAGATGAAAATATGGGAACTGATGCAATCATCAAAGATAGTAGAGAGAGAAGAGCCTAGGACAGAGCTTGGGAGATATTTTGAAGTATGATAGGATGTAGAAATTAAAAATTTTTTAAAGACGGGTATGACTTTAGGCAGAAGGAAAGAGAGAATGGCAGTGATTAGGGTGGAGCAGTAACCTGCAATAAAAGAAAAAAGGGAATGGGATCAGATGTACATCTAGAGGAGCTGATCTTGGTAAGCAGATAGGCTAGTTTTAGAGATTGAAGTGAAGAAAGAAAAGATAGTAGGGAAGGATATCAGTGGGGTGTGAGATAAGGAGAGTAGGAGAAGAGGGAGCTCCCTGAAAATGGCCTCAATTTTTTTTTTTTTTTTAATGAGGCAAGCTCCTTAACTAAGAGTGTGAAGGGAAGTGTTGAAATTTGAGGAGAGAAAAGCAGTTATGATAAGTGGAATAGGGAATCATGGAAGATGTCCTTATGTATGAGAGTCTAAGTGATATTAACTAGCAAAAAATTTTAATATGCCCATTCAGCATCCTTTTATGATTTTCTTTGGTAGCTCTTGAGTTGGAGCAAAGGAAGTGAGAGTGGGAATGATATGGGACTGGATTGGCAAGAAATGAACAGTGATAGGACCCAAGGACAAGGGATTTAATAATAGAGGATAGTGTAGAATTAAAACAGTTCATCAAAGAATTGAGATGAGGAAGAAAAGAGAGTGTAGCCAGAACTCAGAGACCTACATTTTAGACATAATCCATACAGGAATTTGTTTTATTTGACTACATGTCTATTTCAAATATGATTAGTTTAATATCTTCTTATTTCCTTAAATTAAAAGAGAAAATTGGGAGCAAAAGAAAAAAAGGGAAAGTATACACTCCGTTATCAGTCAGCAACCTCCATTAACTTTTAGAAAAGAGTATTTACTAAAATGATAGAGCAATAGCAATGCAGTGATCTAAGACAATCCTAATAGACTTGGGATGGAGAATGCCATCCACATCCAAAAGAACAGTGGAGACTGAATGCAGATCGAAGAATACTATTTTCATCTTTTTTATCTGCTTTTTCTTTTTTATGGCTTTTCCCCCCTTTTGTTCTGATTATTCTTTCACAACATGACAAATATAAATTATGTTTAAAATTATTGTATATGTATAAGCTATATAAGACTGCTTGCTATTTTGGGGTGGGGGGACATAATGGATAGAGGGAAAAAATTGGAACTCAAAGTCTTATAAAAGGAATGTTAAAAACTATCTTTCCATAGAATTGGAAAAATAAAATACTATTGAGAAAAAAATAAAAAAATTAAGTGATAGAGCAAGAACAGTTGACATAATAGTATTTCTCTTCAAAAATTTGTGGCACTTTCTCCCACAAGTACCCACAAAGTCTAGAAAAAGAGTGGGTTTAAATTTAGAATAGGGGGAGGCATACATGTAGAGAACATACATGATCAAAAACAAACTCAACCCCTTATTAATGGAAATCTTTTCTTAAGTTCATAGTCTAGTATTCTTCTCTGCTTTGAGGAACTCCATTACCTGAAGCTGCTTCTTTCCTTGGATAGCTGTTTTTCTGTATATGTGTCTGCATTTGTCCATGTTTGGCTTCAGTGTATAATTTTCTGCTCATAGCTGAATGTGTTGTCTGTTACCTGTCCAGTCTCTCCAATAACATGTCGGATTTGGGGGAAGGGGGAAGGTAGGGCTGGAGACAAAGGGTGATTCTTTTTTAGGGACTTGACCCAAACTGGAAGATGAAAACCTTCCTAAGCTAGGCAGGACCCCCTGGATTGGAAAACTTCTGAAAATGCTCTGCTATTTAAAGTTCCCAGAGGGATAGTTTATTTCATTAGTCAATCATGCTTTTTCACTTTCTGACTCAATCAAAGAGGTATGTCTGTGTAGACGGTCTTGTGCACACAAAATGAGACTTGACTTATTGATTTGTAACTCAGAAAGCATACTTATCTGATAAATATGTTAGGTGTCATGTTAATTGAGGGATAGAGTGGTGAATATCAACTCATAAATTGAAGTCCATTAGAATGAGAGCAAAAGTTGGGTTAAAGAAAAAGACTGAACCAGACATTGAATTCTTTGAAAAAAGAGGGAGAGTGTTTTGGGGGTTGTTACACAAGACCTTCCAAAGTCTGTATTAAGTGGTAAATTTGAATTATATGAATTGACATCAAAGGAGAAAAGTTTGCTGAATGATGGCAATAGGAGGAGAATCTAGAATAAGCAATGGGAAAGAAGAAGTATTCTGACTGTCTCCCCACCCCCACTATGAGTCAGTGTATGTCATTATGAGTGAAAGTTCATCTAGTACTGAAAAGTATGACCAAGGAAAAAATGTCACGTTCTGGGGTGGAGGAGACAGGTCTCACTGTGTGCCTGAAGATAAAAGAAACAAATACTCATAATCAGCAACTCTTCTAGCTGAGACAAAAATGGAAAGAAGCCTACCAACTACAATTTCAAGACAGTTTTAATGGAAACAAATAATGGCATGATATTTGAATTCATTGTCAAGACCTCCAACTAGGAGATAGAATTCTTTAAAAAAATTTTTTTTTTTAGTTCCAGTTTTTTTCCCTCCCTCCAGTCCTTCTCTATCCACTGAGAAGGCAAGAAATGTGTTATCCACTATACATGCAAAACATATTTCAGGGTTTTTTTATATTTGTATTAGTCTTGTTATCTACCTCTCCAAAAAAACAAAACAAAACAACATAAGAAAAATAAATAAAGAAAAAATACATTGCAGTCTTCACTTTAAGACCATCAATTCTTTATCTGCAGGTTGATAGCATTTTATTTCATGAGTCCTTTGGAGTTGTGGGGGATCATCATATTAATCAAAGTTTCTAAGTCTTTTACAGTTGATTATCCTTACAATATTGCTATTACTGTGTACAACTGTTCTCCTGGTTCCACTCACTTCATTTTGCACCAGCACACATGTCTTCCCAGGTTTTTCTGAAACTATCCCCTTCATCATTTAACACATTCATAAACCTTAACTTGTTCAGCTACTTCTCAATTGATGGGAAACGTTTCACTTCCCAATTCTTGCCAAAGAGCTGCTATAAATATTTTTGTACTTGTGAATCCTTTTCCTTTTTCTTTGACCTCCTTGGATATTGCTGAGTCAAAGGGTATGCACAGTTTTGAAACCCTTTGGGCATAGTTCCAAATTGTTCTAGTACATAAAATTCTTTTGAGAAAATTTAGGTGCAAAGGACACAAATGTTAACAGAAGAATAGAAAGCTAAGTCATACAAAACAGTTGAGAGAATAAACAACTTGTCTAGGCTTGTAAATTATAGAATGATCCTAGACTGTGGAGGGATTTGTTTAAAAAAAATTTATTGCAACTACTTATTGTCTACATGAGCATTAACTGGATTTTCTAATGACAAAGTAGAGAAAAGTGATGACTGCTTACAGCATTTGACTCTAAATGCTCACTAATAACACACCAAAAAAAAGAAAGAAAGAAAGAAATGGAGAGAGAGAGAGGGAGGGAAAGAGGGAGGGAGTCAGGGAGGAAGGGAGAAAGAAAGAGAGAGAGAGAGAGAGGGAGAGAGAGAGAGAAAGAAAGAAAGAAAGAAAAGAAAGAAAGAAAGAAAGAAAGAAAGAAAGAAAGAAAGAAAGAAAGAAAGAAAGAAAGAAAGAAAGAAAGAAAGAAGAAAGAAAGAAGAAAGAAAGAAAGAAAAGGAGGAAGGGAGGAAGGAAAGGAGAGAGGGAGGGAGGAAAGAAGGAAGGAAGGAAGGAAGGAAGGAAGGAAGGAAGGAAGGAAGGAAGGAAGGAAGGAAGGAAAGTAGATGTGAATCAAATACAAACTCTGAAAGTAACATTTCCAGTGAAAGAAACATTGGATATTATTATTGCTTCAAGCTAAGGGGAGCTCCAGTTCATAGAGATGAAGAGGAATGAAGAAGGAAACAACTCCTTTTTCTATCTAAAGCTTTATCTAAAGAGATTCCTAGGCTACAAAGACAATCAGTGGAACTCAGAAATGCTGGTGGCCAGCCTGACATTTCAACAAGTTCACATTTAAAGGAGCAGGCCTATGGTTATGATGATAATGATCATGGTGACCATCCCATATCCACAACTACTCAAGTATGGGGCGAGGTCATCAGGTCACAGAAGACAGACCAATTATGGCCTGTTATGAAACTAATTTATGATGTTACAGGTGAACTAGAAGAATTAGTTGTAAATATTATCAGGTGACAATGTTAGAAATTATCCATGTAAAACTACTTTGTCATTTCTTATGTTTACTGATACACCCATGCTAATTATGGCATGTTTGAATAATATTTTGGCTTTATTAACTTTGCTCTTATATTTACTTATGCTTACCTTATGTTTATAATACAGTATTTATGTTAATTATGTGTTGTTTGCTCATAGTTTATTTACATATATGCTAATGACTAAGTCAGTTAGTGAATCAACATTTATTAAGACCCTACTATGTGTTAGGCACTGTACTAAGCACTGGAAATACAAAAAGAGGCAAAAGGTAGTCCCTGCCCTCAAGGAGCTCACAATCTAATGGAGGAGATGATAAGCAAACAATATATACAAATAAGCTATATACAGGATAATTAGGAAATAATTAATAGAGAGAAGGAACTAGAATTAAGAAAGTTTGGGGGAAGTTTTCTGTAGGGGCTGGGATTTTAGTTAGGACTTAAAGGAAGCCAGGGAAAGGAGTAGAGAGAGAGCATTCAAGACATGAGGGAGAGCTAGAGATAATACCTGGAGTTGAGAGATGGGAGTATCTTGTTTGAGGAAGAGCCAGGAGGTGAAAGTATGGATAGATCCTCTGTAGCTTGTGCTAATTTTGGCCTAACAATTAACCCCAAGAAAACACAGGTCCTCCATCAGCAAGCACCACATCATCCATATGGGGAACCATCAGTTAAAGCAAATGAAGTTTTGAATGCTATGGATAAGGTCATCTACCTTGGCAGTATTCTTTCTAGGGATGGCCACATGGATAATGAAGTTGACCCAAGAACTAGCCAGAGCTAGCTCAGTATTTGGGAAACCCCAAGGGAAAGCGTCGGAGAGAAGTATCAGACTCTCTACCAAACTGAAAGTCTACAGAGCCAAGTGACTTTAGTGTTCTATGCCTGTGAAACCTGGACAGAATGCAGCCCCATGTCAGGAAAGTGAATCTCTTCCATTTGAATTGTCTTAGGAGGATTCTGCAATCACCTGACAGGATAAGACACCAGACAATGAGGTCCTTGCTCAAACTAAACTGTCAAGAATTCCGACTCTGTTGTCTGACCACATTGTTCGAATGCCAAATGTATTCTTCACAAAAAAAACTTTTATGGAGAACTCACACAGGGAAAGTGCTCTCAAGGTCAAAAAAGTGATAGAACAGTCTCAAAGTCTCTTTTAAGGAACTTTAGAAGTGATTATATGACAGGGGGAATTATATGACATATGATATGATATGGCACAAAATCACCCAACATGCTCTGCCCTTATCAGAGAAGGTGTTGTGCTATATGAGAAAAGCAGATTTGAATTAGCTTAGAAGAAACATGAAATATACTATATTTTAACATATTTAACATGTATTGAGTTACCTGCCATCTAGGGGAGGGAGTGGAGGAGAAAGAAGAAGGGAAAATTTGGAACACAAGGTTTTGCAAGGGTCAGTGTTGAAAAATTACCCATGCATATGTTTTGTAAATAAAAAGCTTTAATTTAAAAAAAATGAGATGTGCAAAGTTAAAGGATCCACCTCAAATGTTCTTAGGGCATATTTGTGTCTGACTTGTGGCAGAGCATTCCGACCTTGTATTAGTCTGATCAGCCACAATCGAACTCACTAATTGACTCTAACATAATGATGTCTTCTTGGCCCTCTTTGAGAACGAAGGACAAAAAACTTTGAAATTTTGGATCAAGAGTATTGGAGCAGTAGCAAGAGATGGAGGTGGAAAAGTAAAAAAAAAAAAAAAAAAAAAAAAAAAAACTAGAAAGAAGAAAAAAGACTAGAAAGGTAAGAGAGGGCTAAGTAATGAAGGGCTTTGAACAAAAGGTAAGATTTTATATTTGATGCTAGAAGCTACTGGAGTATTGAGTAGGAGGGTGACACCATTGGAAGGGTACTTTAAGAAAATCACTTTGATGCTAGAGTGAAGGAGGCATTGAAGTGGGGAGAAACTTGAGGCAAGGAGACCCAATCCCAGACTATTGCAATAGTGATAAGATCCCGTACAAAGGTCATGGCAGTGTCAAAGGATAAAAGGAGCTGTATTTGAGAAGCAGTAATGGGGAAGTTGGAGAGAAAGATAATGCTTTATATACATGTTGAACTTAAAATGCCATTAGTCGGAGATTCTGAATGACAGTTAGAAATGTGACACTTGAGGTTAGCTGAGAGATTGGAGTAGGATATGTAAATTTGATAATCATCAACATAGAGGTGATAACTAAATTTATAAGAGCTGATGAGATCACCAAGTAAAGTAATATTAAGGGAAGAGAGAAAAGAGTCAAGACAGATTGTAGGAGGGTTAGAGGGCATTTTTTTAGATCAGGATCCAGTAAAGAAGATAGACTGAAAAGGAACAGTCAGGTAGGAAGAGACCCAGGAAAGAGTGTTAGTCTAGAAATCTAGAAAAAAGAGAATATCAAGGAAGAGAGTAATGAACAGAGTCAAAGCCTGCAGAGTGGTCATGGTAAATTACAAAGATTATTGCATTTGGTAACTCATATATCTTTGGTAATTTTGGAGAGAAAAGTTTCAGTGGAAAGGTCAGAAGCCGGATTAAAAGGCATAAGAGAATGAGAGAAGAGAAAGTTAAACTACCTATTGTAGATGGCCTTTTCAAGGAGTTTGGCCACAAAGGGCATAAGAGACAAGGAGATAGCAGTGATAGAAGGATTGTGAGAATGAAGGAGACATAGACATATTTATAGACACTAGGGAGCCAATCAGTCAGTAGACAGGGGAAGTTTGAAAATAGATGGAATGAGGAAAACAGAAGGGGTAATCTGTGGAGGGGGGTGGAATGTTATTCCATCACTTAAACAAGTAGAGGGATTAGCCTTGGTAAGGAATAAAGCTGCCTCATCATGTGAGGGCATATATGTAATGTGAAATGAGGAAGAAGGGCGAAGACGGAACTAATGGCAAATGGTCTCAATTTGTTCTCTAAAATATGAGACAAAACAGATGATTTCAGAAAAACGTGGAAAGTCTTAAATGAACTGATATAAAGTGAAATGAGCAGAACAAGAAGAACACTATGCAAAATAACAATATTGTATGATGATCAACTGTGAAAGACCTAATTACTCTGGTCAAGACAATGATCAAAGATAATTCTATTCTAAAGATCCCTCAATGAAAAATGCTATCTACTTCCAGAATGAGAACTGAAGAACTCTGAGTGTAGATTGAAGCAAACTTTTTTATTAAAGCTTTTTATTTTCAAAACATATGCACAGATAATTTTCAACATTCACCCTTACAAAACCTGTGTTCCAAATTTTTCTTTCCCTTCCCCCAATTACCTCCCCAGCTGTCAAGTAATCCAATATATGTTAAACATGTGCAATTCTTCTATACATATTTCCACAAATATGCTGCACAAGAAAGATCAGATCAAAAAGGGGAAAAAATGGGAAAGAAAACAAAATGCAAGCTAACAACAACAAAAAAAGTGAAAATACTATGTTGAGACACACACTCAGTTCCCACAGTCCTCCCTCTGGATGCAAATGGCTTTTTTCATACCAAGTCTATTGAAATTGGCCTGAATCACCTCATTGTTGAAAAGAGCCACATCCATCAGAATTGGTTATCATATAATCTTGTTGTTGCTGTGTACAACGTTCTCTTGGTTCTGCTCACTTCACTGAGCATCAGTTCATGTAAGTCTCCCCAGACCTCTCTGAAATCATCCTGCTGGTTGTTTCTTGTAGAAGAATAATTCATATACCATAACTTATTCAGCCATTCTCCAACTGATGGGTATCCACTCAGTTTCCATTTCCTTGCCACTACAAAAAAGGCTGCCACAAACATTTATGATGTCTTTGGGATATAAGCTCAGTAGAAACATTGCTGGATCAAAAGTTATGCACATTTTGATAGCGCTTTGGGCATAGTTTCATAGTGCTCACCAGAAGGGTTGAATCAGCTTATAACTCCACCAACAATATATCAGTGTTCCAGTTTTCCCACATTCCCTTCAAAAGTCATCATTATTTTTTTCTGTCATCTCAGCCAATCTGAGAGATTTATAGTGGTATCTCAGAGTTGTCTTAATTTCTCTGATCAATAATGATTTAGAGCACCTTTTCATATGACTAGAAATGGTTTCAATTTCTTCATCTGAAAGTCATCTGTTTATATCCTTTGATCATTTATCAATTGGAGAATGGCTTGAATTCTTATAAAGTTGAGTCAATTCTCTATATATATTAGAAATGAGGCCTTTATCAAAACCTTTAAATGTAAAATTTTCTCCCTAATTGCTTTTATTGCTTCCCTTCTAATCTTGTCTGCATTGGTTTTGTTTGTACAAAAACCTTTTAACTTAATATAATAAAAATTATCCATTTTGCATTCTAGTTCTTCTTTTGTCACAAATTACTTCGTTCTTCACAGATCTGAGAAGTAGGCTGTTCTTTGTTCTAATTTGCTTATAGTATTACTCTTTATGTCTAAATTATGAACTCATATCAAAAATCTTGGTATATCTTGGTATAGGGTATTGGGTGTGGGTTAATGCCTATTTTCTGTCATACTAATTTCCAATTTTTCTAGCAATTTTTATCAAGTAGTGAGTTCTTATCCCACAAGCTGGAGTTCTTGGGTTTATCAAACACTAGATTACTACAGTTATTGTGTCTTGTGAACCTAACCTATTTCATTGATCAACTACTCTATTTCTTAATCAGTACCAAATAGTTTTTGTGACCACTGTGAAGCATACTTTTTAAAAAAAACTTTTTCTTCCTTTTTGGGGGTTTTCTTTTGCAACATGGTTAATATGAAAAATGGCTTCACATGTATAATCAATACTACATTGCTTGCCTTCTCAAGGACTAAGGGAAGGGTAGGTGGGAGGGTGGGAAAAAATTTGGAACTCAAAATTTAAAAAAAAAGAATGTGAAAAAATTAGTGTAATTGAGAAATATTTAATTTAATAAACAAAAATATATTAAAAAATAAAACATAAAGCAAGTTTTCAGCTTGAGAGAATGAGAGTGGGGGAGTCATGGAAGGTTTAAGGAAAAATAAAAAGGTTCAGAAGAGCCACTGTTGAGGGTAGGATAGTTAAGTTGAGAAGAGAGCCCAGTCATAATCATTGTGTGATTTTCTCCTGCCTTCATTCAGCAGCGTGTATAGGAACAAAAATGGAAAATAATGAGAATGATCCCAGGCTGAGGCTTGTCTAGATGCAATCTGTGAAATGTTAAGGGGGTTAGAGATTCAAGATAACAGTATAGAGTTGCATTGATTGAAAGGAGACTGGCTAGTACAAGATTGAATTAGATTTGTTTGTTCTTTTTTAGGTCTATTGATAGTGTGGCAGCTAAGTAGTGTCCCAAATATGGTAAAGACTTAAAATCAGAAGACCTGAAAGTGAATTCTGCTTCAGATGCTCACTTCAGATATGTGCTCTTAAGCAAGCCACTTAATCTCTCTGTGCCTCAATTTCTTCATCTGTAAAATGGGGATAATAATATCACCTACTTCACAGAATTGTAAGAATCAAATGAGTTAACATTTGTAAAGCACTTTGCAAGCCTTAAAGAACTGGGTAAATGCTACTTAGTTTAGAGGGTTTTTTTTCTTTTTTTTCCTATTTACAACTGGTTATTCACTAGGCATATGCATATATTCTTACTATATGAATGTATTGTATATAATTTTTAACTTTTAATTTCTTCAATAATCATTTTTTCTATTACCTTTTTCCAAAAAGGGGGAAAAACATCAAAATCCATGTAATAAATAAGAGTCAAGTAAAACAAATGGAGATTTTGTTATAGTGGCCATATCTAAAAATGTGTGTATCATTCTGTACATTATTCATTACTTTTCTCTTTGAAAGTGGGAAGCATTCTCAATCCTCAGACCTCTAGAATCATGATTAGTACCTGTGTGGATCTGTTCAAAGTTGTTTGTTCTTACAGTGTTGTTTTATTGTATATATTGTGCTTCTTATTCTACTTACTTCACTCTGCATCAGTTCACACAAGTTTTACCATTTTTCTCTGAAACTTGCTTTTTCTTAATTTCTTATAATACAATAGCATTCCATTTTCCATTTATACTAATATACTATTATATATTTAGTCATTCCTTAACTGATGGATAACCCCTTTTCCATTAAAAATAAAAGAACTACTATAAATATATTTTTAGAAGACCTTTTTTCTCTCTTTGTTCTTTTTTGGGTTATAGATCTAATTGTGGTATTGCTAGGTCAAAGGTAAGTATGCACAGGTTTTTTAGAATGTAATTCCAAATTGATTTCCAAAATGGAATTTGCATTTCTACCAAACAGGTACCGATGTGCCTGTTTTCCCATAGCCCCTTCAACATTTCTGATTTTCCTTTTTTATCAGCTTTACCAATCTGATAGGTATAAAGCAGAATCTCAAAATCCTATATTTAATTTAGTAATTTAGTTGGGGAAGCAATCTGTCAAGTGATGCTTTGTATAATGTGTCTACTGTGTGTATTGTTAATATGCATTTTATTTAAATGGTACTGTAGAATAATTAACTGGGATGTGGGGATAATTACCTTTGTTATTTTAAAGTGTTGGTGTTGCATTTTATACTGTATAATTATATGTTCTATATAATATAAGTATACCCCAGATGATTTTTGCAAGGGACTGCAAAATTTTTGACTCCAGAGAGTGTCATCCTTGGATTCCAAACTGCTACCTGGTGAGGATTGATATAGAGAGATAAGGCTCTGGGAATGGCAAACTGATTTTATCCCAAAGTTTACCAGATTGGTGACATCTTTTTGAAATTGTCCATGGAGGTTCCCAGAAATCAGAGCCAGAAATCATGTACTTTGTACTACATAGGAGAAAAAGTAATGCAACAAGTGTAGATGATTGCCTGAGTTTTGTTTATATATATGATATTTATTTTTAAAAATGTAAATGTTCCATTGTCATACTCCTAAAGAACCATAAAACAAAAATGCTTTAGAATCAGAGGGCAAAGCTAATATAGATAGAATACATTAGTTACCTCCTGAAAAGAACCTCAAATGGAATCTATTTATACAGAAATGTTATAACTAAAATTCAGATTAAAGAATAAGTACTACAAGTAGCCAGAAAGAGAGAGCTCAAGTACCAAGAAAACATAGTCAAGATATCATAAGACTCTGCTGCAATTACAATAAAGTAATGGAAGTTTTGAAATATTATATATTAAAGAGAAAAAAGGCTTATGTAACAGAGGTGGAATGGGATGATCACCAGATCCATTTAGTCACTCCTATTTACTCCTTAATTGACTCATTGACTAGATGAGTTTCCCAATATAAATAATCCTGTTAAGTTGCATAAAAGTATCTGTAATTCTCTTTATGTTTTCTACTCTGAGCCCCCAGCCAGCCAGTGCTTTGTCAAAATTCTTCAATTTCTCTCTTTATCTCTCTGTCTTTGTTTGTCTGTGTGTCTTTTTCCTCCCTTCTCCTTCCCTTCTCTCCTCCCCACTCTTCTGGTAAAGAAGTGAATGGTGGAGTTAAAGAGAGGAAAACTTATAATAGAATATAATAGAGGTAAAACCCAATTAACTATCTTCACAATGCATGTTAATGGTATAAATTTACACCTAAAATGGAAAAGGGTAGTAAACTAGATTAGAATGGATAATCTAACAATATGTAGTTTATTGGAAATACATTTGAGGCATAAAAATTCAAACAATTCAAACGAGAGGCTGAAACAATATATTTTGCCTCAGTTGAATAAAACAAAATTTTAAATGGCTTTCTACTATCTAGTGAATAAAGTTTAAACTTCCTGCTGAGCATTCAAAACCCTTCACAATCTGAGATCATCTTGCCTATTTAGTTTTATCTCATACTTTATTTCCATGAACACTAAGCTCCAGCAAAACTGGGCTACTCTCTGACTTTCTGCT
Organism: Sarcophilus harrisii; assembly: GCF_902635505.1. Taxonomy (NCBI): domain Eukaryota; kingdom Metazoa; phylum Chordata; class Mammalia; order Dasyuromorphia; family Dasyuridae; genus Sarcophilus; species Sarcophilus harrisii. The sequence goes on from NC_045429.1 coordinate 338,288,522, forward strand.
TCTGGAACATGCACTGAATTCTCTCCTATCTGTGTGTCTTCACTTACACAGTCTTCAGTGCTTGTAATGTTCTTCCTCTTCACCTGTTCAATTGCTACCCATCCTTTAAAACCTGATTCAAATGCCTCCTCAATGAAGTCTTCTCTAATTTCCTAGTTAATAATGACCTTTCTCCTTAAAATTCCCATGATACTTTGTTTACCAATTGTCCAATTTACTTCTTACCTACTGTTGGTTTATTATAACTGTCTATAATATTGTCTTATCCTTTTACTGCAGTGTAAGTTCCCTGAGGCAGGAACAGTGTCTTAGCCCTTGTACTTTCCTCAGTAATGAACACAGTGATCTATACACAGCCTATCTGTACACACAATCAAGCAATTAACATTTATCAAGAACTTAGTATGTGTCAGGCATAATGCTAAACATTTGGAATACAAAGGCAAAAATGAAATAGCCTGTGTTCCTCAAGGGATTTACATTCTATCAGGGGGAATAATATGTAAATATAAGGTGGATGCTTTGGCCCTTCCTCAAAAAGCTAGACCTTATATATTACTATTTAGGCTTCTAAGTTCCCTGAAGTGTTTGTAGGTTTTCTTTTCTCTGATGTCTTTGACTCAAAACCTAACCAACTGTGTTCTCCTTTTTTAAGGACCAATGACTAGTATTCTAGTTCCGTTGTACTATTTAACAGTGATTAGTTTTTAACAAATGGGTATTTGTGGTATTCTCTTCTTTCTTATAATATATAATGGTTCTCTGGAAGTAGGTTTCTTGGGGAGGTTTTCTGGAGGCAGCCTTAGTTTCGGTTCCAAGTAATATTCACCCTAATCGCAGCCAGCTGATAAAATCCAAACATTTATTTTCTTCTTCCAAGTCTTATCTCTTTCCTTGGGCCTGGTTAGCTTTAATAGAGACCTGTCTCTCTCCTTGGTTCTAAGAATTCCCTCTGAATGTCTCCAAATCCAAAGGTTTGTCCTTCCGCCTCCAGCCAGCACAAAGGTGGAAAATGGAATGAATCTGACTCCTCCTCCAAGAGTGGGCTTCTGTATCTCCTAGAGTGCTCTTTGGCCCTGATAGGTTCTTGCTTATATGCTGTACACTGAGTACACACCAATCATTATATCACTGGGAAACCATTATTTGTTGTAGGATTAAATCAATTCTAAACTAGATTTAAAGACTGTCTCTTCAATTCTACTTAGTACCTTGTTTCAAGTTCTGGCCCATAATATCTTATTGTAGGATCAAATCAATCATACTGAACCATGCTAAATTAGATAATTATTGTCTCTATCAATTCTGACTTAACACTTTGTAAGGATTCCAACAGGTATTTACTTCACAAATATAGGAAGAACAAACATAAATATTTCCTTCCCACCTCTTTAGGAATATACTTTCTCTCTATGGGGACTGAATGTGCATTGAAGCATACTATTTTCACCTTTTTTTTTGGTTTGCTTTTTCTTTTTCATGGTTTTTCCTTTTTGTTCTGATTTTTCTTTTTCAAAATGATTAATATGGAATTATATTTTGAATGATTGTACATGTGCAACCTATATCAGATTACTTGTTGAATTGGGGAGGAAGGAGGAAAGGAAGGGAGGAAGAAAGAAAATTTGAAACTCAAAAATCTTACTAAAGTGAATGTTGAAAGCTATCTTTACATGTAATTGGAAAAATAAAATATTACTAAATAAAAAAATAAGAAGACTGAATGTGGATCAAAGCATAGTATTTTCATCTTTTAGTTTCTTTGTTTGCTTTTTCCTTTCTCATGTTTTTTTCCCCTTTTGGTCTGATTTTTCTTGTTCATGATAAATAATGAAATATATTTAAAAGTATTGTACATATGTAACAAAAGAAAGAAAGAAAGAAAGAAAGAAAGAAAGAAAGAAAGAAAGAAAGTGCCATCCTCATGCAGAGAAAAGAACTATGGAGACTGAATATGGATCAAAGAATACTATTTTCATCTTTTTTTCCCCTTTCTTATGGTTTTTCTCCTTTGTTCTGATTTTTTCTTTCCCAACACAACTTCTATGAAAATGTTTATTTTTCCTACATATGTATTTTTACATGTATATTAACTTTTTAATATACATTTCTTTGTGAATTATTCTGGGAGAGAAAAATAGAACAATACATGACAGAAGGAAAAAAAACACAGAAGAACATAGCATGTGTTGATTTATATTCAATCTCCATAAGTCTCTTTCTAGATGCAGATGGCATTTTCTATCCCAAGTTTATTGGGATTGCCTTAGATCACTGAACTTGTGAGAAAAACCAAGTCTTTCTTAGTTGATTACCTAACAATCTTGCTGTTACTGTCTACAATATATTCTTAGTTCTGCTCATTTCACTCAGCATCAGTTCGTGTAAATCTGTCCAGGCCTTTCTAAAGTCAGTTTGTTCATCATTTTCATAAAACAATAATATTCTATAACTTTCATATATCATAACTTATTCAGCCATTCCCTAATTGATGGGCATCTACTCATTTTCCAATTCTTTGCCATCACAAAAAGAGCTGCTGCAAACATTTTTTTTACATGTAGATTCTTTCCCCGCTTTTATGATTTCTTGCGATACAGACCTAATAGTGGTACTGCTAGATCAAAGGTTATGCACAGTTTTATAGCTCTTTAAGCATAGTTCCAAATTTCTTTCCAGAATGTTTAGAGAAGCTATATTTAAAATGATTGTATATGTATAATCTATATCATATTGCTTGCTTTCTTGGGGAGGAGGTAAGTAAGGGAGGGAGGGAGGAAGAAAAAAATGGTACTCAAATTCTTACAAAAATATTGATTTGGATGGAAAACATCATCCACATCCAGAGAGAGAACTATGGCAACTGATTGTAAATCAGCATATGCAATGTTCCCTTTTTTTTTTTCTTTTTCTTCTGATTTGTTTTCTTATGTTTTTCCTGTTAGTTTTGATTTTTCTTTCCCAACATGATTCATAAGGAAATATGTAAGAAAAAGTACATGTATAACCAAAAAGTGTTGGTTTTTTACATGTAATTAGGGAAAATAATTTTTGAAATAAATGTTGAAAACCATCATTTCTTGTAACTGGAAAAATAATATACCATTAAAATGAAATTTTTAAAAAGAAAGACATACACACACACATATATATGTGCGTATATATATATATATATATATACACACACATCTGTCTAAAATGACACTTGAACTGACTTTTGAAGGAAGCTAGGGATTCCAAGAGTCAAAGGTGAAAAGGGACAGACAATGCAAAAGCCCTTGCATCACTGTCCTGTTATTATGCAGAAGAGAAACTTTTAGTTAGATTTATCAAAGTTTTTATTTAATTTTTTAAAAGGTCTCCTTTTCATTCAGAGATACTGGGGGAGGAAGGAGACAATAGCAATTATATCACTGCTAATTTTTAGTGCACCTCTGGTACTAAGAAAAATTAGACGAATAGAGTTGAGAAACCTAATATGAATATTTCTTCTTCTAGGAATTCCCAAAGGCAGAAAAATAAAATTATGGATTTAATTCCCATAACCTGATCTCTGATTTATCTTGGCAGTGAGTTTTCTAAGCTTGGCTGAAGTATTCTGAAGTCTTACAACAAGCACTGATTAATACCAGCTCCATTCCCTCCCTGGAGATGAGCTTGATTTACTCTGTAATAATAATGACAATTGCCCTCCTTTTATTTATTTACATTTTGGCTTCTTATTGGTTTGAGCATTATATAAAAAGATGTTTTGATGTAATAGAAAAAGCAGTAGATTTGGAGTATGCAACTAGGCTTGAAAATATTCAGCAAATGAATGCTTATTGCCTAGAGTAAAGAGAACTTCTTAGCCTGGCATTGAAAGGTCTTCATAATCTCATTCCAAACTACCTTTCTAGCTTGATTTCAAGCTATGAACAGCGATAAATTCTACATTCTAACTAAACTGGATTGTTTTCTGTCCTCTGTTTTCATACAGCAGCCTCCCATTCCCATATCTTTTCTCAAACCATCTTTCACTGAAATGGACTTGCCTCCCTCTCTGCTCCCCAGGCTCTTATTTGTTAAAGCCTGACTTTTTTCTGGGCCCAATTCAAGTACTATCTCTGCCTGGTGAAAATGATCTGTTCCTCCTCAAATTTCCCCTGACATTTTAACTAATTCTCTCCTTTATACTCATCTCTCTTGTCCATGCATTATGGCTATTTGTATCCCCATTTCTTTCTCCTTCCCATTGTAACATAAGTTCTTAGGAGTGGAATTTTTTAAATTTTGTTTTTTCAGTATTTGGCAAGAACTTTTTTTGATTAGTATCTTGAAAATTGAATTGAATTTCTAGCCTTGTGACTTTGGGCAAGTTAATCTCTATGAATCTCAGTTTCATTGTTGGACCTATTTGTATCTTAATCAAATGACTTGTACATAGGGACTGAATTTGTAATTGCACTGGTATAGGGAACTTCTGAAGAAATCCCCTCTATCAGTATAGGTCAGCACCTTCTCTGATAATCTGAGGATCTAAGTATAATTTTGTTTTGGTTAGGTTTTTAGTTTTAATTGAATAAAGAAAAAGGAGAGAAAAATCATTTCTAGGGAAGAAATTAGTAAGAAGAGAGTAGAATCCATGATTTTACAAAATGGAGATGTTCTAAAAGAGTACACAAACATGCTAAATGACTTGCCCAGGATGATAGAATTTGAAATCATGTCTTACTGACTCTAAGGCTGGTGCACTACCCAAAATTGCCATCCTTAAATATTTCTTTGTAAAAGCTAAACAAAACAAAACAAAACAAAATCCAGTGTTTTCTTTTTCTAATTTGATATTTTCCCCAATTACATATAAAAACCATTTTTGACATTAGTTTTAAAGTTTTTTAAAGTTCCAAATTCTCTTTCTCTCCCTTCCCTCTCCCTCCATCGAGAAGATAGGCAATTTGATTTAAGTATAGTCATGCAAAACACATTTCCAGGTTAGTTAGGTTGTGAAAGAAAACACATTTTTAAAGAAACACAAGAAAAATAAAAGAAAGTGAAGAAAATATTTGCTTCAATCTGCATTCAGACTCCAATCAGTTCTTTCTCTGGAGCTGGATAACATTTTTCATCCTAAATCTTTCATTAGATCATTGTATTACTGAGAATAGCTGAGTCAGTCATCGTTGGTCATCATAAAGTATTGTTGCTACTGTGTACAATGTTTTGGTTCTGCTCATTTCACTTTGTATCAGTTTATGCAAGTCTTCCCAGAAAACCCCAGTATTTTCAATTCCTTGAGGATTTATTTAGCAAGAGACTTGGACCAGAGCTGGGATAATATAGATAAATTATGTACCCCGCTTTCCCCTATGTAAGAACACATACTTTTAAATTTAATCAGCCCTTTCTGGATGAGCTAGATAATCAATAAAATAATAAAATTAATCCTGAGTTGTAACTATCATGGTTTTCTGAGGTATAAATGTTCACACTGAAAATCTAACAATTTTTCATAGATAAACAAGGTGTTAAGAACTGGCTCCAGCATGTCTTTGACCCAGGTACTTTGGAGCATTTTTTAAATGAGTTTGGAAGGAATTCTGCTTGATTTGCATTTTACAAATATTTCTGGAATTATATTTCTAGTTTTGTGACTTTGGGGAAATTACTCACTTAATCTCTCTGAAACTTTTCCCATTTCTGAAATGACAATAATAGAGATAATAATACCAATATTAACTATTTCTCAAGGTTGTAGTGAGGATCCATTGAGATTATGTGGGCAAAGTGATACGTAAATGTCAATGATTATTATTGTTAGTATTACACCTCAAATTAAGTAAGTAAAGTAAAGGACTAGGGAAAGGAATATTTACATCCTTGTACCCAATTTGTCTTTCACAGCAGGACAAACAAATTATTTACCAAACATTCACTTAGCTCTAATGAAATGTGTCTTAGGCACAAATTTAGCTCTTACTAAGTGCTAGTCAATCCACAAGCACTCATAAAATGTTTATAATATGCCTGACACTGAACTAAGCTCTTCAGATATAAAGCAAAAGCAAAAAAGTTTCTGCCCTCAAAAAGATTTACAATCTAATGGAGGAAGGCAACATAAAAATCAAAGTTAGATACAAGATAAATACTGAGTAAATGGAAGATGAGGGTGTGTTTGTCATCATAAACCTTTCAGAATCGTCTTGGATCATTGTATAACTGAGAATAGTTAAGTCCTTCACAGTTGGTCATCATGCAGTATTGCTGTTACTGTGTATAATGTTCTGGTTCTGTTTATTTTGCTTTGCATCAGTTTATGCAAGTCAGAAGAGAAGGCACAGAGAAAATATTATATAGCACAAAATCACCTAACTTAATACCCCTCCTTTTATAGATGAGGAAACTGAAACTGAAGCTGAAAAATGTTAAGTGACTTGCCCAGAATCTCCCAGATGATCTATAAAAGGGTTCTTTTCTTTCTTTGGCTTATTGCCCTTAAAATCTCATAATATACACATGGGTGTAGCTAAGTCTAGGTTCTTGAGATGTAGCTAACAAGGGTTACCACTTCCTGTACAAGCACTCAACATCACAATTGGGCATGAGACCTCACAGGAAAAGTAGATGTAAATGACTTGCAAGAATCATAAACAAATATTGAAAACATAAAGCATTTAGGTAGCCCATCTGCTTCTCTTGGAAGGGAGCTCAACTTGTAGTTACTATTCAGGTAACGCTTTAACATTTGTAGCTATTTCTTTTTTTCTGCAAAGTTCTACATTTCCCCCTTATAAAACCATTCTGTTTTTTTATATTATGCCCTGAAATGTTGCAACCCCCATCCCAAAGTCCAGTATTATGGGACTCTCTCCTCACTGGTGGAGATGAATGTTTGCCTGTATGAAGGGCAGGGCAGAGATGATCCAACATTGGGTTTTATAAATATACTTTGGGAACTATTGGAGAATTAATCCCTTTTCCATCAGAATGCACTATTGGAGTAATTGAAGGTAATAAGGGGTGGCAAGGTTCAACTTTCATGCTGTAGCTTTATTTAGTCCTTTGGGTACAGGGGCCATGTTAGTGATCCACCTTTCTCTCCATGGAAAACATTGTTGAGGAAATTTCCCTCAAGTATGTGCCTGAATTCTCAAAATGAGGTAACCCCCACCTCCAAGACTGAGATGTTTCTCTTAGGCTGATTATATACATATATATCTGTTTTTAAAATAATCCCTCAGAGGTCCAGACCCTCAAACTGGGAAAGTCCACTCCTAAAGTCCCCTCAGGTTATTCATAGCACCATGCTATGTGCCATGTAATTTGTGATTGGCTTAGTGTTGGGAGTTCCAAGTGGAGGAAATCACCTTTGCCAATGCAAAAGTAGTTCCTCAACTTATAGTTTTAGGGAGTTGCCTATGGAACTGAGAAGTTAAATAACTTTCATAGGGTCTTATAGACAGTAAGTCCATTTCAGAATTTTAAGTCTTCCTGACTCTTAGAGTGGCTCTCTATCCACTATACCATGGTGCCTCTTTGCTGCTTTGTGCTTTTGCTACAAGTGCACTGGGGGAAGGAAAAGGTAAAATCTTCATCTTCTTCCCTGTCCCACAAATTTCAGATAGAATTGAGAGAAAAAGTAAAGGGTAGATTGAAAAGAGCTGAGCTATTGTGTCAGCTTGCTTTTATGGATTTCAGAGGATGTTTCCTCCAATGAAAGTGTGTCCCCATTGGCAGAACATTCAGAAGCAGCCCCAGTCTCTAAAATCACATCAGTAGTTTTTTATATCTTCTCATCAAGGTTCCACCGACCATGTCTATGTCTCCATAAGGTAGTTTTGATCCATGAGATTTAGAAACTCATTAAAAATGATCAGAGATCTTTTATATTTTAATTAATTAATTAAAAATAGAAAAAGAAGAAAAACAAAATAGAAAAAAGAAAAAATTGCCATGTGCACAGCAGAACATGAAAGAATTCAAAATATGAGATAATACATTTCTATTTCAAGAAAATTTATAAAATAATATACATTGTGTTCAGAGCTGTCCATCTTTTCTTTGCTTCCCTATAGATTTTCTTTTGTTCTCTGCTGTGCACTTTTTACTTTATTCTTTTTTTCTCCTTTCCTCTCCCTACCTTTTACAAGAAGGCTATAATTGAGTGCATATATATTTATATATACATATATATCTATAATCATATACACATAAATATGATTGTATTATAATTGTTGTCTTGAGATGCCTCTTATTAGCTTCCTAAAATTATTATTATCACTTTACCTCTCTGGGTCTCATTTTCCTCCTTTGTAAAATGAAGGAGATAAAATGTGAGCTCCTTATTATGGCTAAAAGACTATAAAATTGTGTATACCCTTTGACCCAGCAATATCACTACTAGGTCTATTATCCCATAGGCATAAAAGGAGGGTGTGAAGGGAAAGGATCTATTTGTACAAAAATATTTATAGCAGGTCTTTTTTTGTGGTGGCTAAAAATTGGAAATCTAAAAGATGCCTATTAATTGGAGAATGGCTAAATAAGCTATAATATATGATCATTATGCAATATCATTATGCTTTAAGAAATAACAACAGAATGATTTCAGAAAAACCTGGAAAGACTGACATGAACTGATGCACAGCAAAGTGAACAGAACTAGGAGAACTTTGTACACAGTAACAACAATATTGTTCTATGAAGAATTGTGAATTACTTAGTTATTCACAGCAATAAAATAATCCAAAACAATCCCAAAGGACTAATAGTGAAGCATTCTATCTACCTCCAGAGAAAGAAGTGTTATTATTTGAATACAGACTGAAGCATGCTATTTTTCTCTTTCATTCTTTTCTTTTATTTGAGTCTTCTTATAAGAAATGACTAAAATGAAAATGTTTTCCATAACTGCACATGTATAATTTATATCTGATTGTTTATTATCTCAAGAAGGTGGGGAGGAGAAGGGATAAAATATAGAACTCAAAACTTTAAATTAAAATGTTTAAAAATTGAAAAATGAGCTCCTTAAATACATGAATTAAAATTTCTATTTGTATTCCCAACCCTTAGCCTAGTGCTTTTGCAAATAGCAAAAACTCATTTCAGTTCTGATATTCCGAAAGTCCATGTATTCTAGAAACCAATCAGAACTGCCCATCCCCTCAGCAAGATGCTAATCTGAATCCCTTTTGAATTATGATTCCCTGACACATATTCTCCTCTCTTCCCACCATAGGAAGACCTTTCTGGATGAAGGTCATTTAACCTCAGTTATAGAGTCCAACAGTCAGGAGATTTGAACTCAGAGGCGGAGAAAAGATCAGGCAGCAGAGGCAACCCCTCCCCTCCCCCAAGGGAAGCCCAACACATCTGGCCAGGCTAGAAAAGATCCAGCCAGATCCCCACACTGCCCCTTCTCAAATAAACTGCCTTGTAAACAGAAACAAACAAAACAGAGAAGGCTGCATGAAGGTCACTAGAAACTGGGGACTCTGCCCAGAGCATGGTGGGGCTCCACCAAAGTGCCAGTCAGGCCCCTCCCTCAGCAGCAGCATGGAGCCCAGAGCCAGGCATTCCTGAGCCTGTCAACAAGACTGTGTTCCAGCTTTTCCAAATAACCCACCTCCTAGGTACTTAGCCCCCTCCCTCTGAGGCTGGGGAGATGGGAAACATGCTTTTAACTGAGCTTTTTGAGTGCCTAGATTGAATCCTTATACACACAGTGACATGTTTAAATTCCACCCTTCCTACCCCACCCCACCTCCAAGTCACCAGAAAGGGCCCCTTATCCTTTGTTAATGAGAAAATAAACAACTCCAGCTGAGAAACGGGTCCTTCCATTTGGGACTACATATATTATGCCTATGTTTGTACGTGGTTGAAAAGCTTCCAAGCACATAGCCAGGGAGGTGCCCTGCCAGCCTTTCTGCCCACTGTGCCTCATTTCATGCTTGGTCTTGGCTGGAAGTAGTTCCAGATGGCTAACCTCTGAAAGGGACACTCCATTGCTTTTCCTCTTTCTCCCTAGCAGCACGGGCCTGGAAAATCTGTTGGGGGCACAGAGACCTACAGTTTCTGACCAAAGGTGGAGGGCATCTCCTGAGAGAGAGTATAAGAGGCCCCAGGGACTCCTTCAGGCTCCATCTGTTCATCAGAACGGGCTTTGACAGCAAGGCCCCATATCAGCAGGGAACAGCCTGTGAGGAAGAAAAACAAATCCCAGCCAGACAGGAAAGGGGAGTTGCCTTCTGTTTCCAGACTTCCTCTCCTGTCATCCTGTCCTCCTCTCCCAGGCTCCTACCTCCTGACCAGCCTGGGACTCAGGCAGGAGACATAAGATAGGCAATGTGCTCATATGAGACAGTTCTATAGTGGGGGAATCTAAATTCCCAAGTGAAAGCATGGTTAGCAGGATGTTAGCAGGGTGATCTCTGTGACTGGAATTGAGAAAATGAGGACCAAGGCACCTTTTAAGGGGAAACTGAGAGTGTACACAATCTATACATCCATCCATCCATCTATCTATCTATCTATCTATATATTTTTATCAAATTGTTTACCATCTCAGGAAGAGGGAAGGAAAAGGGAGGAAGGGAAAAAAAATTGGAACTCAAAATTTTTAGGAATGACTGTTAGAATTATCCAATCATAAAATCAATCCATAATGTGGAAATGTATTGCATGATTGCACATTTATAAATTTTATCAAATTGTTTACCATATCAGGGAGAGGAGAGGAGAAGGGAGGGAGGCAAAAAAATTGGAACTCAAAATTTTTAGAAATGACGTTGAAAATTGTTTTTACATGCAATTATTAAAAAATTAAATATTTTAAAATACAAGAAAATATAGAGACCTAGCAGAACTCAAAATCATGTGAGAATATCATCCATTCCCTATCTATCTCTTCTATATCCTGACAGAGTTGTTTTGAAGATGCTTTATGGAGAGCCTAGAGATGATGAGCTTACATACTAATGCTCTTTTCAGTTACAAACAACTTCCCCAACAAATGTTTTTTTGGGGTCCAAAACAATACATCTCAGTTCTCAAAACACTATATCTATTTTGTAAAATAGTAGGATAGTGACTTTATCCAGAATTATTTCTGTCTGAATTTTATTGAAAAGATGGAAAAACAAGATGGTGATGATGGATGATTGTAACACTAGCCCCCCAATCACCCAGGCTCACAATTTCAGCATTGCTCTCAGTTCATACTCTCACTCACACCATATATCCAATTCTTTGCTAAATCTTGTCATTTCTACTTTTACAACATCTTTCCTATATCTCTTTCATGTTCACACAACTGCAGCCCTGTCATCATCCATCACTTGTATGACTGCAATAGCCTCCTAGTCTTTCTCTACAATCCCCCAGAAACCTCTTTACCCTGGAAGCTCAATCCCATCGTTCGTTACCTCTGGATTTCATACAATGGAAATGCTCTCTGTTTCTCTGGCCTCTTCCTCTGACTGATGTGTTTTTCCTAGAAATTTAAAAATTTCTTAAAATATCCCTACGTTATAAATGTGGCAGGGGGAGGCAAGAAAAATAAAGATGAAAAAACAAGCTCTGAGAGTTCATTAGTTCTCTCTCTGGAGGTGTATAGCATTTTTCATTATGAGTTCTTTGTATTTGTTGTGGATAATTATATTGATCAAAGCAACTAAATCTTTAACAGTTGATTGTGATTGCAATATTGCTGTTACTAAGCACAATGTAGAACTTCCATTTTAAGGAGGTCCAAGCCAGCCATGTTTTCATTTTTCCCTAGCACCACTCCTGACTCTTTCAGACCTCTCCCAACATTTTAAACTCCTCCTTAATGTGCTATCTGTCTCTTTTACAATATAAGCTTCTTGAGAGCAGGAACTGTCTTTCTACTTTCTTTCTATCTCAGCTGTCCCCATTGAGGTTTCCCCATATCACTGGTCAGCATAAGAAATTAAATGGGGAAAAAAAAAGAAATTAAATGAGAATTTGGGGGGGGGGAGTTTTGAGGAAGCTGCAGATTACAAATGAAGGCCAGAAGATGACATAGAGTCTAAGACCAATTATTTAACCCAAATTTTACAATAAGGTCCTATACAAGGAAAAAAAATCAGATTTCTTCTCTAGTACAAAGAGAGAATCAACAGATTTTACATGGAGCCAAATGGGGGAGCAGGGTGGCTGTCGTTCTCCTAACTTCCACAATGTAGAGAGATAATTATAGTAAGCACTTAATAAATACTTTTTGATTTGAATAACCTTCGACTTGACTTTCCTTTCTTTAGTCTTTTCCTAATCAATCCATTCTTCATTCAGCAGAGAAGATAATTTTTCTAAAGCATAGATCTGACTATGTCACACTAATGCTACACTTTCTCACAAGGTGAAAAGATTCCCTATTATCCAAAGGAACAAATATATAGTCCTTTTGTTTGGCATTTAAAATTCTCTATAAACTGGCCTTTACCATCATATATTTTGTTCTATTCCCCAAATTCTGCCTTCTAGTAACACAAATAATCCTGATCTACCTGAAGTTCTTTTAACACTCCACCCTATTTTCCATCTCTGTGCCTTTACATGCCTAGAATGCTCTCTCCTCTCACAGCTATCTCTTGGTTTCATAGACTTCCTTTGGGTCAACTCAAAGCCCACATACAGGATGTCTTATCACCTCTCCCTAAATACTAATGCCTTTCTTTCCCTTTCCAGGGGAAAGCTTTTAAGATACTCTGTATCCATTTGGTATCTACTTAGTTTTTTACTTTACAATCTATTTTCCCCAGTAGAATATAAGCTCCTTGAGGTCAAGGACTGTTTTTGCTTTTCTTTGTATCCTTTATACTACTGTTTGGTGCAGTGCCTGGCACATAGCAGGCTTTAAATAAATGCTACTTGATCTGATGACATTAATATAGTATCTATGATTTATATACAGTATCTCATGACAGCCTCGAATGTGGGTCCTTTTCTTTCTTTCTTTTTTTCTTTCTTTCTTTCTTTCTTTCTTTTTCTTTTTCTTTCTTTCTTTCTAGCTTAGTGAATTTTACCTACACACTGAAGCAGAATGGCTACTCATCTGTAATCTTGCCTCAGAGTTGCACAAAGCACAGAGATATTAAGGAACCTGCCCAGGATTGCATAGCTACTAAAAGTCTGAGGAGGGTTTCAAATCCTGTTCTTCCTAACTCCAAGTTTAGTTTTCTGCTCACTACAATAAACTGCCTGAAAAGATGAGGTTCAGGAACAAAGGAATTCTGTCTGTAAGTGAAAAAAGCCATGTTGGGGAAGCCTAGTGTTAGTGGTGGGATGGACAATCATCCTTGTTCATGGTAAGTGAGTAGAGTAAGAGGGAGTCTTCTGGCTAGTCTGCCCAGCTGTTAAGAATTCAAATTTGTTTAGTACTTCAGCGTTTAGAAAGTGCTTTTCTCACAACAATACTATAGTGTTGGATACTATGGTGCAGTTATTGATTAATCTAATTTTTATAGGTTTGCAAAAATGGTGAATCTGATGTGCACAGGTGTACCCCTTGGGGAAGGGTCAATGGTAATGATACTAGGTCACTGGTCACTCTCTTCTTGCCTCCTTCAACCCTCCTGTAGGTAATTTAGCCTTCTTCATCTAGGAGAGTGAGGCCATGTTTCAGGATATCTAGCGTACAGATTGGGAAACTGAGGCTCAGAGAGACATTTGTTGACTTGCCTGGAGTCAAAGAAAGCTATTTAACTGAAAATCAGAATTTGAACCCAGTTCCAAAGTTCTTTCCTCTGTGTCATATAACTTGGCCCTTCAGAAAGGCTGACTCTCCTTGGAAGATCTGCCTCTTTTTGACCACGTTGTTAAATGTTGGAGGAGAAAATGAGATAGAAGAGTGAAGGAACAATTCCTGAAACAAACTCTCCTCCTCCTCCACCTTCTGCTCTTCCTCCTCTTCTTCCTCCTCAGCCTCAGGCCAGCAGCAACAAGCACAGTTTCTTTTTAGGGAGTGAAGGGCAAGAAAGCAAAGCCAGATTCTGACAGCAGCAGTGACTCAGCCACAAGTGTCAAGGGACTGTTCCTGGTCTTAGTACTCTCAGGCATATGGTCACTTGGCCAAGGCTTCCTGTGGTCACACTGTCTGAGTTCAATCTGTTGCAATCAGGCCTGATGGGCCAGAGACGTGTGCTCACTTCAGAAAAACAACTACAAAGTGATGTCATGGTCCAGGATGTGGGGAGCTGAGGAGAGAGCAGGGACTAAGTGTGATAGTAACTTCACTTCCATCGAGAGAAAACTTCATTTCTATTCACCTCCCCTTCCCATCCCATCCCCTTCCCAACAATATATACATAGTTGTTCTGATCTAGGGAAAGGTAGCTTGTCCTGGCTTCAAATAAAGAAATAAAGTGGTTTCCAGAGACTGCCAGTGAAAAAAGAGATTTGTATCATCCTTGCCTTTTGAAAGACTAATTTGTCTTTTAATGGGTTAGATGCAGCCAGCCTTCTACCAAACTTTATAATGAACTTAGAATACCAAGCATAAAGAGAGACTTTGGTTGCTGTGCTACCCATCTCTTTGAGTTTGTTCTTAACTTTGTTGATTTCACTTACTAATAATATTTGGTTTATAACTCAATTCACCTGGGTCCCCACTGCTACTTAACAATTCTACTCAACTCTTCCATCTATTTGCTCTCATGGACTCACTTCAAATCTTTTCCTTTCTCTTCAAGTTCCCAACTAATGTGCTATTCCATTGGTCACCCTTTTCCCAGTTCCTTCAGCCTCCTTTCAGTCAATGTAGTCTTCTATATCTAGAAGACAGAAATCATTACATAGGAGCCTCTCATTTCCTTTCCCTTCTTGTCATTGAGAAACAGGTAGTTCTTGATGCTGAGTGAAATGAGCAGGACCAGGAGATCATTATATACTTCAACAACAATACTATATGATGACCAGTTCTGATGGACCAGGCCATCCTCAGCAACGAGATCAACCAAATCATTTCTAATGGAGCAGTAATGAACTGAACTAGCTATGCCCAGAAAAAGAACTCTGGGAGATGACTAAAAACCATTACATTGAATTCCCAATCCCTATATTTATGCACACCTGCATTTTTGATTTCCTTCACAAGCTAATTGTACAATATTTCAGAGTCTGATTCTTTTTGTACAGCAAAATAATGTTTTGGTCATGTATACTTATTGTGTATCTAATTTATATTTTAATATATTTAACATCTACTGGTCATCCTGCCATCTAGGGGAGGGGGTGGGGGGGTAAGAGGTGAAAAATTGGAACAAGAGGTTTGGCAGTTGTTAATGCTGTAAAGTTACCCATGTATATATCCTGTAAATAAAAGGCTATTAAATAAAAAAATTAAAAAAAATTAAAAAAAAAAGAGAAACAGGTAGTTCTATTTCTAACTAAGGCTATTTTCTGTACTAGTGTTCCTTTCACTGTCTCCTACTCTTTGCTTCAGCAATCATCCCTTATCAGTCATAGATCTTCAATCTCTCCCTTTTCACCAGTTCCTTTCCATTTGCCTACTAACATGCCCACTGTATCTCCAATCCTAAAAAAAAAAAAAAAAAAAAAAAAAAAAAAAAAAAGATTCTCTTTGATCCTTTACATCATTGCAAAGACAAATAACTTTGAAAGAATTAAGAACTCTGATCTATACGCTGACCAACTACTCATTCAGAGGTCCCATGATGAAAAAATTCCATCTACTTCCTAACAAACAATGGGCCCAGCGTGCAGATAATACACACACACACACACACACACACACACACACACATGTACACGTATAAAATCTCTCTATAAAATGTGTGTGTGTGTATATATTATATATATATATATAAACTGTGTGTGATAGGTAAATGATAAATGGGTAAATAGATAGATAGATAAGTAGATAGATAGAATGGTCAATGAAAGAATTAGTTTTATTTGACTATTCATATTTGTTACAAGGGTTTCTAATTTTTCTTTATCTTGGTGGAGTGGAAGTGAGAGGCAGAGAAATAGATTTATTTTCAAATTTAAAAAATCAAGGGAATTGAGAACAGGGTTTATCCCAGAGTCTGAAGTAAGTATAGTATTTCAGTAAAATCCTAAGGAAACGAATTGCTTAAATGGCCTTGGCCTAGATTTCTTTCCCAAAACTCTTGGCTAGAGGAGTTAATGGGAGTTTCAAGCTCCAAAGCATAATAAAACTGTTGAATTTTTTCCTCTTACCATTCCCAGATTCACTGACAATGGTGTTCGAATTAGGAGTCATGAATGATGAAAATTTATATCTCAAAAAGGAAACTAACAAAGAAGTTATACCATGCTTACAGGGAGCCTCATGAGTACATTTATGGACAGTACAAAATCCAGTAGACCTGAAAGAGAAACAGCTTTTGTTGCAACTCAGCAGGTATCATCTCCAAATAACAGCCCTGAGTGAAACATTACAGGCAAATGAAAGTCAATTTACCAAAGTTAGAGCTGTTTACACATTTTTCTGGAGTAGCTAAAATGAAGAGAAACATCATGAAACTGGCATAGATTTTGCAAAAAAAAAAAAAAAAAAAACCTAATTTAGTCAACAAGATTGTATGCCTACCAAAAGAAGTGAATGATGGGTTTGAGACAATGCGATTGCCACTTGCAGGAAAGTGCTCTTTATCATCATCAGTGTGAATGTTCTTACCATGATGAATCTTGATGAGGTCAAAGAAAAGTTTTATGAAGATCTGGAAACCCTCATCATCAATGTGCCAAAAGAGGACAAGTATATAGTTCTGGGTGACTTCAATGCAAAAATAGGTACAGACTACCAGACATGGCGAGGAGTTCTTGGGAAGAATGGAGTCAGAAACAACAAAAGCAATGGTCACTTACTACTGAAGTATTGTGCATCTAATGACTTCTCATCACCAACATCATCTTCATTTATATAAACACAATAAAGCTTCATGAATTCACCCTCACAACAAACATTGGCATTTAATAGACTATGTGGTTGTAAGGAGAAGAGATAGGATGTGAAAGTGATGAAGGCAATGTGTAGTGTAGAATGCTGGACTGAGTCATAGACTTATTCTCTTCCAAGCTGAATATTTACACTCAACAAAATTGTAACCCCAAGGCAAGACCAGAAAACTTAATGTCAACAAATTAGTGCATTTTTCTAAGCAAAAACAATCCATTGCTGATTTGGAGGAAAAGTTGAGCCAATTCACAGGTGGCAATAGTGGAGCAGAAAAGTAATGGAAAGCTTTCAGAGATAGAAGGAAGAGGGAAGGAGGAGGAGGAAGAAGAGGAGGAGGAAAAAGAGGAAGAGGAGGAAAAAGGAGGAAAAGGAGGAGGAAGAGGAGGAGGAAGAGGAGAAGGAGGAGGAGGAGGAGGAGGAAGAGGAGAAGGAGGAGGAGGAAGAAACAATCACATTTTCCAACTAAACTTGGCAGGTTGAGTCTCTAGAAGGCAACTGCAACTACTCACAGATTGCTGTTTGTCCTTTATTCTGGAAAAGGACCAATAACATCACCAGGATGATCCATTGACTTTATACCAAACAATCAAATTTATATTTAACAGCCCTTTATCCGGTTCAAATAAGAATGAAATTTTTCCGATGCCTCATTTAAGGATGATTTTGTTTGATCCTCATAACCCTTCAAGGTAAATGTTATTATTAGCTCCATTTTACAGATGAGGAAACTGAGGCAGAGGTTAAGCGATTAGTTGAGGGTCATTCAGCTGATAAATATCTGGGATTGTATTTGAACTCAGATCTTCCTAGCTCCAAGCCCCAGAACTTTGTACTGCACTATCAGCTGCCTGAAATAATTCCATTCCCTTCTTCTTCCTTTTCCTATCATTCCATTATTTTTAACCTTCCTTTCTCTTTGCCCTCTTCAAATCCTCAAAACAGAACCAATTAACCCCCAGGTGCTCTGTTTTTCTTATTTAATTCCTCAATACCTTTTGAAAACATTAAATGTTTATTTCTTCTTCTCCTATTAGAATATTAGCACAATATCATTTATGTAATTTTACAGGTCCTTTCAATTGCTTGAATAAATTTATCTTTCTAAGTTCTTCTTTACTCTGGTGTCTGTACTTCAAAAATCCTCTCTTTCATTAAAGATTCATTTTCCCTCCCCATAGGATTATAATCAGCTTCAAGGGGTAAATCATTCTTGGTATCTTTGTCTTAACCTGTCTTATTCCTTTTGAAATATTGTATTCCAAGAGTTCTTATTTGTAATTGGAGGGACTAATAAGATCTTATATAATCCTGAATTGGTTCTTTGGTACTTTAACTCTTTTCTGGGTACTTGTAATATTTTTTTTTCTTTGATGTGAAAGTCCTGGGTCTTTGTTACAACATTCTTGTATTTTTCCTTTTGGAATTATTTCAGAAAATAATTGGTGGATTTGTGGTATCTTCATTTTGTACTTTAGTTCTAATAGGTCTAGGAAGTTTTCATTTATGCTTTTCTTGAACTATAAAGTCTTGGCATTTTTTGAATAATAGCTTTGAAAACTTTGGATGGAAAATACCATCTGCATCCAGAGAGAGAACTGTGAAGACCGAATACAGACAGAAGCATAGTATTTTATATTTCTTTTCTTTGTTTTGTTTTCTTGTGATTTTTTTTCCCTTTTGTTCTGATTTTTCTTCATATAGAAATATGTTAAAAATGAACATACACATATAACTTAAAAATTAAATTAAATTAAAACTTTAAAAATAGTTTTGGGGGAGTCCAATGCTTCTTAAATTAGTTTTCCTTTTTCTATTTTCTGGGTCAGTTGTTTTTGATAGCAAATACTTTATATTTTATTCTATTTTTTCACTCTTCTGATTTTTTTATTTTATCATTATTGATTTTGTTTTAATATTCATTTTACAAGGAAGTCATTGATTTCTCTTTGATCCATTTAATTTTCAAGGAGGCTATTATTTAGATAAGGTATACCACTTTCTGTTCTAAGCTACATATTCTCCTTCCAATTCTTTCCTTTAGGGCTTTTATTTCAATCTTTCATTTTCATTTTCTTCTCATTCATTTTTTTCTAGTTTTTTATTGTAATCCTTATGGAAAACAATTTTCCCCTATAAGCCTTTATTTATGGTAATTTCAACATCAGTCTACCCTTCTGAATTGGAAGTTAGAGCATCCCTGCAGATATAATTCCTATCATGGTCAGTTTCACCTTCTATTTAGTCATCTCTCCTGTCTTAGTTCCTGAATTGGGACTTGTTGCCAAGACCAGGCTCTATCTCCTTGGCCCTTTCCCCTACATGTTTGGATGAGGTAGTCACCTGGGGTCACCTGGATTTCTATGCAGAGCTCTACTTTCTATCATAGTGTCTCTTCTCCCTGGAACTTGGAGGTTTTCATGGGATCTTCCAAATCCTCTCTGTTGTCTCAAAATAGAGTGCTATTTACTTTTTTTTTATTATAATAACTTTTTATTGACAGAACCCATGCCGGGGTAATTTTTGTACAACATTATCCCTTGCACTCACTTCTGTTCCGATTTTTCCCCTCTCTCCCTCCACCCCCTCCCTTAGATGGCAAGCAGTCCTATATATTAAATATGTCGCAGTATATCCTAGATACAATATATGTGTGCAGAACCAAACAGTTCTTTTGTTGCACAGGCTGAATTAGATTCAGAAGGTAAAAATAACCCAGGAAGAAAAACAAAAATGCAAACAGTTTACGTTCATTTCCCAATGTTCTTTCTTTGGGTGTAGCTGCTTCTGTCCATCATTGATCAATTGAAACTGAGTTAGGTCTCTTTGTAAAAGAAATCCACTTCCATCAGAATACATCTTCATACAGTATCATTGTTGAAGTATATAATGATCTCCTGGTTCTGCTCATTTCACTTAGCATCAGTTCATGTAATTCTCTCCAAGCCTCTCTGTATTCATCCTGCTGGTCATTTCTTACAGAACTATAATATTCCATAACATTCATATACCACAATTTGCCCAACCATTTTCCAATTGATGGGCATCTATTCATTTTCCAGTTTCTAGCCACTACAAACAGGGCTGCCACAAACATTTTGGCACATACAGGTCCCTTTCCCTTCTTTAGTATCTCTTTGGGGTATAAGCCCAGTAGTGAGTGCTATTTACTTTTGATTGCTGGGGTGTCCACTGATCATTGGTGCTCCTTTCAGTGTTCATTCTGTAGGTTTCCAACCATTCTGGGGCTTTTTCAGAAGAGCATTCTACTCTTATTTCCTCTAGAGAAAGTGCTTTATAGGCTACAAATGTCCTTGGTCTGTCTCTGATTATACTGGAAGACTGCCAAATTATTTGCTTGTGCTAATGCCAACCTTGCTGGTGGCCCCCTTTTCTATTACCTATGGACTTCTGGTTGATTGTTTTGTGCAGTTCTGGCGTAGAAAAAATAACAGTTTTTCATTCGCTTTCTTAATAGCTATTTGGTCTAGTGCAATTTTTTGTCTTTTGCTGGCAGGGATACATGAGAATTGGTTCGTTTGCTTTTGTTTAGGCACCTATCTTATTCTTCCATCACAGTTCTTAAACACTCATACAATCAACATCCTTTTTGGGGAGCCCAGGTATACTATAGCTGGTGGGCTTGAATATAACAACCATCTCTAAATATAAAGTTTCACAAATTCACTAATTAAACAGCATTTTATGAAGTTCTCAGGGATGACCTAATGCTTTTAAAAGCTTGTTCCAACCAGAAATAAGTAGAAAAAAATTCAAGTGGAAAACTAACCCAGCAGTTAGCCCAATGCTACTAGTCTGAAGCCAGACTAATAGAAGCTAGTAACCTTAGTCAATCTCTAACTCAAGCGCTTTGGTGATTTTCCCTAAGTTTGTTGCTTTGGGTTTGCCTGTTCCCTCAATAGGGACTGGGTTCCTAGTGTTTTCATTCTTCTGCCACCTCAGGTTCTTAAGAAGAAATTCTATTTTGACTCTGACCTGAGGGAATCTAGTTTAGAACAAGGGAGGATGAAGTTTATTTAAGGTACACAAAATACATATTGAAGCATACTTTTTATTCTGTTTTTCTTTTTCTCCCCAACATAGTTAATGTGGTAATAGGTTTTGCATAACTTCAATGGTTATCATATTTCTTATCTTCTCAGTGGGGTGGGGAAAAGGTAAAAGGAAGAAGAGAATTTGGAATGAAAATAAAATGTTTTTAAATTTTTTAATAAAAAAAAGTGTTCAGAATACCAAATGAATCAAATATGAAACAGTTTTCATCTCACACAGAAAGGGAACTGTAATATTCTTCTCTAAAATATAATGTTCTCTGGGAGCAGGTTTCTTGGGGGGCTTCTGGAGGCAGCCTTAGTTTCAGTTCAGAGTAATAATCACTTCAAATGCAGCCAGATGTTAAAGTCCAAATCTTTTATTTTCTCTTTCCAAGTCTTGACTCTTTTCCTGGGGCCCAGTTAGCTTTAATAGAGGCCTATCTCTCTCTTTGGTTCTGAGAGCTTAAGCGGCCTTCTCTGGCTTGTGAATCCCCTCCACTGAATCCTGGTTGAGGCTCAGAGCTTCTAGTGGGCTTCTCTTTTATCCCTAAGAGCTCCTCCTTATATATGCTCTCTTAAAGGTGTGAATCTTGTGGAATTATAATAAGTACTAAGTACATGTAAATTAGAGAATCATTATCTCATCAATTCCACTGACTTGGCACCTTGTAAGAATCCTAACAGGGAACACTAAACAATAAAGAATCATTGAATAATCACAATCAGCAAACAGGTCTAATATACAAAGCTCCTTGGGACATTTGCAAAAGAGCTGCTTATTAGCTGTTTTACACTTCACTTCCACTGAGTATAACTTGATCCCTGCCAAGAGGACTCTTTTCTTTCTCTGTGATGACTCTATATTTCAGCCAGTCTTCCTTTGCCTCAGCTACTATTTATTGCTGCAGTTGCTGCAACCTCTCTAGTTGCTCAGACTGGAAGGCCAAAGTTGTTGGGGACCTTTCAATATCTCACAAGAACCAGTACTAAAAGAAAGATGACACAAACAGAAGATGGTCCTATCTCAGACTGTCTTTCTGAGAAGGCCATAAGTTCATTGATCAACCTCAATAGCCTTTCGGAGCTCAGAGAATCCTCCTCACATATCATGATCAACAGAAAGGAGACTTCTCAAGGTTGAATTACAAAAATTACTAAATTTTTAGGATTCTAAATCAGCAACCAATGAAATTAATTATCATGACTGAAAAAGGGGCCCTCTGCCATGTATCTTCAAGGAGATGCAATAGAAATAAAGCAAATAACAGAATCTACAGAAAAGAATGAAAGAAAGAAAGGGAGAAAATAAACTTTCTTTCTCAAATGGAAATTTTTATCTCAAATGAGCTCCTAGAGCATATGGATCCTTAAAACAGATTAGAGATTTGGAACTAACAGAAGGTCACCAATTCACAATGAGTTGAGAAACCAATAGTCTTGCGTGAACTGTTCTCCCTAAGTCTAGCACATTTGGCAAGCCATAACTTTTGTCCATTAGATTCCTGCACTGGCTAACCCTTTTCAGAACTGCTCATCCACTTTGGTGTCCATCTGCCACCTAACTCTTACTTGCGGCTTCAAGAAGTTGTAGCATAAACAGGGGCCACATTCTGATAAAATTATCTAGGCAGATGAGTTAAACCATGTTGAGAGTAAATAATAGCTTTCAAAACTATTGGTGAGTTAATGGGATGTCTACCCCAACCAGGGAAAGACTTTCCCCTTAAAATGGGCAGATGAGAACAGTTTGTTCCAAAAACCATGAAGATGGTTGAAGCAGGTGCTCTGAAACACTTAGAGCTTGGAAAGACATTGAAGACCCCCCCCCCCCCAGATCATCTACCACATCACTGGCCAACACCAGTCATCTTGATTTTTGTCCTGCTGCTGAACTTCTATGATTCCAGAAAAGAGAATGAGGCTAATAACTTTGTGCAATTTGCTTCACTTAAATCCAATTCACTTATAAGTCAAAACATTACTTCATGATGTCATTGATCCTCTGAAAATAAAGGATAAACAAATGAACAGCGAGGTAGTACAGTGGATAGGGTGGTGGCCCTGGTGTTAGGAGGACTTGAGTACAAATCCAACCTCTAACACTTACTAGCTATGTTTAGAATTTTGCAAAAATGAACAAATTTCTGCATTTTTATATGAAATTATGTTAAGTATACTTCAAATCTGTTTCAACAACTGATTTTTGTTAGATGTTTCAATAATTCCTTTATTCTCAGCCCTTGGATTTTTATTTCAAAGTTTGTCTTTTAAGTCTTTTGGGGTATAGATTTGGAAAAAGGGGAAAACTATTAAGCTCCAGCAGTGTACATTAGAGATGGAATTTTTTTTCTTTATAGGAGGAGAAAGCTGGGAAGTTATTTTTCTTCTGTCATCCTATGACTGGGTCCAAATGTTGTATTTTATGCTGTTTGACTTAGGACATGGGATTCCCATAGGTCAATGAGGATAGTACTAACTCTCTAAAGGGAAGAACTAAGAACTAGCTATTGCATTCTTAGCCTCATCATCTATTCTGGGCTGGGTCTGATTCATACCAACCTCTAGTAGTTTGGTTCTGATATTGAAATGAAATGAGACAGCCATAACATGTTCAATAATAAAAGAAGATTTATTTATCAATAGCAAAGTTCCTCTGCCTATAAGTTGAACACTGTGGTCCACTAGCCAAGTATCAGCGAGAAGCTAGAGTACCTAGTTTTTACTTAGAATCAGAAATAATATCAATAGCTGGAGTCTTTGTGTCTCTGTGCCAATTAAGTCTGAGGGATAGTTTTAAACAATTTAAGAAAAAAATTACCCTAATTTGCATGAGAAAGACAGAGTTAGATATTGCTCCTACTACATCATCCATAACAAGATTGTTTTAAGCTGTAAATATAAATGTAATTCTAGATACATGAATTCTGTGCATTTGTCTGGCGTGACCAGTAATTTGCCATGAAATTATTCACTTAGAAAATACTAACTATAAATGGTAGAAAAGTGTACAAGAGAGTCTGATTGCCTCTCCTACCTGCAGAAAGCCTTGAGAGCCCCAATATTAAATCAGTTTATCACCTGCTTTCTGCTTAGTTTGTGGTAATATATTTTTCTGGTTCTTCTCCTAATTCTCTAACAGCTCTTTTTCTGTTTCGTGGTTTTTAGCTTTTCATTTTCTTGTCAAACCCTTGAAATTTCCCAGGATTTGTCCTGATTCTCTTCTTTTCTCTTTGTGTTACTTCCCTTTTTACCTCATTCACTCCTGTAACAACTTCAACTTCAACTGGTTATTTGGTTGGTTGTTGTCCTTGTTCTCAAAAAGGACCAAAAGGACATCATTATATTGGGATCAAGGTACAGTGTGTCCAACTGTGACTAATAGGAACACGGAAAGCTCAACCTCAGGTTCAGCATAAATAGTCCATGTGAACTTTTGGAGTTGAAAGATCTCTAAATGTGTGCATCTCAAGTTTCCTTTGAGCTATTGTAATTTTGCTTTGCTCATAGAGCGCATTGCCTTCTATGATGTGGGCATAAAATGTGTCCTTTGCCAGAATCTCTCATGTCCTACAATCAATTCCAAAATTCTTCAGAAAGACCTTGAGATTGTTCTTGTATGACTTCCTCTGACCTCTGGGTGAACACTTGTCTTGTGTGAATTCTCCATAAAAAATAGTCTTTTAGGCAAAGTACTTTTGGCATTTGAACAATATAGTCAGTCTATTTTAGTTGCATTCTCTGCAGTAGAGTTTGAATACTTGGCAATTCAGTTCTAGAAAGGAGCTCCGTCTCCAGAACCTTATCTTGTCTGGTGATCTTCAGAATCTTTCTAAGACAATTCAAATGGAGGTGATTTCATTTCTTGGCATGGTGCTGGTATGTTGTCCAGGTTTCACAGGCATATAATAGTGAAATCAGCACAACAGCTTTGTAGACTTTCAGTTTGGTAGTAGCTTAATATCTCTTCTCTTTTACTCTTTTCTTCAGAGCCACTGAACTAGTTCTGGCAGCATCTATGAGAACATCCCTGGAAAGTATGCTGCCAAGGTAAGTGAACTTATCCACAGCATTCATCATTTTTCCACTCTCTGTAATTGATGGTTCCATGCATCAATGGTGTGGTGCTGGATGGTGGAAAACCTGTGTTTTCTTTGTGTTGTCAGGCCAAAATTAGAACAAATAGCAGAAAACCAGTCCATACTTTTGTATCTCAGCCTGAGAGGCTGCATTGAGTGCACAATCATCTGCAAACAAAAAGTCATGAAGCAACTTTTTAGTTTTGATTTGTGGTCTTTTCAAGTTAAGTTTACCTTCAGTGTGACAGCTGATCTTGATTCCATCTTTGTCCTCTTTAAAAGCATTTGAAAATGCTACTGAGAACATCATACTGAAAAACATAGGAGGAAGCACATAGCCCTTGCTTCCTTCTCTTGTTGAATAAAAAAGTACAATAGTCATGAAATTCTCTGAGCAATCAAAATTTGCCATGATCTTCCACAAGCCCTTATAGCTGACAGTATCAAAGATGGCCAGATCGAGAAATGTGTGCAGACCTTTGTTCTGCTCCTGGCATTTCTCCTGGAGTTGTCAGATTGTCAGGTAACATATTGACCATTTCTGGACCCTTTCAGAAGCCACACTTCGAGGTGCCAAAAGAGGATAAACTTCAACTATTACTTCTGTGCTGATGATTCTCAGATCTGTACCTTTAGTCCTAATTCCTCTTCTAAATTCCAGCAGAATATATAATCTTCACCAGGATGTCCTACTTCTTTTTAAACTCATATTCAACATTCCTAAAAACTAAGCCATCTTTTCCTTTTAATGTTTCCCCTAGCCTCTGGGGCTGCTTTCTAAACTCCTCTTGGAATTTAAAGAATAGGTTTCTAAAGAGAGTGCTATAGGGAAATTTAAGGATTGTATTTCTTATACTAGTGTGGATGAGACCCATGTTCATCATAATGATAATCAGTCAGATGTAATTAGTTGTGAGTTTGGATTTACTTTTTGTAAAGAATAGTTTAATTAGTAAGGTAGTTTAATAAAAACATTTGGTACATAAAAACCTGTGCTATACTCTTACAAGCACACAGAATCCAGAGGAAGAGTAGACTGGTTGTAAGGGAAATAGATAAGATATATATGGGGCAAAGGTGTAAATTCACACCACCTGGCTATTGGGTTACATAGCCACCATTATTTTTTGATACAAGGGGTCTAGTTCCCTTTAGTTGCTTCCTTCCTTGAGTGGTTATCTTTCTGTACCTATGTCCATTTTTATTCTTAGCCTGTTTCTTTCTGTTCTTGGCTAGATGCCTTGTCTCTTCTCTCCAGTGACATGATCAATGGGGATGGGAGCGGGGGGGGGGGGGGGGGGGGCGGTGGTGAGTAGGAGGGGAAAGGAAGAAATTCTCTCCTTATTCAAGAGAGTTATTCCCTCTGAACCTGGAATGACTCCTTGAGAGATGGCTAGCCTTGGTCTACCACTGGAAATCCTTTATTATATAAATTCTCCAAGGATGTAGTTAAGCTTGTTTGATTACCCTGTTGGCTGTTTCCTTCTTGATCCAATTTGCACTTTGTAGAGAAATCACAATACTAAACTATCTTGTTCAGACATTTATCACTGTGACCCTTACACTGAACATCTTGTAATTAACTGGAATAATTGGAGTAGAGATGCAACGATAGCCCTACATTCTTCTGACTTTTCTGATTTATGGCACAACTATTCATTCACTGTCCCCTGTTCAAAACCCTGATATTATCTTTGACCGTACTCTTACTTCACCTTCCATATATAGTTGCCAATTTTGCCAATTTTATTTCTGCATTTATTTCCAGATCCTGTCTTTTCTATTTGGTTCTCTTCTAGTGCAGGTCCTTATATCTTACTTACCGTTATTGAAATAAGCATCTAAACAGACTTTTCACATCCAGTTCAACCTCTCCCTTTCTCTAATCCTTCACATTACTTTCAGACTAATCTTTATGCATATAAAAGAGTGGTTGTGAATTGATTTAGTCAATCAAATCATTTCTACCTAAATTAAAATATGCTATGGTCTGTCCAAAAATTATTAATAATGCATTCTTATGTTTTAAATATAACCCTATCAGAAATGTAACATTGTTTTCCTCTTCCTTTTGATGTTGATTATAATGCTAGTAATAATATAAGACTTGGATATGTAAAGTGAATCCCTTTGTTCCCTGAACTGCCTCAAGAGATACAACTTCTCAATTCCAATCCTAAATTCCCTAAACCTCAAACCAAAGTCATTACTCATCTGAGTATTTTCATCAGCAAATATAGGAGTAAAACCTAGAAAATAGGTGTGGGAGGGGAAAGGGATGAAAGAAGGAGGGAAAATTACTAACTCTTCACTCCACTAAGTGGACTTCCAAGAGTAAAGACATTGAGAGTAAACATTTAGACACATAGGTGTCCATGGATAAATTGCAACTTCACCAGTCCCAGGTGTGCAAATTGAACCACAATGATGGAAGTGAATTAATCCTAACTTTCACTTCAACCCCATTATGATATATGATCCAGAATTCCAATCCTAATTCTAATCCACATCCTAGACAAGTAGATCCAGTGGCTAAAGATTTAGTAAATTTGAGAAGAGAACCCAGACTTACTCAATTTACATTAAAGTAAAGAGGATATTTTTATCTATTAAGTCATTGAGTAAAGTAAAATCAGGAAACTTGTTGGGGTAATGGGAACAATTTAGGGTCAATTTCAGGGGGAGATGATTTTTGCTGTGACAGCCATTATCCAGATTGGGTCAACACCTCTAACCTTACTTCCTTCCCTACAGGTTTTGTTTAACTTCACAGAGCTTCAAGGATTTGTTCTATCTGTTCCTATCTGTCATGTTGGGTCTTGGACACTATCTTGAGAATCCATTCAAATTCCTTTCTTTGATGCTCTTAAGTGCCAAAAGCTAATCCCAGTCGGAGCTCTCACCTTCCTTTCTACTAACCCACAACACATCCTCCGAAGAGCCAGCCGCCCTAGATAGGGAGGATAACAAGACTCCAGTCCCCCTTTGCCCAGGCCCTTTCCCCGCCCAAAGAGGCCCCTTTCCCTCCCCTTCTCTCGAGTTAGACTGGGCTGACATCAGAGGGTGTTCCCCTGGAAAAGAAATTCTGAGTTACCCGGCCCAAGGCCCAGCTCCAGGCAGCCCCTAGCTAGCTCCCGGTCCCTGTTCCCCACCCCAGTCTGCTCAAGTTCCCAGATCTATATATTAGTTTGCTGAGACTAGCGGCCTTAGCCTGAGCCCCCCAAACTCCGGGCTCAACTAAACCAAATTCCCTGTTCTCAGACCCACTAAGGCAGCTCCAGATCCCCCACTTTCAAAGAGGAAACGGGGTGACGAGGGACAGAGGAACGAGGAGTCCGGGAACCTGCGAGGCAACGGATAGATAGTACAAGGGTCCAGGGCCGCTGAGACTGGGAAACTGATTACAATTTCCAGGCTTCCAGGGGGAGCTGTCCAGCGAGTCGGGGTGCCTCGCCTTGAAGGGGGTCAAAGTTTTGGCGGGGCAGGAAGAGAAGAAGAGGCCACGGGGTGGGGAGGGGAAGCTGACTCCCTCTCTAGCCGTCCGGTCCAGGGCGTCCCCCGCCCCCCACGTGTCCGCAGCTGCCCCAGCCCCTCGGAGGAAACGGCGCCGCTTCCTGCGGCTCGGGCCGGGGATATAGGCGTCCAGCTCCCCCCGCCCTGGTCCCGGCTCTGGGTCCGCCAGCTGCCTCCCTGCTTCGGCTGCACCATGGCCTCAATCAGGACCGGCCGCTCTGCTTCTCATCTCCCTGCGACCCCAGCCAAACTTCGAAGCCCCTTCTGGCTCCTCCTCCTGCTCTATTGTGAGTGAGATGCTTCTCGGGACCAGGGGAAAGGGAGCCAGAAAGAAAGGCTAGGGAGAGAGGCAGGGGGAAGGACGGGTGTGAGGGACCGGGATGGGGGAGATAGCACAACTGAGGGAGAAATGACTCTGGGTTTGGAGAACCATGTGTCTTGAATCCCTCCATCCAAGCCCCTCTCGAGCAAAGTCCAAGCACGGTACTGAAAAGTATAAGCAAGATGTGAGGGCTGGGATGCCTAGCAAAGGATGAATTTTGTGGGGGAGAAGTGGAGGTTCAAGGAAGCCACTGTGGCCTGACTTTTCGATAGGGGCCTGTCCCAACCGATTCTTTCCTGGAGCTTGGAGAAACCATGAAAAAATCAGTACTCTCCCCTACCCTAGTAAACTAGTCCCAAGCCAGATTAACGTAGTCTTTCCAGAAGCTAAATAATGATAGCTTACATTTCTATAACAGTTTGCAGAGTACTTGCTTTGAAGCAGCCCTTTTCAGGAAGGTAGTTTAATATTGCCCCCATTTTCTGGAGAAAAAAAAAGGGGGGGGTGTAAATGGAGGCTTTGAGAGTTTCAGTAACTTGGCCATTGCCAATTAAGTGTTTGACCTAAGTATCCATATTCTCCTTACTGTGGAACTTCAACTTCTGAAGTCAAGTCTACATCATATCACCTTTACTAACCATGCAACCTTGTCATCCTTTCTCCTTTCCCTTCACTCATTAATCCTTGTCCCCACCCTTTCTGCAGTCTCCTTGCGGGACTTAACTGAGGTTGCTCCCCATGGTTTGCTCTCTCACTTCAGTTCATAGCTTCCTCTTCCCCCAGCTACTCTAAATACCCAAGGCTCTGATGCTCAGACAGTTCCTGATGTCAACAACATGGAAACCTCTAACTGGCAGAACGGTGAGTTGTCCAATGACTAAAGAAAAGTAGCATTACAGTAAAGAGATCAATCCCAATCTATGCTTTCTGGGGGTATTCCTTTTAGACTCTAAATTGTTCTCTCTTTCTAACTGCCCCCTGTTCCCTTCCCCAGTAAACATAATTATTGCTCTTCTACTTCATTTCCCTTTTTCTCTGTGCTTTTTGTTATTTTAAGCTTTCTATCTTCCCAGCCAGAATTGACTTAAGGAGTTCCTAAATTGACTTAAGGATTTTGAAAGTATCCTGGGCTTCCATAGCATTTTAGTGTTTGAAAAGAAGGAGAAGAGATAACCTTGGTGGGGAAAATGTTCATGCTTGCAAGAAAGGAAAGGCACAAGGGTACACAGGTGTAAGGGACCTTTTGCATTTGTGCTTATAGAGGTGACCTCAGAGCAGTCATATGCAGTAACAGCCAGACAGTGCTGGGTTTTCTATGAGGAATACATGGGAAACATCAGCAGAGAGGACTGGTGTGAATGGGACATGATCAGCAGGTAGGAGGCGGAGGCTGGGCTGGGAACTAGGCCATGGGCCTGGGTTAATGGACCAGAACCTAAGGGGTGGGACCTACTCCTAAGGGCTGAAAATTATTGTCTTAAGGAATATAAATGAGGGCAGGGCCCTGGGTTTGGGGTGGGACTGTGGCACAGGAGATGGCCTTTCCCCAACCCTTCCTCTTTCTGATTCTTTTTTTATTAACCCATTTCCCACCCCTACAGGCCATACAGCAACTTACAACACTGCCTGGAGAAATTGGCAGAAATTTTCAAACAGGGTTTCCCCAATCCCTGGGCTGAGCAGATCATCTTCCAGAGCCACCAGATGTACTTTGCCAACTGCTCATTAGAGCGCCGGCCCCTCTTCTTTGACCCCCCAGAAGAGGTGCTGCTTGCACTGATCATTGCTCCCATCTGTCTCATCCCTTTCCTTGTCACTCTGGTGGTATGGCGGAGTAAGGACAGTGAGGTCCAAACATAAAATATCCCCATTCCTCATCAAAATATCTCTTCCAATTGACAGTTCCTTCCCTTCCCTGGGACTCTATTCCATCACCCCCACTCCACCCTGCCCTCAACCACCCCCTGGGGAAGCTCAATCTGAACTTCTGGTGGGAATGGGAGCAGAAAGGGAAAGACAAGTGGGGAAATGGGCTCTAGAATTACCATAATAAATAAATCAATTGTTGGGGGGGTTTCCCTCTCGAAGTTCTCCATAAAGCTACGTGTCTTCTCTCTCAGAGTCTCGCTGGCATGGTCCCTGGGCTTGGGGTAGCAAGGATGAAAGGAACTAGACGACATCCACAGCTTTCTCATAAAGGTTTTCCTGATTCTCTCCTCCATTCCTGCTCCTTCCTCTGAGGGTAGGGCCTTTCCTGACACTGCTCCTAACCCAGCTCCAGGAAACATTCAGGAAACAACTCCCATCCGCCCTGGATTGGGAGATATGGTGGGGAGGGGGAAGGGAGAGTATAACATCCTTGCTTTCCTGGTCTTAGTTTCCTTTTTAGGACCTAAAGAGCCAGCCATCCTGAGATGACTCCAAGGAGATTCATCCGAAGAGGTCTCAGGACAGAGGGAAGCATGTAACCGAGGCTCTCTCCCAGTTA
Organism: Sarcophilus harrisii; assembly: GCF_902635505.1. NCBI lineage: Eukaryota > Metazoa > Chordata > Mammalia > Dasyuromorphia > Dasyuridae > Sarcophilus > Sarcophilus harrisii. The sequence goes on from NC_045429.1 coordinate 338,319,924, forward strand.
CACTGAACTCCCTCCTGGTCCCTGTTCTCCTGTCCCCCTCTAAGCTAGAGGTGTTGTCTACAATTCTGCACACCAAACTGCAGCCTGGCAACATGCTGCCCTCTGGTGTCCACATAAATCAAGGACACACAAAGGTGGAAGGGACCAATGAAATGGCCCAAAGATGGTAGATCAGACTCTCCTGTGCCTCGCTTGGTAGTTTTCTCAGAATGGAATTACTGACTTTTTATGACCTGGCATCCGTCCCACGAAGACACCTGCCCACTTCTTTGGACATGGGGCCTCCTTCAGGTATACATCTGACCTTGGACACTCCTATTTGACACCCTGGGAGTCATCCAGTCCCTTCAAAATACACACTTTTCCTCTTTATGAGCAATATCTGTGTGCCCCAGGTATATTCCCTGGGACACACCTATTTGTACTATAGGGCATACCTGTCCTTCCCATATTTGTCTTTGTTCTCATGGATATATATCTCCTAAGACACACCCTTTCTTTTCCATAAACATGCCTTTCTGATATTTGAGATACATTAGACTCTTTCAAACATTCTCCTTTCTTCTTCATTAACATACATGTATTCAACAGGTTCATGGTCTCACTCAAATAATCCTTAAGAGTTATGAGGTGGAATCTTACCAAAAAAAAAAAAGACTCCTGGTAAGAAGAAAGCAGTGGCCCAGGCTTCAAGACGCCTGGGGAAGGAAACAGAGCACACTCTCCCCTCTTAGTCTCTTTGCCAATCAGTGCTCAAGGGAAAAAACACAAAGATACAAGCACTGGAGACATCCCAGGGACCTTTTAGACAATGCAGCCTTTCCCGAGCTCTAGAGGCTTACCTAAATTTGACTTTTTCTTTGCAAACCATACATGCAGCAGAGATGCACCCAAACAAGATTGAGGGCAGGGCAGCCCAGTTATCTGCAAGTAATCCAATATTCCTTTTTAAATTTCCTCTATACACTATTGCTAGGGCAGCACTATTACTTTCAATTTCATCTACCCTCTTGGACTTCTTGGTTACTAGAGGTAGCTTGGTGGCTCAGTGTATAAAGTGCTGAGCCTGGAATGAGGAAAACCTGAGGTTAATACCGCCTATTTATGTGACCCTGAGAAAATCACTTAACTGCTGCCTGAACTCAATTTCCTTAACTGTAGAATAGGGACAAGTAATTGGATTATGATGGAAAACAAGGTTGTTGTGAGGATAGAATGAAATAATATTTGTAAAGAGTTTTGCAAACCTTAAAGAGCTATATAAGTGCTTGCTATTATTAGTACAGTACTGGAAATGTCTGTGATTCAAAATCCCACCTCTTTTACCTTCTTCATAAAAGATATGTTTGGTCTCCTCTGGATGGGGGAAGAGTGGAGTGTGTGTGTGTGTGGGGGGGGGGGGGGGGGGAACTAGTTCACACTAACAAGGACATGAACATCCTTTATCTCTATTTAGTTGCCACATTATATCTATCTGTTGTCAATGGGCTATCTTTTCTCATATTACTCTGTCTCTATTTTTCATGTCTCAGTGTTCCATAATCTCTTTTTCTTCTTCCCAGAAAGGCTGGCTGGTTGGTTAGTCATCATGCTCAGTCCCATTATTCCCTCAGCTCCTTTTTGTACTTTTAGTACCAGGAGGTGGTACTTTGGGATCTGACCTTTTTTGCTTATATCTTTCCCACCCGTGTACAGGCTTGACTTTTAAGAGTCTTACTTGCCAAGGGTTTCTCCTACTCCTTAGAAACAAGGTTCCTTGAATTGCTGTGTACTCTTAGTGAGAAGGCTGTTGTTAGTTGGCCCTTCCCCAATCCAGTCCAGTCCAATTCAATCCAACAAACTTTTTTTAAAAAGATTTTTAAGGATACATTTTGTTTTTGCAGCAATTTCATTTCCAAATATATCCCTTTCCCCTCCCAGCAACTCATCACAAGGAATCTTTTATTAAAGAGAAAAAGAAAAAAAAATTAGTGAAATAAACTAAACAACATATCAACAGAACCTGACATTATATGCAGTGTTCCAAATACATCATCTCTCATCTTTGCAAAGAAGTAGAGAAGGTAGATTTTCACATCTTTTCTCCAATGCCAGCCACATTTCGTTAGTAAAATCTTGCAATGTCAAATTTTTTTGGATTTATATAGTTTTATTCTTTCCATTTCCATTGGTGTTGCTGGGGTTCTGCTAATGTCATTCTTTTCAAAGATCTCTTCATGCTTCTCTGAATTCTTCATCTTCTCAAAACAATGTAATATTCTGTCATCTTCTCATGACATAATATTTTATTATATTCATAGACCATCCTTTGTTTAGACATTCCCAATGAATGGATATCTACATTGTTTCCAGTTCTCTGCTAAAACAAAAATCCTTCTATGAAAATATGGTTATATATGAAACTTCTCTATTTTAGACTTGAGGGCAGGGACATATGTCAGCAGTGGGATCTCTGCATCAAAGGATATGAACATTGTGGTCAATTTTAACATAATTCTAAATTCCTTTCCAGAAAGAATTCATCACTCCATCAACAATATACCTCTTTTTCTGACATCTCTTCAGAATTGTTTCCATCTTTTTCACCTTTTTAATAAAGAGTATGAATGAAACCTTCCGAAAGTTTTGATTACAATTCTCTTAAATGATTTAGGGCTATCTTTCATATGATTACTAATATTTTGCAATTCTTCTTATGAGAATTGTTTGTTCATATCCTTTTGACAATTTATCCACTGGAATCAGGATTACGGTTTTAGATCTGGAAAACAATCTTAGAGAATATTAAGTACAGTTTGACAAAAATTGCTGGGAAAATTGGAAACTAATATGGCAAAAACTAGGCATTGATCCACACTTAACACTGTACACCAAGATAAGGTCAAAATGGGTTCATGACCTAGGCATAAAGAATGAGATTATAAATAAATTAGAGGAACACAGGATAGTTTACCTCTCAGACCTGTGGAAGGGGAAGGAATTTATGACCAAAGAAGAACTAGAGATCATTACTAATCACAAAATAGAAAATTTCGACTATATCAAACTGAAAAGTTTTTGTACAAACAAAACTAATGCAGACAAGATTAGAAGGGAAGCAATAAACTGGGAAAACATTTTTACAGTCAAAGGTTCTGATAAAGGCCTCATTTCCAAAATATATAGAGAATTGACTCTAATTTATAAAAACAAGCCATTCTCCAATTGATAAATGGTCAAAGGATATGAACAGACAATTCTCAGATGAAGAAATTGAAACTATTTCTAACCATATGAAAAGATGCTCCAAGTCATTATTAATTAGAGAAATGAAAATTAAGACAACTTTGAGATCCCACTACACACCTGTCAGATTGGCTAGAATAACAGGGAAAGATAATGCGGAATGTTGGAGGGGATGTGGGAAAACAGGGACACTGATACATTGTTGATGGAACTGTGAATACATCCAACCATTCTGGAGAGCAATTTGGAACTATGCTCAAAAAGTTATCAAACTGTGCATACCCTTTGATCCAGCAGTGTTACTACTGGGCTTATATCCCAAAGAGATACTAAAGAAGAGAAAGAGACCTGTATGTGCACGAATGTTTGTGGCAGCCCTTTTTGTAGTGGCTAAAAACTGGAAACTGAGTGGATGCCCATCAGTTGGAGAATGGCTGAATATATTGTGGTATATGAATATTATGGAATATTATTGTTCTGTTAGAAATGACCAACAGGATGATTTCAGAAAGGCCTGGAGAGACTTACACGAACTGATGCTGAGTGAAATGAGCAGGGCCAAGAGATCATTATATACTTCAACAACAATACTATATGATGACCAGTTCTGATGGACCTGGCCATCCTCAGCAATGAAATCAACCAAATCATTTCCAATGGAGCAGTAATGAACTGAACCAGCTACGCCTAGCGAAAAAACTCTGGGAGATGACTAAAAACCATTACATTAAATTCCCAATCCCTATATTTTTGCCCACTTGCATTTTTTATTTCCTTCACAAGCTAACTATACAATATTTCAGAGTCTGATTCTTTTTGTACAGCAAAATAACGGTTTGGTCATGAATACTTATTGTGTATCTAATTTATATTTTAATATATTTAACATCTACTGGTCATCCTGCCATCTGGGGGAGGGGGTGGGTGGTAAGAGGGGAAAAATTGGAACAAGAGGTTTGGCAATTGTCAATGCTGTAAAGTTACCCATACATATAACCTGTAAATAAAAGGCTATTAAATTAAAAAAAAAAAAGAGAGAGAGAATATTAAGTACAAACCTATTATTTTATAGATGAGGAAAGTAGGTGCCAGAAATGTAAAGTAACTTTGCCCAAGGTAAGTGGCATGGTCAGGATTCAAACAGAAATGCAATTCCTCTTAATCCAAATCCTGTGACATTTGCACTGTACTATGTTGTCTGCATACTAGTGAATGCCTCTTAGTCTTATATATCTATTGTCTGCACATATTAGCTACTTTTCTACTTTATATGTTGAATATTAGACCCTTATAAGAGATATTTGAGGCAAAGTTTTTTCCCCAATTAGCCATATTTTATTCTAGTTGCATTGATTTTGTTCATGCAAAAGCTTTTCAAATTCTTTTTTAATGTTTTATTATCATCTCCATCCTTTTTTGATTAAAAATCCTCCACTCTTCTGTCTCCTAGCCATTATTGTGAAGGTTTCTGATATCATCTCTTCTAAATTTGTTATATGATATTTAATATCAGGCCACATATCTTTTTTGAGTTTATTGTGGTTTCTTCTTTGAGTGTGGTTAAACTTCTTTCTAATTTCCCTGGAAGTTCTTATCAAATATGGAACTCTTTTCCAAGTTATTTATGTTCTAGATTTATTGAACAAACTAAATTATAGAGTTGATTTTTTTCTGTCTCTTTTAAAATAAAATTTACATTCCTATTTTCTAATCAGTACCAACTAATTGTGATGATTACTGCTTTGTAAAATGTAATTTCAGTTCTGGAAATCCTATTCGCCTTTCATTACAATTTTATCACTTTCTATAGGAAGTCTTTCTTGATTCCCTCAACTCAAGAGTCTGACTTTCCTAAATTTTATTGTTTAATCTGCTCAGTCAGTCATGTCCAACTCTGTTGAACACCATTTATGGTTTCCTTGGCACAGTTACCAGAGTGCCTTACCATTTTCTTCTCCAGTTGATTTTACAGACGAGAAAACTTAAGTAAAGAGGGTTCAGTGACTTGCCTAGGTCAAATAGCTTTGTGTCCGAGGCCAGATTTAAACTCAGGAAGGTGAGTTTTCCTGACTCCAGACATTCTATCCACTGGGCCAGCTAGCTACCTGTATTTATTCTGAATAAATTTATTCTATGATGTACAGGTCTTATACAATGTTTCTTCATAATGTTTTTGCCACTTACTGCTTGTGTCTCCTTGGGTAAATTGCTTTACCTCTATGGGTCTCATTTTCTTTATAAAATAAGATTATTTGACTTGATAACTTCCAGTGACTTCTGAGGTAACTCCCAGTGTTAAGTCGATGATCCTATAATTTCAAAGGATAAGTGGAAGAACAAAAGATCCAAAAATCTGAAAAGAAGAATTACAAACTATCAGAAGCTCCTTGAGAGCTTAAATAGTTTCATTTTTTTAAAATTCACATTCCCAGCACTGTGTTGGCACAGGAGAAGCTCTTAAATGCCTGTTGGATTGATTTGACTGATTGATTTTTTCATTATTCTCTATCATTTTGGATCTTTTGTTCTTCCAAACAAACTCTGTTGTATTTTGGCTAGCTCTGTGAAGCTCCACCTTCGTGGTTTGATTGGTATAGTATTAAATTTGTAAATTCATTAGGTAGTATGGTCATACCTAACCAAGGCAATGAGTATTCTTCTAGTTATTTAAGTCATTCTTTATTTCTTTTCATTTTTTTTTAACTGAGGCAATTGGGGTTAAGTGACTTCCCCAGGGTCACACAGCCAGGAGATGTTAAGTGTCTGAGGCCAGATTTGAACTCAGGTCCTCCTGACTTCAGGGCTGGTGCTCTATCCACTGAGCCAACTAGTTGCTCCCATTCTTTATTTCTTAAAGACTATTTCCAACAAATAATTATTAAGCATCTACTAAATACTAGGCCCAAGTCTGAGTTATGGGAATCCAAAAGCAAAAACAAAATATTCCTTTAACTTTAAGAGTCTACTGGCAGGGTGCTAGGTGGCCCAATGGATAGAGCACCATCCCTGAAGTCAGGAGGACCTGAGTTCAAATCTTATCTCAGTGTGAAGACTACTAATCTATGACAACAATAATATTGGCTGACATTTAAGTAGCACTTTCTATGTACTAGGCATTGTCCTAAGCATTTTATAATTATCTTATTTGATCCTTACAACCACCTAGGAGGTTAGTGCTAATGTTATCCCCATTTTCCAGATGGGGGAAACTGAGGCAAATGGAGGTCAGATGACTTGCCCAGGATCACACAGGTAGTAAGGCCATCCTGCATTCATCCTATGTACCCAAGTAACAAATCTAGAAAGGAAGGTTATGACTTATATATGTTAAGCTTAGTTTATATTTTTCCTAGAAATAATAGGAGCAACAAGTCTAGAAAAGAAGCTTATGGCTTAAGTATGCTAAACTCAGTTTATAAAAAATAGGAAGTTATTGAAGCTCCTTGAGTAGAGCAGTGACATATATATGTATTTTAGGAATATTAATTTGGAAGTATAAACCACTCTCAAAACCACCTGATCTAACCTGTCAATTCAATTTAATATGCAGGGATAAAAGATCTACTATGTGCTAGTACCAGAGAAACAAAAACAAAAATGAAACCATCCCTGACTTCAAAAAGTTTCTCCTTTACCAAGAAACACAAAGTAAAAACAAGTAAATATAAGGTGATTTGAGGAAGCAAAAACATTAAACAAGTGGAGAAGATAGGAGCACAATGTGTGGGAAAGAAGGCCTCAGGTAAAAGGTGGCATCTAACATGAACCTTGAAAGAAGGCTAAGATTCTGAGAAGGGGTGATGAGCATTGTGGAGTTTGTAGAATGCCTTCTAGTCTGGTTTGGTTGGGATGTGGCATTCCTGAAGGAGAGTGTCATGAAATAAGAACAGAAAGCTAAGTGGGAGCCATTGTGTGGAGGCTTTTTCATGCCCAGTAATATCTTACCTTCCTATTTGAATCAATATGAGAAACCATTGAACCATAGGAAACAATAATACTGAACCTCCTCCTAAGGCTAGGGCCCAGAAAAGGCAATAATAATGTCCCCAGGTCAGTAAACTGGCTTCCTGCCATAGGAATAATTATGAAGCACAGCAAAGGCCACAAGACACTTGGGGAAGAGATATGGTCAGCATATCACAAGTCCTCCATCCTAGGTAACCTTTGATTTCTATTCTAATTTATAAATCTATGTTCCTTTGACATCCTGCCCCCCAAAAGTGACCCCAGATAGAAATACAAACTGCTTTACCTCTGAGATTGCATCTCATTTTAGTGTGTGTATGGTATGTATGTAGCTGTTTGCATGTTGTCTCCTTTGTTTTCACCTTCTTTTTAATCTCTACCCTTAGCATAGTGCCTGGCATGTAGTAGAATATATTTTGTTTATTGATTGACTAGCTGATAAACATATCAAGGAAATATATTCCAGGCTCTCAGACAACACAACTGTGTCTCTCTTGAATTCTGGATCTGACTTTTGCTCTGTGAAAAATTCAGCCCACCTAATGCACCAAGATTGCAGCTATATTAATAATCCACCAACAACTGATGCTATCTCTTCTGCCCCTTAAATGTCTCCTCTAATAACAATGTAGAATAATTGTTTAAAATACATTTCACCTGACCTCTGTTCAACTTTTCTAATTATAGCATTAATAGCACATTCCCTGGGATGTACCTGCCCTTACTATGAACCTGTCTCTTCTACCCATGGACACAGTCATCTTTTATTAATAGATATAACACTTGGCTGCTCATGCTCCCAGTATTCTCTTCCAAGGATTTAACTTTTCTTTCCATTAACACACATGCTCTTTTCAGGTACTTTCCAGAGAGCAATATTTGACCGCTCTATCCTATGTATCTATTCCTTCCATGAACGTGACATATATACAACATCACACCCATTTTCTCCCATAAATATTCCTGGGATATGCTCAGTCTTAATCATTTCAATGAAATTTTATTAAGTATTCAAAAATGTAGGTCAGTGTACTTATACTGGGGAGGTACAAAACTTGGTATTTATAGTATGTTACCCCCTACATCTACATGAATTTTAACTCCTGTACAATTCAGTGGAGAGTCTTTGAGGTTATTGCCAAAAACTTCATCACTCTTTAGCAAACCTAGATATGAGCCTTTCTAAAATTAGCTGGGCTGGTCCTCAACTGGCAGACATAAAGTATGTCATTAATCCCATTCTCCAGTTTGGTGGGTCTTCCCAGAACTAAGTAAAAGCACTACTCTCAGGATCTTTGAAGACATCAAGGTCTTGGATGTGAAAAACAGGTTAAGTATTGTTGTATTTGCAAAAAAGAATAAAGCCAGGAAGGGCTGATTTGGGGATAAAGAGGATGGATTTAGTTTCAGACACAATGAGCTTGAGGTGTCTTCTAGATGGAGATATTTTGTGGGTGATAGGAAATAATCAGATGAAAGTTCAAGAGATCAGAGATAGGGATTTGAGCATAAACTACAAAGGGAAAAGAGAAAAGGACATTAGAGGATCTAAACAAATAGGTATAATTAAAAAAAGGTGTTTCCTTATTCAAATTATTTGCAAGGTACCGGCCTAGGCTCTGAGATTCAAAGATAAATAGAGCACAATTCACTCTTTTAATCATAATCTAGTAGTAGAGAAGACAAAATTGAAAACAATAAGGACCTAAAAAAAAGTATTAAGTGCCATGAATGCTCTTTCTAGGGAAAGAAAGTCAATTTCTGTTAAAGGGGGGGGAAGGGGTAAAATTTCAACTATTCACAGAGGTTCAGCAAGTGGGGCTGGAGGTGAGATCACAGATCACAGAGCAGGAAGAGACCTCAGAAGCCATCTAGCACAGCATAAAACACAGCATAAAAGCCAAGGGAGACTTTGTCCAGATTTCACAAGTAGTAAGCCCTGGAGGTAGGATTTGAACCTTGGTCTTTTGTCACCAGACCAATGAGTATTCTTTCAGTGGGATGTTCTTCTTGAGAAGGCATCATTACTTTGCCCTTTAAGGGCATTTGAGACATAGAAAAAATAATGCTAACACAGTCACCAAATGGGGGAAAGTGTTATAAGGACACAAAACACTCAGTTTGGTTGGAGTGAAAAGTATGTGAAAGAGGAGAGGAGATGCTTAGGAGGATGTGGAGCTCAGAGTGAGAGTCTGATACCAAATAAAAGAAAGCTTTGCTCAGTGTTGCTGATTAGAGGCAATGGAAAGGTTTTGAGCAGAGAAGCGACGTTGCCAGGAATGAGGAGAAAGATTAGCTTGACCCGAGTGTGAAGAATACAGGAAGGGGAGCAGAGGAGGGAAGGGCGGAGGCCCGCGTTTCTTTGAGGAGGCCCTTGTGATACAGCAGCTGGCAGCGCCAGCCTGGTGGGGGGCTAGGATGGGGGAGATGGCAGAGCCAACAAGGTGCCTTGGATATGAGAAAGAAAGGAGGGAAAGGGCCTGAGATAATCACCCAAGTCCGGAATGTGGAAGGCAGAGTAACTGTTGTTGCACTTGCAAAAAATAAAATGAGGAGGGGCGGGGGGGGGGAGGGAGAGGGGGAATTTGGTTTCAAAAAGCGCCCGGCGGAGATGGCATCCAGATGGAGAGAGCGGGGGAGAGCTCGGGAGAGGGGGCCACTGCGGGGAGACTGCCGGGGTCAGGGAGTGCCCACGATCGCCGGGGAGATATCGGGCTCCGGGGGAGGGCATCCCGCGCAGCCGCGGGGAGGCCACTCCGCGAGACGAGGAGCCGGAGCTGCCGCCCAAGCCCGGCAGCGATCGGGGGAAAGGGAAACAGCCTGGGGAATCGCTCCTCTGCCCAGGCCGGGCCCAGGGCAGGAACTTGACAAAGGCGGCTTGAAGGGCCTCAGTTTTCTCCGTTTAGAGGACTGTTCTCAGCTCTCGGGGGTTTGGCGACTCCGGCCGGCCCCCAGCTTCACGCTCCTGGGGTACACAGTCAGCTCCCCGAGAGTTCCAGGGCTCACCCCTCTCCCGCACCCCAACACATGACGGGCCCCGCCCCGCTCTCTCCCTCATGCTCCGGCCCCGCCCAGCTCGCGGGTTTCTCCCTGTGCCCGGAACCCCTCGCCCGAGTCCGGTTCCGGAAGTGCTGCGCCGGGCCCCGGAAGTCCGTTCAAAGCGATTCCGGTTTCCCTGGGTGACGATGGCGACTAGTTTCGAGTGGCCGTGGCAATACCGCTTCCCTCCCTTCTTCACGTGAGCCTCGCACCCGCTTAGGGACCCCCCCCCGCCTTTTTGAGGGGCTTCTCCCCACTTTCTCCTAAAGCTCTCCCTCCATCCCGCCATCCCTCCGACTCAGCAGCCAGAATTCGGTGCCCCTCCCCGCGGGTGGGGGCGCGAGGGCCCTGCCGGCCCCCCACGCTTTCGTCCCTCCCCCACTCCCCTTGCCTTTCCATCCCCCGCTCTCTTCCCGGGGCCCCCTCCCTCGCGCCGGGCACGCCTGCCCCGCCCCCGCCGCCGATCCCCCCCACCCGCCTCGGACGCCCGGGCTCTCCCCTCTGTAGGCTGCAGCCCAACGTGGACACCCGGCAGAAGCAGCTGGCGGCCTGGTGCTCTCTGGTCTTGTCCTTTTGCCGCCTGCACCGGCAGTCCAGCATGACGGTAATGGAGGCACAAGAAAGCCCTCTCTTCAACAACAACAAGCTGCAGAGTATCCTCCCCTCAGGAGCCCCGCCCCCTTCCTTTAGGGCCCCGGCTGACCCCCCCCCCCCCCCCCCCCCCCCCGACTTTAGACTCAGATATTAGCGCGGAGTTCTTAGCGAGCGAGGGGGGGGAGTCCCCGTCCGTGACACCCCGATGACATGTTGTGAAGGAGACTCGTGCAGCTGCGCTCAGGTTGCGCTTCCCAGGGAATTCCTGCTTGGGAGGGCCCGGTAGTGACGGGCAGGGTGGGGTTCTTCCCGTCCTCCCCAACTGTTTTATGTTGGGGAAGTGGCGGCCCCGGTAATACAGGACAGGCAGGTTCGCAGCCGAGGGTCCCACCATCAGCAAAAAAACTTCTGTCTCAGTCAGCGCGCCACGGCGCTCCGGGTCCGCTGTGCCCGGACCCTGGGTTCTCCGGCTCCTCCATAGAACATCCGGGAAAACAGTTAGGATGACAAAGGCAGCCGCCAAGACATTTATGTTCCTTCTTGTTCTGCATGGCACAACAAGTGTAAATGCTTACACATATACTCAGGGTCTGCCTCAAACTTACAGAATGCCCCTGAATTCCTTTGAGCCGTCGTAGAGACAGAACTGGTGCATGGCACCAGGCTGGATGCTGGAGAAAGAGAGACAGAAAATCACCCTGCCCTTAGGAACTTGGGTTCCATTGCTGAAAATAGCGCGGACATATATAGGTAAATGTTAGACCATGTACAGAGTAACTATGAGCCCTCCTCCAAACTCTGGAGACATCTAACCTGATTCCATTTGGATATTCAAAGCACTGTGTGTGGTGGTTTAGCGGGGAACTGCCTCCTTGTTAGGAATAAAATCACCTCTCGTGTCTTTGTCATTCCCTTAACCCTGAGTCAGGGAAACTCCCCATGGAATCTATCCAGATTGTGTTGGAGGAACTGAGGAAGAAAGGTGGGTCTCACTTCTTACACTCTCCTCCATGATAGTTTTACCTTCAAGTAGATTCTCTTGTGCCTTCCCTCTTTTTCTTTGTCTTTATCACTTTTAAACTTTCTTTTCCTCCTCTTCTGTGGCAGTAGAGGCCAGGGTGACTGACATATTAATAGCTGTTTCCTTGATTCATAGCCTTCCATCCGCCTCTAAAAGTGGAATTTTCCTACCCATCTTTGTTATGCCTGGTGTATTTAAATGGGAAGAAATGAACTGTAGCATATCAGAAGGCTGTAATATTCTTTGATGAAGGCAACAGTGGACTTGGGGAAGGGGGGGAGGGGCTGGGTGTGGGAAGGAGTTAATCTTTCAGTATCCTGAAAGTAGAACCTCCTCCTATGTTTTCCACCTCATTAACCTCATAGCAACTCCCATGCATGATTGCTTTCTAGGGAACCTGGAGTGGCTGGATAAGAACAAGTCCAGCTTCTTGATCATGTGGCGGAGACCAGAAGAATGGGGGAAACTTATCTACCAGTGGGTGAGACACAGAGCAGTAGTACAGAGAAAGCACCTCATCTTGGGAGTAGAAAGGAATTGGGGTTCAACACTGAGTGTGCACATATACTCCACTATGCAGACCTCCATACCAAACACATTGGGGATGGATTATAGAAGAAAGCTACATCTTGGGCAAGGCTTTCCCAATGCCTCAGTTTCTCTGGCCAAATAATGCCTCCCTCTCTTTCCCTTCTCACCACCAGGAGCCAAGGGATTAGGCAAGGCCATATTTTCAGAGCATAGTGGGAGAAACCACAGGCTGCTTTGTTGACCAGAGACTCTGACCACAGGAGATAAATGAGGAAAGGGCAAAAAAATAACTTGAGTCCTCCTCCTTACACATATACTCATAGGGTCTGCCTCAAACTTACAGAATGCCAGTGAATTTCTTTGAGCCATTGTAGAGACAGGACAGGCTCTCCTGAAACTTCCAGCCACAAACCCCAACCCCCACCAAAAAGGGAAGCATCCTTGGTAGCAATACAACATGTACAAGACATTCAGCTCCCACCTTCATTCCTGAATAGAGACCTCACCAGGACAAGAGGTCCCTCATTAGACACGTGAGACTTTGTGGTTTGAATGCTGTGTGTGGATGTAAATATAGCTTCCCTTAGGGAATGTGGCTATTCAGCCACTCTTCCTTGGAGGCTAAAATCAGCTCTGGCACCTGATTCCTTGATTAGAGGGGTGGGGTCAATGAGTCAATGAGGTGACAACCCCAAAGACTTCATGGGCCTTACTTAATCCTCCTTTCCTGTGTCCACAGGTTTCAAAGAGTGGCCAGAATAACTCTGTATTTACTTTTTATGAACTAACCAATGGAGATGACACAGAGGATGAGGGTAATACCTTTGAGTTCTCCCCCAGTTAGAATTTTACATTTCCTATTATCCATCTCATTCTTGACCTCTGGGCTGTAAATACTATGGAAAAGTGGAGTGAATATCGGGGAGAGGAGACTCAGCAGGGAGGTTATTGGGGAACAGTAGATAATAATGATTTTTCATCATCTGACTTGTGTCAACTGAAGTGAGTTGGGGGGAATGGACAACCTAGCTGTTTCAGGTATTTGGGCTTTTGTGTAGTCAAGAATTGGGGTTCATTTTGATTTCTGAATTATCTCATCTTTTTTCCTATAAGCCCATTGGAGTTCACCCTTTGCCCCTCCTCTTCCAGATACTGAAATGTCAGGTGGGGTCTTATGCCCAGCTTACCAGGCATTTTGAGTTCAGAAGCCTGTACCAGTCATTAACTAGCAATGACCCTATTCATTTTCCCTCCAGCCTTTTAGAGCATCAGGTTTTGTGTGTGTATTAGGGTCCCTTGTACAGCGAGGCTCCCTTACAACTCTGCTTTCCCCACAGAGTTCCATGGGCTGGACGAGGCCACTCTTCTTCGAGCTCTGCAAGCCCTACAGCTGGAGCACAAGGCTGAGATCATCACAGTCAGCGATGGCCGAGGGGTCAAGTTTTTTTAGTGGACCCCTTCCTTCTCTTCCCCCCCCTTCCTCAGTTCTCTGAAGGAGATAGGCTCTGTTCCCACAGATTGGAGCTTAAACCCAAATGTAACTTAAAGGAATTTTTCAGCTTCCTCCCAATTGTGGGCTGGGAGAACCATGGGAGAATTTGGAAAAGATAATTCCTCTGTTACCCCACTGTTCTGCTCCATGAGTGGGTTGAGGTAATAACGCCAGAGAGAAAATATGTGCCTAGTTTCTCCTTATCTTTCTACTCCCTCATTCCAGACTTTGGCTGATCCAGGGTCAGTATACCCATAAAACATAGTCACACATATCTACAAGTACACAATACCTACACACCTCTCCCTTCAGGTTTAGCCTGGATCCTCTAGTAGAGGGGTAGAGGTTACATGGAGGACCTGGCTGCAGGCAGCCCACCGGGCATCATAGGAATAGGAGATCAGAGAGGGAGAGCTGGCCATGAAGTGCCAAGTGTGGCTCTGATCTATGTTATTAAAGCTGGATTGTTCAGCTCTCAGTGCTTTTGTCTGGGTGACTTGTGTGTGTGGGAGAAGGGGATGAACTGAAGATGGGGAAAGCGGAATGTGAACGAATGAATCTTAGCATAGAGATTGGAGGGGAGGAGTATGGAGGTTTTCCAATGTGAAAAAGAGAGAAAGGTCCCGTGATCTTTAAAGTGTCCACAGAGAATTTCTGGAAACAGTTTTCACCAAATTCTAGTCCGTTCTACTGGGGTTTAGCTATTAATGCTTGCTTGGCCAGCATTGAAAAGAGGACTTTGCAATTTGAAGAAATACAGATTCAAGCCAAAATGCAGTGAGAGCCAGTCCTTCTTAAACCCCTACAGGTCCTAGATTGGGTGGGGCTGTCTCGGGTAGGCAGAAGCTAAAGGGTTAAGGCGGATTTGGACTTTGCTTCTTTGAAGAGGTGGTCAAACAGGAAAGCGCAGATGGCTGCAGGGTGGCCAACTGCTCCAGGTTGTGGTCCCTTGGTAGGGAGGAGGGCGGGAGAGGGTTGGACGTGGAGACGGAGCTCTCAGCTTTGGAATGGGTGATGGAGAGAGGCGTGTCCTGACAGGATGGCTCCTCAGCTGGAGCAAACAGCTGAGTGACCAAGGTGGGCGGGGTCCTGGAAAAGAAACCCAAGCTTTCTGTAGTCTTTGTGCCCTCTGCCTTTGCTTTCGCCTCTGGAACTACTCGGGCCAGTTAGTGGACGGGGGTGGGGCTGCCTTATCAAGGGTGAGCAGGCGGGTGGCGGCGTTAGCCCGACCCTGGAACACAAGCTACTCACATTTGCTCCCCTTCTTAAGGCTGGTGCGTTAGCTCCTTGTGTTGGGGAGAAGAACCTCTCTATTCAGAAGAGTTTATTTCTCGGGGGAAACGGGGAGAGGTTGTCCGCGGTGAGGGGGAGGGCGAATAGCTGTGGGAGATGAGACGGAGCGGGTCTTAGGGGGTGGAGCCTGAAAGGAAGCAGGTTTAGCTGCAGCAATAACCAATCCCTTCTTGGCTTGCGCTGGGGGAACGTGAGAGCACAGAAACCCCGAAGGGGCGGCCTGGGGTGGGTGGGAGAGGGGTGGAGAATAGGCGGAGGTTAAGGAGGGAGCCCCCCAACTGAGGGGCCTGTGGGAAGGGCCAGAGTGGAGAAGGCGGAGCTCCGGAGCAGGATTGCTGGGGGCCGGGGCTGAAACCCGTTGCAGGAGCTCGAGCCCAAACCCGAGTGAGGCTCTCTGAGCTAGCGCAGTTCTCTAGACATAGAGCCAAAGCAGAGAGTCCTGCCACCCTTGGCTCCTGGCCTCCGGTGCCATCAAACCCTTTCCTTCCTCATGCTGGCCTCTCCTGCTCCGGAGCCCCCTGTTCCTATGTCTCAGACCGAGGCGGACCTGGCGCTGAGGTCCCCGCCGCCTCCAGCTCCTGCCGGGGCTCCCCGCCTCGGCCCGGCACCCCGGCGGATGCGTCGCTTCTCCGGAAAAGGGGAGCTCCGACCACGCTCCACGCGTTTCAGCCGCCGCAGTTCAGTGGACCTGGGGCTCCTAAGCACTTGGTCGGAGCCCGCCCCGCCCCTCCCTGATCTCCCGGGCCCTCCGGATTTAAGCTGCCCGGGCTCCCCCAAGTCTTTACAGCCTAACTCCGGGGAGCAGGCGGAGGGCGCACCGAGCGAGGGTCCTGCAGGGAAGCCGGGAGATCTGGGGCGTCCGGAACTCTCAGGGTCGGGGGGAGGCCTGGGTTTCGGGGAGATGCTGCAGAGCCCCAGTGGGGTGGCGCCTGAAAGGCTACGGGAACAGGAGGAGAAGGAAGATACGGAAACGCAGGCTGTGGCCACGTCCCCGGACGGCCGCTATCTTAAGTTCGACATCGAGATCGGACGTGGCTCCTTTAAGACTGTCTACAGGGGTTTGGACACGGATACTACGGTGGAGGTTGCATGGTGTGAGCTGCAGGTGAGAGTGGGGAGGCGAGAGAGATGGGACTTGAGTTGTGGCAGAGTTCAGAGGACGGTAGCAAATCGCTTACAATCCGGGGACACCGGCACTCCCCCTCCCCTCAGCCCCCGTGGGAGCTTCATGGGCCAGTTTCTGCATCTAGGGAATGCAGCAGCAGAATCTTAAGTTTGTCTTCCTGCCTCTATGCTACCCATGGTCTGCTTGGGGGTACCGCTGGTCCGATCGTTCTAGCCAGAGCTACTGAGAAAAAAAAGACGGGTAACGTGCAATGGGAATTACTTGTCCCTTAGCGGGATTCCCCCTGATTTCCACTTATGCTTTAAGTCAAGAGAAAGGATCAGAGGAGAGTTTGTCCCCCAATCCCCGTTGCTGGCCAGACCAGTCCGGACACAGTGGGTTAGGACTGATCCCAGGAATTATTTGCTTACTCTCTCACCCCAGTCAAAGATCCCTTTTCCTCAGCGCCCTCCTTAGAGGTCACTGGAGGTCATGGATGTGGAGTTGGAAAAGCTCGAGACCCTGAACAATCTTCTCAGCGCAGGGAATTTAGTTGGACTTCGAAACGATATATCTTTCTGGGAGTTTTTAGGGGTAGTAAAGAGAGGGACTATATGGGAACTTGTAGAACCCATCACCTCTAGATTGCTTCTCTGGCAGCATGGACCCAGGGAAATCCCCCTCCCCCCCAAAAAAGATCCTTGAAGCCTTAAGCGAGAAAGCAAGAACAGGGATCCTATGTCTTGGGCTGGGTGTCGGAACACCTGATTCCTTAATTCTTTCTTCGCCCCACTGCCAGCCCCAACCCTCAGGTGTGGGTCTGGGCTGCAGAGTGTGAGTTGTTGGAAGGGGTGTGAAGTCGCTCATGTCTCCTCCCCCGGTCCACTTTCAGACTTCACTACAGGCTTGAAGAAGAGAATGCTGTAGTTCCCAGCTCCCGGTCCTGAGAGAGGCTGCCTAGCCCCCGATACCTCAATGAGACTGTGGGGGAAGAAGCCGGGGAGGGGTGGGCACCTTGAGGGAAGGGTCCCTCCCCTCGGGTCCTGGCACCAGGATGGTCTCTCACTCCTGCCAACGCCGCGCCCTGGGACTGGGGCCAGGAGGAGAGAGACGGCCAAAACGAGGGGGGTGGAGATGAGGGAGGAGAGACGTGGGGCTGGGGCGAATAGTGGAGGGTAGGTCAGGGGGAGAGGCAGAGAGGCTCAGGCTCCAAGGAGCCTAGCCCAGCAATTTCGCACTCCTCTCTATAACCCTACCTTGACTCTGGTCTACCCAGTTCCTCTCGTTCTCCTACCTTTCCTCTTCTATCCTCTCCTAGCCCACTTTTCCTCCAACGTGCTTCCCCTCCAGTTCCCCCTCTGGCCCCAGGTCGCCCCCTCCCACTCCCACCTCCGGAGTCGGGCACAAAGACAGCATTGAACTCTAGGCCCCTGGACCGTACCACATAAAGGCGCTTGTGTTAGTCTGTGGGGGTCCGAGTACCGCGTCGGGTGCTTCTCCGGAGCCGGAGCGGGAGAGGGCGGGCCGGGTGGGACCGGGACTCGGGAGCCTATTGGGCAAGAGCCCCACCCGCCCCCAACCCAGCCCCTTCCCCACCCTAAGGCCCAGACCTCCGCGAACGTCCAGACCTGCCCCCCTAAAGTCCCATCCCCTACAGCCTCCCCATCCGTTCCTCTTAGACTCTGTTGGCCTGCCCCCTCCCTCTTGCCCCGAAAAGGACTCCACAGTTAGCTGCTCCTCCTTATCCATGCCTTCTCGGAATCTGAGGGGCACCCCTGGGGTGTTGGGTTTCCAACGCCGTTCATTGCCTCCTCCCCCGCCCCCAGACTCGGAAACTGTCTCGGGCGGAGAGGCAGCGATTCTCCGAAGAGGTGGAGATGCTGAAAGGGCTGCAACACCCCAATATCGTCCGCTTCTACGACTCGTGGAAATCCGTGCTGAAGGGTCAAGTCTGCATCGTTCTAGTCACGGAACTTATGACTTCGGGCACGCTCAAGACGTGAGTTCTGGGACCCTGGGCCCGCAGGGCGCGAGGAAGAGGGGGGAGGTGAAAACCCACGGGAAACGGTGGTGGGGAGAGGGAAGGCAAGATGCGGTGAGAGTATGCTCAGGAGCAGCCGAAGGAGGAGATGGGGGGCTCCAGAAAGACCTCCCCCAAAGTCTAGTACGCCGGCTGAATTCTTAGGTGACCCTGAAGTATCCTCCCCTCGCCATGCTCATGCCCTCTTTTCTCCTCCCAGATACCTGAGGCGATTCCGTGAAATGAAGCCTCGGGTGCTTCAGCGCTGGAGCCGACAGATCCTGCGGGGGCTGCACTTCCTGCACTCCCGGGACCCCCCTATCTTGCACCGGGATCTTAAGTGCGATAACGTCTTTATTACGGGTCCCACTGGTTCGGTCAAGATCGGGGACCTTGGCCTGGCCACATTGAAGCGCACCTCCTTTGCCAAGAGCGTCATCGGTGTGCTCCCACCCTCCCCTTTACGCTGACTCTACCCGACCTCACTCCCTCCTCCTCTTCTCCACTCGACCTAGTCTAGACTTAGAGAAGACTGGAATGGTCCCAGAATGCCCCAGCCCGGGAACCGATTTCAGATCTGGGGGGTTGAAAGGCACCTTGGAACTCCTTGGAAGTGTGGCTGGCTGCAGAGAGGTCTAAATCCCGATAAGACCAGAGGAAGGAGGCAAAAGCCAGCCCAGCCCTGATACAGATATGGGGATAAGTCTTAAACTCCTAACCCCCCAGACCCCCTACCCCAGCCCACCCAATCTAATTCCTGCCCTGGTTGGAACTCCTCTATTAGAGGACCGTGGAAAGAATAGGAACTCCCTGTTGATGTCCAGTTTGTCCGCTCCTAGGAACCCCGGAGTTCATGGCACCCGAGATGTACGAGGAGAAATACGACGAGGCGGTGGATGTGTACGCATTTGGCATGTGCATGCTGGAGATGGCCACTTCTGAGTACCCCTATTCTGAGTGCCAGAACGCTGCCCAAATCTACCGCAAGGTCACTTCGGTGAGGAAATGGGAAGAAAGGACCCTCCGGTGTTGCTCATTTCTTACTGCCTCGGTTTTAATACATATTCCTGGACAAAGAAATACTTCTCCCCTCCCCCCCCCACTTCCCCTCGAGAAGAAAAGGGATCTGATCTGTGTCGCTGTCCTCCGTTCTGAAACTTGTGAGACAATTTAGGAGATGGCGGGTGGGTAGCGAGGGGCGGAAGTAGACAGGGTATTGCCCTCGGAGTCAGGAGGATCTGAGTTCAAAAGCCACATCAGATACTTCGCTATGTGACCCTGGGCGAGTCACTTACAGTCTGCTTGAGTTTCCTCATCTGTCAAATGAACTGGAGAAGAAAATACCAGAATCTTTGTCAAGAAAACCCCCATATGTTTGTCTTTAAGTTCGGTCATGACATTGTCTCCATCCCTTTTCTTCTTCTGCCCAGGGCACGAAGCCTAATAGTTTTCACAAAGTGAAGATACCAGAGCTGAAGGAAATAATCGAAGGTTGTATCCGTACGGACAAGAACGAGAGGTGGGAGCTGGGAATGAAATTATGGGAGATGCTGAGGGTGGGACAGGGAAAGGACAAAGAAAGGGATAGTGGGGGTGGGGAGATAAAGAAGAAGGTCTCAGCCTCAGCTAACCTGTCCCACTGCATTTCTAGGTTCACCATTCAGGATCTCCTTGCCCATGCCTTCTTCCGAGAAGAGCGAGGTGTGCATGTGGAGCTGGCAGAGGAGGACGACGGAGAAAAGCAAGGGCTGAAGTTGTGGTTGCGAATGGAAGATGCCAGGAGGGCTGGTCGTCCTCGAGACAACCAGGCCATTGAGTTTCTCTTCCAGCTGGGAAGGGATGCGGCTGAGGAGGTGGCCCAGGAAATGGTGAGAGGACTGGACCTGAGAGAGAGGGAGGATGGGGGGTGGGGGGCTGTAGCATTACTGTATGGAAGGAAGGGCAAGGTGGGGGAAAGAAGAAAATGCGGATGAGAAATAGGGAGGGGAACAAGAGAGTGGAAGCTAGTTCCAGTCAGTACAGAAGAGGAAGCTGGGCGGAGGTGGCTGACACTAATTTAGGAAAAGTCCAGGTTAAAGGGAGAATCCAAACATATTCTTTGGTTTGAGTAATATCCCTTCCTCACACTCAATTAGGGTTGAATAATCCTTTGGTAAAATTGATGGGAAATTAAAGTTGAGAGTTCTGGATTTTCTCATCCATTTTTTTTTCTTTTTATGCTATTAAATATACAATAGTAACATTCATTTCAATACTTGTATGTAAAAGATGTCTCTCTGAGCCAGATGATTTGATATAAAAATCAAACCTATCACACCCTCCCATTTCCACCCCCAAAAGTCCTTTCTACATCAAGCGAAATCAGACAATATCTTCTTCTGAGAAATAATGGCTATGTAAACTTAGTCTTTGTCTACGCAGGCACTGTTATTTTCCTTCCCTTATCAGGTGGCCCTGGGACTAGTCTGTGAAGCTGATTACCAGCCTGTAGCTAGAGCTGTTCGAGAAAGGGTCGCTGCTATTCAACGGAAAAGGGAGAAGCTTCGAAGAGCTCGAGAGACAGAGCCAGCCCCTCCACCCCCAGGACCCCCTCCAGTGGCTGCCACTACAGCTCCTGGCCCTGAAGCTCCCTTCCCTCCTGAACCTGAGGAACCAGAGGCAGATCAGCACCAGCCATTCCTTTTCCGTCACGCCAGCTACTCCTCTACCACTTGTACGTCACTCATGATCCCTGGCACTGCGGTAGTCCCCTCTTCCCAATCTTTGATCCCTCCTGAAAGGAAGAAATGGAACTGCATTTGGAGACTTTTGCCACTCATACTCTTTCCCTGTCCAGCACCCTTTCACTTGGCACTTTTGGGGGGTGTGTGTGTGAGAGAGAGAATTGGGTTGTGACTTGCCTAGAGGCACACAGCTAATGAGAGCTAAGTGTCTGAAATCAGATTTGAACTTCAGGACCAATATTCTATCCACTGCGCTATCTGGCTGCCCCATTCTTGGCCCTCTCTAATTCCCTTCCCCTTTACCTCTCTCCTGCAGCGGATTGTGAGACTGATGGTTATGTTAGCTCCTCTGGCTTCATAGAAACTTCAGACCCAGTGCTCCAGCCCCCTGGAAGGGAACCATCCAGTCCTGCTGATCCCCACATCAGCCTGCCTTCGGTGAGGGAGGCTAAGATGGGGAAAGGGGATGGTAGTGGTTTAAATCTCTGACTCATCTGTGACTCATAACCCCATGAGCCTAAATATTCACTCTTACCTGATGCTTCCTTGGAACTTCACCATCCTGGACTTCATCTGTTTCTGATCCAATTCCCTAAGATGTCAGGATCCTTGACTATGATTCTCCAAACCCAGAATCATAGAATGTCAGAATGGGAAGGGTCTATCCAATTTCTTTTGACCCCAAGTACCTGCATCCTTTCAGGCCTTTGCCTTGTCCATTCCCCGATCTGGTCCAGCCAGTGACTTCTCTCCTGGGGATAGGTAAGTTCTGGGCTAGGATGGATGGAGGGGACAGGAGGGAATTGGGATCAGGGTGCCCATAACTTTCCTATTCCTTCTGTTTCCTCTGCTCTCTCCAGTTATACTTCAGATGCAGCGTCAGGACTCAGTGATGTAGGAGAAGGAGCAGGAAGAATGAAGAGACCTCCTGGGAGAAGCCCAAAGCGCAGACCTCGATCCCGCCTCCGTGTGACCAGTGTGAGAAAGGGATGATGGGGCAGCTGGACCATGGGAAGGACCAGGAGGAAACAATGGGAGGGATGGTGGGAAGGGACTGGGTGCCCAGATTATAGATGGAAATGCTTGTTTCTCTCATCTGGCTGTATGGTGTGAGCTGTCACTTTTTCCTCAAATTTCCCAACTATCACTTAGGGGGTGGGACAGTGAGCTCCATCCCACACTGATTCTGTACCCAAAGGTGTCGGACCAAAACGATCGAGTCGTTGAGTGTCAGTTGCAAACGCACAACAGCAAGATGGTGACCTTCCGATTCGACCTGGATGGAGATAGTCCTGAGGAGATCGCAGCTGCCATGGTTAGGAAGAAGGGAAAGAGGCTTTCATAAATGGACCCAGGATGGGTCTCGGTCTCATTCTCTCTCTCTCTCTCTCTCTCTCTCTCTCTCTCTCTCTCTCTCTCTCTCTCTCTCTCTCATGGTTTCCAGCACTATTCTGGGTATGGTGGTAGAGAATACTAAGGAATTAGGACGCAAGATCTCTGGTCCCTTGGAGGCCAATTGGGGGTGCGGGGGGAGATCCTGAAAACCACAAAATAAAGGAAAAACATTAGGTAAAATCTAGTGAAGTCGTTAGAATGGTAGGGACATAATGACAATTTAAAGACATGGAAAGGTAGCATGAAAGAGTGGAAAGAGCTCTTGTTCTGGAGTCAATAAGTCAATGAACATTTATTATTACCTGCCATGTACCACACATTGTGCTAAGTGCTGGGAGTCAGAGG
Source organism: Sarcophilus harrisii (assembly GCF_902635505.1). Taxonomy (NCBI): domain Eukaryota; kingdom Metazoa; phylum Chordata; class Mammalia; order Dasyuromorphia; family Dasyuridae; genus Sarcophilus; species Sarcophilus harrisii. The sequence continues at coordinate 338,342,673 of NC_045429.1, forward strand.
ACCCAGTTCAAGTCTCCCCTGAGATCCTGTGTGTCTTCAATCACTTGTTCTCCTTGGGCCTCATAAACTGATCTAATGAATGATGACTTTTATAGCAAAGGCTGGATTTTTATTTGATCTAATCAGCATTTATTAAGTACTTTCTGCAGGCAGAACATTAAGTTAAGTCCTGAGATAGTTTCTCTTGCAAGCTGAGTTTCTAAGCTACATATGATAGCTGCCTAATAAGGACTGAATTGCTGAATTGAATTTATTGCTATGATACACAGAGAAAATGATATGCATAAGTATGTTAGAGAATTAAACATAAAGTCTTTATGAAGTCTGAGAAATAGACATTTTTTTGTGGTTAAAGGAGGTGAAGAGATATTCAGGGAAGGCTCAGAGGAAGTACAAAATCTGGGCTGAGTAGGAGGAAGGAGGAATAATATTTCAGGTAGGAGGAAGAACATTAATAAAGGTAGAAATGAAGAATGGTAAAGACGGGGGCTTAACTGTAGCAGAAAGCATAATATCGGCCAACAGTGGAGATAAGGTTGGGGCCGGCTGATTTAGGACTTGGGGTGCCAGGTTCAGGACTTGAGCTGATCAGTCAGTAATATTTTTTCCATGAATCACAGCACCCAGCATTCAATCTCACTTCATCCTGTGGGGCGTGCAAAAGAAATATGGGTCATAATCTCTGTCCTAAAGATCTTACATTCTAATTTGGAAAAATGGGATGAACACATAAGGGAAAAGGGAATAAGCATTTATATAGCTCTCACTGTGTGCCAAGCAGTATCATTTCTTTTGATCCTTATAATAATCCTATTTAGGTAAGTGCTGTTATTACCCCCATTTTACAGTTGAGAAAGCTGAGGCAAACATAGGTTAAATGGGTTGATTGAAATCACATAGTTAAGTATAGGCCATAATCTCTGTCCCAGAGACTTTAAATTCTAGTTTGAAGAAAAAGAAATGGGACTAACATATATGGGGAGAGGGGAATACGTAATTATATAGCTACTGCTGTGTGCCAAACAATATCATTTCTTTTGATACTTATAACCTATTTAGGTAAATGCTGTTATTTTCCCCATTTTACAGATGAGAAAGCAGAGGCAAACAAAATTAAGTGGATTGAGGTCACACAGTTAGTGTCTGAGACCAAATTTGAATTCAGGAATTCTTGACTCCAGGTCCAGTCCCCCTAACAATTACACTACATCGATACCTCAAATGTAAGCCACCAAGAAAAGAGAATTAGTCCGAATCGATTTAGAATGAGCAGACCTAAGTTTTTGGTAGATTGTGGTGTGGTCGTTCAGAAAAGGAAGAAAGATGGAAAAAGAGAAGAAGCTTCACAAAGAAGGGGAGAGATTAAAGCTCAAAATAGCTTTCTGGATTTGTTTAGGTGAAGGAGAGTGGGAGGCAAGGAGAGAGCAATCCATCTAGAACTGACATGAAACAAAGGCACATAGAAATTAAATATGGGGTGTGTTCATGTGTTAAGGGACAGGAAGAAACTAGGACTAGAGGAAAGAGTTGCTGTTAGAATGTATTGGGAAATGGTATTTAAGTAAATCAGGGCCAACTTATGGCAGGTTTTAAAAGCCAGGCAGAGAACTCTGGAGTTTTTGTATTGATATGATCAGCAATAGGGAGCTAATACAGATTCTTGAATAGGAAAATAGTGTGATAGAAGCAATGTTTTAGGGGATTTAATCAGATATGTGTGGAATATATTAGGGGGGAAAAAAAAGACCAGTACCAGAGAGCTTAACTAAAAAGCTATTGCAGTATCTAGGCATGAAATGAGGAGTTGAATTTCAGGGACGTTTTAAAAGAACTGACAGAACTCAGTGACAATTTGGATATAGTTCTTTGTACATAGGGCCAGGGAGAGTTGAAAGAAGGAAGGGAAGGAAGAAGAAAAGGGAAGAGGAAAAGAGAGAGATGGATAGATGGGTGGATGGTTAGACACACACATAAACATACCTATATAATGTGTATGCATATATATGTTGAATATTGGGCACACAATAGGGGGAAGAATCAAGGATTAGTCTAGAATTTCTACCCTAGGAGATTGGAATAAGAAAACTGCCATTAAAGGAATAGAAATGGATCCCTACGGAGAAATTTGAGAGGCTTGTGGTTTACAGAGATTGAGGTTATATAGTGGAAAGAGGATTAAGACTGGACCTATAATTTCATTGATAAAAGGAATTCCCAGAAGGGAAAAATTCCTCTACCAATAAAGATCAGCACCTTTGCAGATACTGAAAATCTTAGAGAATTGCCTAGGGTACTGAGAGGTCAAGCGACTTGTTTAGGGACATAAAGTCAATACCAGAGGCAGAGATTTGGGTTTCCCTGACAGCAAAGCACTCTGTTGTATAGTGGAAAGACCACTGAATCTGGAGCTTAGCACAGTGCCTAGCATACAGTAAACGCTTAATAAGTGTTCTATTTATCCATCTACCTATCTATATTCATCTATCTTTCGACCCACCTATCTACCTATCTATATCCACCTAGATATTAATCAGTCTATTTATTCATCTATTTATATTCATCTATTAATTCATCATCTATATTCATCTATCTATCTACCTATTTATATTCATCTATTAATCCAGCTATTTTATGTATCTATCTATTTATCTCTACTTTCATCCAAGCTCCTTACTGCCTCTGTGACTTTGTCCAAGTCACTTCAGTTCTTCGGCCTCAGTTTCCTCAACTGTAAAATGAAGGGGTTGGATTAGATGAATGCCAAGTTTTCTTCCAACTCTATGATGAGCTCATTCAATTAAGAATGCATTACCTTTGAGGTAATATTTTTGAATAGAGAGAATCTGGGGATGGGAATTTGGTGGGAGTAGTTAAAAGAAGAGATAAAAAGTAGATAAAGAGAATAGTTAAAGCTTTGCAAATGGACAAGAGAAGGAGCATAGAGGAAGAGGAGCAGAGAGCCAAAACTTGGGTTTTGGAAGACGCCAGTGGTCTGGGAATGGGAAGAAGAATTATTGAAGGAAACAGACCAGGAGTAGCTCAAGAGGCAGGAGATCTAGAAGCCAGTCCTATAGAACCTAAAGGAGAAAGTGTCCAGGAAAATTAAGCCGCAGTGGATCATGCTGAGTAGAATCAGCCTGGAGGAAAGATCATTTGTATTTGGCTTCAAGGTTGCTGACTGTGGATTCAGGAGTGTTGGGGATGGTAATGGAGTGAAAGTCAGATTGCTAGGAGCTAAAGAGGAAATTTGTGGCAGAGGGGCTAGAGTTTGCTTTCGAGGAGCTTGGCGGTGAAAATACTTCCTGAATTGGGTCACTATCCATCCACCCCCCAGTCCCTTTCCTCTTAAAACTCTCTAGTAGCCCCTGACTGCTTGCATGATAAAAGACAACTCCCTCACCTAGACTTTCCGGACTCTGCACCGCCTGGCCCTAACTTTCCTTCCCACTCTTCTCTTTTATTATTTCCTCCCTTCCACGTATCCTGTACTCCAGCCAGACTGGGCCATTTCCCCGAACTGACCGAGTGAGTTCCCAACTGCATTCATGATGTCAGCCCCAAGTAGAAAGCCCTCCTTTCTCCTTTCCACCTATCCAGAGGAATGAATGGATGAATTCATCCATCCTCATCTGACCCATGCTTACAGACAGATTTAAAACGCCACTAGTTCTAATCTCAAACTTGCCTCTTCAGGGACCATTCATTCCTGCGCGTCATTTCTGAAGCATTTTCTGCCTTCCCATCTTTTTGTGCCGGTGTCTTTCTTGTAATCTTGTGTATCTCTGTCTTCCCCCCTCATCTGGCACTGGTATCTTATATAGAGTAAGACTGGCTGAAATGAGAGTAATACTATGCTTGGAAGGAATATTAGAGTGACGCCCAATGCAGGAAGTGTGGGTGGTGGATGGAATTGTGGATGCAAACTGTGAATGCACTGTGTGACCACAGGCAAGTCATTTCAATCTATCAAATTTGTTGTTGCTGATCAGTCTTTTCAATCATATTAACTCTCAGTGATCCCTTTTGGCGTTTTCTTGGCAAAGATACTGGAGTAGTTTTCCATTTCCTCCTTCAGTTCATTTTACAGATGAGGAAACCGAGGCAAGTAGGGTGAAGTGATTCGCCCAGGGTCATATCTCTAGTGTCTGAGGTTGGATTTGAACTCAGATTTTCCTGACTCTAGGTCCAAAGCTCTATCCACTTCCCCACCTACCTGCCCATCAGTCAATTAACCATCCTTTGTTAAGTACCCACTACAGTGCCAGGCACTGGGAATTTGATGACAAAAAGCTAATGGGCAACAACTGGCGTTTATTGGATAGAAGTGAGGGGATCAGATCTGCGATTTAGGAATATCTCTATCAGCCTTGTGGAAGATGGATCAGAAAAGGGAAAGACTTCAGCCAGGGAGCCCAATTAGGAAGCTATTGCAGTAGTAGTACAGTGGAAAGCTGAAGTGAAAGCTTCAAATAAAGTGGTGGCTGTGTGAATAGACAAACTTAAATTTCCTCATCTGTAGGGCATATCTCAAAATGAGAATCTAGGAGATTATGAATGTAAAAAGTTTTGCAAACCTTAAGAAACCATTTGAATAATATCACAGCTATTTGTGATATTATGACGATTACTTATCATAGACTTTGTAACAGAAAGGTCATTTAGTCCAACTATATCAGAAACAGAGGTTTCTTTCTGCTCAGATAATAACTGAGCAAATATTTGAATCTGTAATCCCTGATTTCATCATTCTTTCTCGTGTACTATTATTAAGATATTGAAGGATTTTGGAAGTGATATAAGAGGGAGAAGGGATGTGTATTGGGAGCTCAGGAACAGGGAATGGTATTTGTTGGGAGAGATCAGAGCAAGAGTTAGTTATCGAGAGCATGAGAAATAATGTCCCATTCCTGCTAGGCCCTCCCAATTGCAGCAAGATGCTTATCACTCAGAGATTTGGAGAAATTTGAACATTGAGTATTTTTGGTGAGGGGGAGAGGAAGGAACCCATTTCTCACTCTAATCTATGTTGAATCTCCCCAGGTATATAACGAATTCATTCTACCATCAGAGCAGAATGGATTTCTAGGTCGAATTCGGGAAATTATTCAGCGTGTGGAGACCTTGCTAAGGAGAGAAGGGGGCCCTGTGGGGGCCACTGGAGATGCCCCAGCTTCCCAGGTCAGAATTCTTGCTACATCCATAACAGACACCTCATTACTCCCTTCCCTTGCCCCACTCAAGACCCTTTACAACCCTTTACTCCACAACCCCTTGACTTCTTGAGCCCCCTATTCCAAAGACTGGAGACCTTCCACTTTGTGACTGAACTCCCTGTTTCCAGCAGGAGGAGCCCATGATACCGGCTCTCCCTGGCCCCCTCTCACTCCCAGTCAGTGGTATGTACTGAGTCTTCCCTCTGCCCTTGCTGATCCCTATCGAAGGAAGGGGTGTCTCAAGGGATTGTTTTGGGAAGGTGATCTAACAGCAGTCTGTGGTGGAAGGGAGGCCAGGGATTGAAGGCTGCGTCTCAACACTCCCCTTCTCCCTCGCAGAGACCAAGAATAGTACCTCTCTGGAACAGAGAAACTGGACATCCTTTCCTTCCTCCCCCTTGTCACCAGGGTACCCTCTGTCTCCTGGGACCCCCTTTACTCCAGGCCCTTCCTTCCCCATCCCGCCCCCTCATTTACCTCTTACTTCCTCTCCATATCCCCTCCCTTCCTCCCAGTTTGCTTCCAGTCCTTCCCAGTTTCCTATCACATCTTCCCAACTCCCAGGTCTCTCTCCTTTTCCTCTTAGTTCTCCATCCCCATTTCCCTCTAGCCTCTCTCAATTCCCTATCCCATCCTCTCCATTTCCAAGTCCCTCTTCCTTTTCTTCTGCTTCCTCACCTTCATTCTCCCCTATTTCCTCCCAATCCCCCATCATTTCCTCCCAGTTTCCCCCAAACAATTCGTTTTTGCCCAGTTCTCCACCTCCATTTCTGCCTAGCTGCTCCCAGTTCACTCTCAGCACTTCTCCCTTTCCTCCAAGTCCATCCTCTCCTCTTCCTCCACCCCCTTCAACTCCCCTCCTTTCTCTGGCTGGTGCCTTCTCTCTGGCTGTGATGACCGTGGCTCAGTCCCTGCTAACTCCCCAACCTGAGCTCCTTCCTCGCCCTTCAAGTCCTCCTGCCTCTCCACCAAGTCCCCCAGACCCCATTGTACCGTGTGCCTTGGAGAGTCCACTATCCAAAGCTGAGGAGCAAAGTGAGGTGAGTGTGAAAGGGAGAACCCAGGGAGGCTTGGTGACCCTAATCAAAACCTGCCTTTTAACTGTCCCAATCTCTTTAGGCCCCCTCTAGTTCTCAGTCACTCCAGGGGGAAACCAGGCTGTCACCCATCACAGAAGGTGAGACCTCTAATCTCTAACAACTTTGCCCCGTTCAGTCTCTTGGTCAACATCTAATTAATTCCTGCTCTTTTCCTCTCCACACCTTCCCATCCACAACAGAAGGGAAGCCACAGCTTGTTGGGCGTTTCCAAGTGACTTCATCAAAGGAGCCAACTGAACCTCTTCTCCAACAGCCCATAGTTCTACCTCCGGATTCCCCAGAACCTTCTACCCCTCTGTTGGCCCCTGAGAGTTCAGACACCGAGGACAGTGCCGGAGGAGGGCCAGAGACAGGGGAGGCTCTAGCTGAAAGTGACCGGGCAGCAGAGGGACTGGGGCCTGGAGCTGAGGGAGAGGACGGGGAGGAGAGGGAGCCATGGATGGGCACCAGCCCTACTCCTCCGAGCCAGCCCAGCCCAGTGTGGCTGAACTACACCTACAACAGTAGCCACTGTCTGAGCAGCGGGGACTCGGAGAGCAGTGGGGAGGATGAAGAGATCTGGGCAGAGCTGCAGAATCTCCGTCAGAAGTGAGGGGAAATGACAGAAAGGGAAGGACTAATGGGGGGGGGGGGGGGGAGAAGGGGGTTGAGGGATGGGAATGGGCCTGCTCTCATCATCAACCCTCTTGCCCTGTTGTAGACACCTCTCTGAGGTGGAGACCTTGCAGATGATGCAGAAGAAAGAGATTGAAGACCTCTACAGCAGGCTAGGGAAGCAGCCCCCACCCGGCATAGTGGCCCCTGCTACCATGCTCTCTAGTCGTCAGCGTCGTATCTCCAAGGGCAGTTTCCCCGCCTCTCGTAGAAACAGCTTGCAGCGGCCCGAGCCCCCGCCCCCTGGTAAGGCACCCCAGCTCCTGCTTCGTCAACAAGAGTCTCTTCCCCAGTTTCTTTCAGGCCCTGAGCGTCCACCTTGGTTTGAATGGCATTCCCCATCTCCTCTCTCCTGGTTCCTCTCACTCAGTATCCATCCTTTCTCCAGGCATTATGAGAAGGAACTCTTTAAGTGGCAGCAGCACTGGCTCTCAAGAACAGCGACCAAGCAAGGGGGTGACATTCGCTGGGGATTTTGGCAGGATGGTGAGGGGGAGCTAGGGACTGAGGGCAGAAGGGAGGAAGATACTGGGGGAAACTTCTACCCGAAGATTTTTCCTCTCCCAAGTCTCTTCAGTCCTTTCTCTTTTCCCTTTAGTGAGTCCGGAACCGAAGCAATGTGGGACCAGGGTAGAGCTGATGCCCTCAGGACCTGATTCTTGATCACTCTAACTCAGAATGCTACTCCAAGGTGGACTGGTGCAGTTTTGGCAGACTTCAGCATTTGTTATCCCAAGTTACCTGGATTTGAATCCTCCCTCTAATACTATGTGACCACCTGCAAGTCACTTTTAATTCTCTGTGCCTGTTTTTTTCATCCGCAATAATAAGGGTTATAATGGCTGTCCCTACCTCACAGGGTTGTTGTGAGGACCAAATGAAATGCCTGCATAATGCTTTGCAAATCTTAAAAGTGCTATATAAATATATAATTGTCAGCTATTATAATTATCACATCCCAGGAATAGGGAGAGAAAACCAGGGGAAGAATTTCTTTACCCTATCAAAAGAAGCAAAATTTGTAAAGCATTTTGCAAGCCTTAAAGCACTATATAAATGCTAATTATTACTATTAAAAAAAAAAAAAGGCAGAGGAAGAGGAAAAAAAGGCAGCAGTATAGAGTGTGAGCCCTAGGACTTTCAAGCACCAACCACTAAAACTACACAAGGTTGCTTGTGGAGAACTTCCCTAGCCAATCCCCCCACCCCCATCCCCCCAAGCTGAGGGCTAGGCACACTCATGTCAGACTTGTAAAGAAGCCAATAAAAATATTGGAAATGAGTCTATTGGTCTGTCAGCCCCGCAGGGGATAGAGGGTGGGTGGAAGGGCCCAGCCTCACCAGTGAGGCAGGGGGGAATTAAAAAATCTTCTCACAATGGGGAGCATAGGTGGACACCCAGCCTCCTGGCATTATGCCATCTGCAGCTTAATTTCAAGGTCAACCATCAACTCCACCAATCTAACCTCTCCTCCAGACCCCACCCTGGGCCTGCACAGGCAAGCTCAGAAAACTCGAGGGCTGGATGACCCCCATTCACCCTTCCATCCGGGGGGGGGGGGGGGGGGGGGGGGGGGGGGGGGGGGAAAGGCTATTGTGAGGGCCCCAGGCAATGGAGGGAAAATGGAGCCGAGAATAGGAGTGTGTTAGTGCATGAAGGATAGTTTAGCCACACACAGCCCAATGATTTCCATGATTTTTACCTACTAATCCGGTAGAAAGATCGCAGGAAAAGCCATTCTAGTTAAACATTCACATTTCCTTAGGGCAACACAATTGCCACAATTGGTAAACCTTTCTGTTCTTCCCCCCCTATAAATTCACAGAGCTCTAGAACAAGAAGGATGATTCACTTTATTGTGAATCAGTCCTTGATCATCATTGCCAGGTTTCAACAAAGAAAAGAGGTATTTTTCTTATCTTCCCCTCTTCCCCCAACAATAGCTTTAAATCTTAGGCAGAAAGAAACTATGAAGACATGAAAAAGCTGGAGGTGACTTAAGCCGCGCCTCCTTTCTATTTTAACAATAGCTCAATTTGGAAAGAAGGGGAGAGAGAAGGAATAGGTGTTCCTATCAAACTGGCTGGATACACAATTCCCAAAGCAGGGTGGAACTCCATAACCAAAGCACATCCCAAAGTCAGGCTGGCCCAAACACTCCTTATCCCAAGTGGGAGTCTTTTTCTTGTAGGGGAGAGAAAGGAGAGGAGGTGGAAACATCCCATTCTCATTTTGAAGACCTTCCATCCAGAGTGGAGAGTCTGAGCACTCATTGGGTTTAGGGGCTATTGGTCCCAGGAGCTTTCACTCTAGCAGCTTTGGCCTGGTCTTCCAAGTCATCCAGGAACCGCTCCTGGGACACTGAGTAGAATGTATAGCCATCTGGGAGTCATGGGCTCAGGAAAACCATGAAGAAATCGGAGCATGTCCCTCAATTTTCTTTTCCCAGCTTGTCCCAACCCCTCCTCCCAGTAGCCTATGCTTTTTTTTTTTTTTTTTTTTTGTCTCCTTCAAGTGGTTCCCACACCATCCTGGAATTCAAACCACACCCCCACCCTGATCCCCAACACTCATACATGTTCAGTGTATTTGTTCTCTACCTGCAACTCTGATCCTACCTCTTTTCCAGTTATTCTCCCCTGGACAGTAGTGGAAAAGAATAGCTTCTAACTCAGGAAAAGCTGGGTTCAAACCTGGTAACAAACACACACTGGCTCGTTAGGACAAGAACAGTGTCCAGGGGCAGTACTGCATAATGGAGAGCAAGCCAACCTCGGAGCCAGGAAGATATGGGTTCAAGATTTGCTTCTGCAAGTCACAGCCTCTCTCTGCACCCTAAAGCTCTAAGTGCGGACCTGCACTAAGAGTCTCCCCATCAGGGAATTCCCTAGACTCCAGCTGCTTTTTTTTCCCTCCTGAATTCAGTACTGTTTTATTTTTTTAATTATATGTAAAAATAGTTTTCAATATTCATTTTTTAAGATTTTGAGTTCCAATTTCTTTCTCCCTGCTTAAGACAGCGATTTGATGTTATACATGTATAATCATTTAAAACATTTCTATAGCAGTCATTTTGTGGGGAAAAAAAATCTGAACAAAAGGGAAAAACCAGAAAAAAAAAAAGCAAACAAAAAAGGTGAAAATAATACGCTTCAATTCACATTCTGTCTCCAAAGTTGTTTCTCTGGATGCTGATTAGACCCCAGCTTCTTATGCAGTGGATCATAATCCCATATAGGGTCTCAACTGAATATATGGATCAGCAAAAATTATGACTTATCAATAGATATTTGATTTGTTCACCTATTTATTATACCAACACACTCATACAAACCAAAGATCCAGTGCTGTAGCTTCCTGTTGTCCATGTATTCCTGGAGAGCACAAAGCTTTATCTGTGGACTGAAGAATTAGGATAGACCTGGAAGGTCTTCAAATTTTCGGATACTGGTTGTGTGACATTAGGCAATCAAACCTGTTGGCCAATAGATTTGCCTCAGTTTCCTCATCTGTAAAAAGGGGATAATACTAGCATCTACTGCTCCCGAGGATCCAAAAGAGATATTTGGGGGAAAGTTTTTAGCATCGTGTCAAGGCCTACCTAGTGGTAGGCGCTATAAAAATGTTAAGTGACTGCTATTAACAAATTAGGTAATGATTGTTCATTATTATTGGGCCGTCTCGCACTGTGACCTTGGACAAATCACTGGCTCCCATCAGGAAGTTAAATGTGTCTTTTCGAATTCTAAGGCCCACCCCCGCTCTCGCGCCCCCTCTCTCTCCCTCCCCTTACTCCCTTCCCCTCCCCCCACCTCCGTGACCAGCGGATACAAATGGCCAACACGAGGGCCCCGATGCTCAGTCCGGTCAGAATGTTGCGACCTCGCCGCTGCGGAAGCGTTTTCTGCCACTGGGAGAGCTCCACCTGCCTCATAAAGTGCAGCTGGGCCGGGCTCAGTTTGTCTCGCGCCGGGTCAATGCGCTGCGCTACGGGGGCTTTCCCCGCCTCTGATCCCGCTGCTCCGCCAGCACCGGTATCAGCCATCTCGTTCCTCACCTACTCCAGAGCGGGTCAGAACCACGGCGCACGCCGGAAAGGACGGTAGCCCCTTGGTCGTCGTCGCCGCTGAGGATTCTGGTACTTGTAGTCTGGCTGATCTTTTCTTGGGAAGAATCGGAGACGAGGCGGAGTGTCCTGGGCGCGCCCTCTGATTGGCTGAAGCTCCCGTGGAGCCCGCGAGTTCGGCAGTTGAGACCTAGAAAAGCGGTTGGGAGCACGAGGCCCCGCATAAGCTGCGAAGTTTCTGAGAGTCTGGGGGGAGGGGGGAAGGAGGTCGTTGTTGTCTGGAGGGTCTGCAGGGCAGCTGACTATGGCTGGGGCCGCGGGGCCCAGAGCGTCGGCTTCCCTCAGTGACTTTAAGTTTGGCGCGGTGGACACGCAGACGATTGAAGACGCCCTGCTCCACCTAGCCCAAGAGAATGAGAGGGCGGTGCGGGAAGCCCGGGGGCAGGCGGGCAGCTTCAGGGAGACCCGGATCGTGGGTGTGGGCCCAGGACTGGGGGGAATGGGGTCTATTCCGCACCCGAGGCACCAAAATCCCCAACCTTGCCTCCAAGGCCTCAGCTCCTCCTTTTCCTTCTCTTACCCTCCTTTCCTCTCCCCCTCTTCTTCTGTAAGTCCCGAGAAAACCGAAGCCATTGCTCAGATCCTTAAGATCCCCGAACAAACTAGAAAACACTGTAGGCGTTTTATTTTGGTTAAAGTCTAGACATAATGTGTGAATTTTCAAGGTCCATCAAGTCAAGATACATTTGTTAAGTAATTACATATGCCAGGCAATAGAGATACAGGAGATAATTGAATTAACCTAGTTTTCCACTGTCGGTACCGATACCTGTGTGTTGAAGGTGGGATTTTGTGTGCCTACCAGGATATTTTATGCAGGTGTGTTTTTATGTGCTAGAGGGTTGTGGGCATGTCTTGAATTTACCGCTGCACATTAGTCAAGAGAGACGGGTTTCAGTGAAGAGAGAGATTTGGCTGCCGTACAGTTCTCTCTGCATGTATCTGACCATCTGCAGTCCCATGCTGATGGGTCTTTTATGGATAACCCAGGGGTCTTGGAAAGCTCCTCTGTTGAGAACTGAGATTTTTCCTGGTTCCCACCCTATAATGGAATCGCAAGTTAAACAATTCCAACTGGGACTTTTCAATCAAAGTGAAATATTGGAGGTTGTTAGGACTAGTCTTTACCAATTAGGGAAGTTTTCAAAATCTGCCTATTTAACAACAACCCTACAATGAAAAACACACAATAAAACTTGGTGGGAGAGGGTAATGAAGGAGGGAGGCAAGGAATTCAGTCACCTTAGTTCCACTTAACAGATTAGAGGAATCATGCTCACTATAAAGTGGGTGGAGTTATGCTATGCATGCATGGGAAATCTCCAGAAGAAGGTAGCTAAACAAAATTGTCATCAGCAAGATTAAAATTCAAGAAAGCCATTTTGGTTTTATATTAAACTATAGGAATTAGGATTTTGTAGCTATTCCAGAAATTTCCCAGCAGTCAGGAATATGAGCAGATAGTTAGAGGGTGGGAAAGGGGTTAATGTATATTGGTACCAGGCAAGAGTTCTTATCTGCTGAACCCTTGTCACTGAGGAGCTTTGGCTCTTGGCACTCAAATCAGATTTCCCTTTTGTGCCTCTGATCAGCTTGTTGGCAGCCAAAGAAATTAGGCTCTGCTTTAGTTATTCTGGTCTCATCTTTCTCACCTTCTGACCCTCTAACTTGAGTCACATCATGGTTTTTACACAACACTGATAGTTCAGAGTGGTTAGGGTTGCATCTTGTGATTCAGGCTTTTCTTTTCTGTTTTGGCAGAGTTCATTTTTCTCCTGTCTGAACAATGGTGCCTGGAAAAATCCGTGAGCTACCAGGCAGTAGAAATCCTAGAAAGGTAAAGTCCTGGGCATGAGGGCTTTGCAACTAAGTAGCTCTCAGATTAATTAATGTGCTCACTACTGTTGAAATGGTACCTTGGCATTGCTGTTGATTTCCTTTACTTGCAAGTGTTAACTAAGTCTTAAATTGATATTGGTGAGACTAAGATGCAGCAATCTAAGGAACAAATGCTCCCTCTGGAATGTGTGGAAGGCTAGATTGTTTACTCCTGTTCTCCCCCCACTCCTGTAGGTTCATGGTTAAGCAAGCAGAAAGCATTTGCAGCCAAGCAGCACCTGTGGTGAGAGGGAGTGAGAAAGCAGAGCCCTGGAGCTGGAGGGCCCAGAAAGAACAGCTCTGTAATACATTTGTACTTCGACTTGTGTCATGTGTTCAGCTGGCAAGCAAACTTTCCTTTCACTACAAAGTAAGGAATTGGTCTTATTCTTTCCATCTTCACAGCACTGTGCTCAAAAGCTGACCTGTGGGCAACTAGATACGAATAAATTTAAATTTTCTACCAGGCAGCTCTAAGACACCTACCCCTAGCCTGGGTGATTCTATTCATGTGGAAATTCCAGAGTGCAATTACACTTCCTAAGCACTTCTACTAAACACAGCTGTTATAACTGGCAATCTTGTTCTCAGAGTATAATAGCTGGATTAATGCCATCATATAAGTATACAGACAGGTCACCTTTCTTCCCCTTTGGACTCAAGGACAGTTTGCATAAGGTGCCTGAATAGTCAACATACTTAAATTATCATTAAAGGTGAGATTTATAAAAGGGAAACTAACTCTGGGCATTAGATTTGGAATTGGAAAGAGTTCAGATTCCATCTCAGTTGCTATCTCTGAATTCTAAACCGGTTTCCTCATATTTTTCTAGCTCTAAATCTATGATCTTATGCTGGTATTACTCTCCCTACCTTCAATGTTTGTAACAAAATCCCCAACTTACTGGAAAATCCTTTTTCTGTCCCCTCTCTCTCTTCTTTTTATTCAGATAGTCAGCAATGTTACAGTCCTTAATTTCCTCCAGGCTCTGGGGTATCTTTATACTAAAGAAGAACTACTGGAATCAGAACTTGCCATTCTGAAGTCTTTAAACTTCCAAATCAATCTACCTACTCCTTTGGCGTATGTGGAGATGCTCCTAGAAGTTTTAGGTATATCATTCAAGAGATATCTTGGTGAAAATTAGGCAAACGCAAGTAGCCATGAAAGGCCAAGTATAACTGGAAACTTCTCTACTAGAAGCATTCGTGCCTTCCAGGGCTCTGGATTAACTGAACAAAGGAGAGAGCGGCAACATCCTGAATGCTCTGCTTAGTAGTTTGGCAGCCAGGAATGGGAGGGGGCAGTTAGTTGGCTTGGTGGGTTTTGGCTTGTTTTTTTTGGTGTGTGTGTAATTCTACTGCTGGAAGGACATAGAGAAGTCCCTATAGCTAACTTGTTAGAACCACTAAAAATCTTCCTCAGCATGTTTTGTTTTTTGCTTTAGATAGCAAAGAAATAGTTTACATGGGTTTTTTTTTTTTTTTCCAACATTTGTAATAGACTGTGCATGGAGGTTTTGTGCCCTTTTCTCCAATTTTACCTTTGACAATCAAATAACCAATCCACTGAAACAAGTCTAAAGAAAAACTTAGTTACTAGGAAGAGTGGTAGCCTTATAACTTAAATGTACTACCTTGACTTATTAGGGATATGATCATATCCCTGGTAAAGTATTTCCTTTGATGGAGGGACAAAGGTAGAGACTTGACTCTCTCCATGTCCCATCCAGGGTATAATGGCTGTTTGGTCTCAGCCAAACAGCTGCATGGAACCTGCCTGACATTACTTGACTTGGTCTATCTCCTGCATGAGCCTATCTATGAAAGCCTGCTGAGGGCATCAATTGAGAACTCTACTCCCATGGAGCAGAGGTAAGGTTATCTCTTAAAGATTTACAAATACTGTGAGCAATGTTCTGACAAGGATTTGAGTGGGTGAGACTCAGTAAAGCCAACTAATTTGTCCCCTCACTTTGGTATAGAGACAATTTTCATAATGAATTTGTTCACATAAACTTGTAATTTATGATCTTGCAACTTAAATGTTTTGGTGTAGCAAGTTTAACCCAATCAAAACCCAAAACACTTTGAAGATTTTAAAATATTTAAATGAACTTGTCATTAACATCTATTATTGATTCTTAATCATGTTGTGGAGCTTGGGCTATTTTCAAAAAAGAGAAAACATACAAAACAAACCAGTCATAAGGTTGCGGATTTGACATAAGTGCCTGATTACTGTAAAGGCAGATGAGAGAAGCCCCACAAACATGTTGTTATAATAGATTGGAACACAAAAGGCCAGTAAAATCAAATAACACGTGAAGTTCATGTTTCATCCTGGTTGGGAGGAAGCTACCTATGGGGATAACCAGCTAGCTAGTTTCATCATTTTCTTTCCACGAGATTAATCATATCGAATAACAAATTTCAATGATCAAAGAATTTGGGCAACTCTCACCTTCATTATAAAACTGAACTGTGATTTTAATTTTTCAGGGGAAAATGTTTATCAGTGAAAGAAGACTTCATGCTTTTGGCAGTTGGGATCATTGCAGCCAGTGCTTTCATCCAAAACCAGGAGTGGTGGGGACAGGTATGCACTCTTAAGTGGCGGGGCCAGGTATGCACTCTTAAGTGGCATCATTATCAAAATTCAACTAATAAAAAACATTCCGCAATCAATTAAAGGAAAGGCAGATTTAACTTCATCAGAATTAAGTTTCAAAGCCTAGCACAAGACAGATCAGCGTGCCAAGACAAATGGGCAGTAGAGAACTACAGCTGGGGTTAGGTGCTGATTAAAGCCATTTTTAACTTTTTAACAAAGCAAAGTTGAAAATGCTTTGAAAAGGTATGTACTCTGGTCAAATATTCTTGAGAGTATTCCTCTAAAAATAGGGGAAATTTCAAGTAGGCAACTAATAACTTTAAAAGTCAATTATATGCCAAATTTTAGGTACTAAGTGTTAAGAACTATCTCAAAGTTTTTAGCTCTGGTAAACATAATTTGGATCCAAACTTCTAAAAAATCAGAGGAACAGAAAGATTTAATTTACACTTGTATAATTTGTCAAGATGATTTAGAAAAACTAGCTGCTTGTCTGTCTCTTTCCCTGAGGTTGTGGAGTACTTACACAGCATCACTGGCATAGCTACCGAAAGTATTGCTGAGTTTTCATATGCAATCCTGACTCACTCTGTAGGAGCCAGCACCCCAGTTCGACAGCAACCTGGCCTGCACCACCTGGCAGTCAGACCACTGAGAGCTGCTGCCACCTGCAACATGTGAGCCTGACTGTGAGTTTCTAGAATATTATCAGACTCTCAGTTCAAGACCACTTCCACTCCCAATTTATTTAATCTCATAACCTAGTACAGAAAAAAAGCTCAGAAATCTTAGGTCTTGCAAGTTTGACTTTACCATTTCTGTTTGCTAATCTTCAGGAAAAGGGTTAATGTGAATATATTTTATTACTTGCAGCAGCCTTGGTAAAAATAAATGGGGAAGGAGGGAGAAGAATGGTAGGCTGAAATGTTTGGTTTTACAGTACAGATATAATTTCCTCTTTAGATGTGATTTCTTGGTAAAAATAAAACGAATATGACTAGGAAGAAAAAAGAATCCAAACTCAGGTGACCTTGACTTATAGGCCATTAACATTTCTTTGTCCTAAATATCCCAGTCCAAATACATTCTCATTTGAAGATGGGACCTTTGCCCACTCCTCTGAAATAAACAGCTCTCTAGAATTGGCTATTTTCAGTCTACTTTAAATGACTAAAAATACAAAATTTTCGACATGTCCCAACTTTTTTTACATAGCTACATGCATTTGGTTTTTCTAGAATACCAAGTATTTTATTATAGGATAGTATGTTTTTATTTTAAACAACCAGTGCGCCTCAGCACAGTAACAGACTGCAGCAAATCTTTTATTAATAATAATTATATATCTTCATAATGCCCCAAACATTATTAAAGTCTGTTCCATGTCTCTCTCTTCTGCCTTGTGTTTATTGGCACAGAGCAGATAGACAATAAGCACTAAACTTTGAAAAAGAATTAAGTTTCAAGCTTTCAATCACATCATGTGGCCTCTGGGCAAAAGCTTATGTGACATTTTCCCATGTTACTTAACGTTACAGACATTTCACTCCTCTTAATAGATGTTCATATTTAAAAAACTATGCTGAATATGAATATAATTAAGAGAAAGAAAATCCACTGATAATCACTCAACTTAGGCTTTTTATCCATCTTTTAATTTTAAGCAAGCTTATTTTGTTTTGAAGACCATTAGAAAGTTGTGAAATGGACTAATGGAGAGTTCTACTTATTGTTACTGCTCTGGACACTACTGCAATAGAACGTTATTCTTTTAAAATAAAGTGGCTTTGTGGATTTTCCTTTTTGGAAATGTAAACATGTTGTACTGTTTAATATTAAATGAGTTTATAACATTTCTGCCAATAAAACATTCCAAAGCCATTAAGGCAGAAGACTCCCTCACTCTCATGGAGGAAAAAAAGAAAAAGTCATTTGTTATAAAATTGTGAAGAGACCCAAGCAAGACCCCACTTCAAATTTGTCAACATAAACTTGAGTGCCTTTGTCCACTGTTCCTCAGAGTTGAACTGGGTTTTGATGGAATAGGAGCCGCCACTGCCTCCTGTGTCTTCAATCTTACCTTTCTCCACATCCATCCTACAGAGGAGACACATCAGAGCTCATTAGTAACTGAGAATCAAGTCAGCTCAGGCAAACGGGCAGGGACACGGTCATGGGACCATTCACGTCATTTTCTCCATTAAAGCACTCTTGTCAGGGAAGGGTGGTGTACTTTGGATTTGCTTCAAAAGCCAAATATCATGCTGGCTGTCACAAGAGCCCCATTGTCACAGCTGAGTGCAGAGAGCATAGAAGCAAATGAAAGGATGGGAGCAAAGAGTGGGTTGTAGTGGGAGGTGAGGGTTAGAGTATCCCTCACTAATGAAAAGGTGAGAGGAAAAGGAAATGCTTTGTTTTCATGGCCAGGAAAGAGAATTCTGCTCCATTGATGGAGAAATCTCCTGCCTGTTAACTAAGGGTGATGCCAACATCTGATCAAAATGCTTATTTCCAGGAGCTTCTGGAAAAACCCTCTTGAAACTAGAGAAGACAGAGCTCCTTGCCAAGATAATCCCCAAACTCATTTAGTATAACATTCTCTCTCTCTCTCTCTCCAGGGACTGGGGATCGCATCCTGCTTCATTCATAAGATCAAGGGACCTGAGCAAGATTCAGAGAGAGCAATACTCACTCAAGTCCCTAACAATCAAAGCTGAGAGACCTAGCACTTTTTTTCCAGCTCTTTTCAGGCCTCACAAGTCCTTGACACTATTCTGACTAACTAGACTGTGAATTCTTTCCAAGTTGGCTCGGTCTGGTGTCACTGTACACTAACCTGTAAGGTAGACAGAAGCGTGTCTCGCCTTTCTCCACCTCTTCTTTGAACTGCTGCACACAATCCAGGAAAGCTACCATTGCGTGATCAAACTTGTTGTCCCAGAAAAACCGCAAACCTCCAGAACAGTATAATGGCAGCTCCTGCTCAAGAAGAGAGACATATTAGTACATGTGACTCCAAAGCATACAGAATGGTCTCAGTCCTGCTGATTTTTTCAATCCATGCTCTTATCTGAATTCCACTGAAAACAGGCAAGTCCTGGTGATCTTCTCCCCTGTAGTAGAGCAGCTATATTACTTTGGGCACAGACTGACTTCTTTGGGTCTGGTTTTTTGTGTAGAAAATAGAAGCAAGAAAAATCTCCCTCATACTATTCTTTTCCCATGCCAAGTTATACAACCTTCTCTAGCCACCCCAAATAGATAAAACCTTAGGGACCTCTCATTCAGAATTTTCTAGCTGATTTTGAAAAACGTTTAGTTTTAACTGCATCTTAGATATTCATGTTTTAGAGACCATCTGAGGCTGGGACAGAAGCTGAAGTGCAATATTAGAACGAAATTCAGCTGTCTCATTAGAAAATACCAGGATTATTCTATAATGCAGTTGAACTGGAGATACCCCAGAGCACCTTGGATTTGTCTGTAAGGGACTCCAGATATGAGTGATTTCCATAAGGAACAAGGCGATACCTAAAAAAAAGGAAAAAAAAATTAAGGAAGTGGATAACAAGGCTGCTTAAGAGGATACTCTTTTCTAATAAAAATGACGCCATGTAATTTGTCAATTATCCATGGATTTCAGTAGCTTCTTCTCTCCTATAGACAAGATGCTTTACAGAGTGAAAATGTCCAGAAAAGATTATATATATATATAATTCCTCATCCAGAAAATATTTACCAAATAGAGTGGGGTACTATTGAAAATGTGTTAATTTATGGAGACAAAACAAAAAAATTGATTATCCTACCTCTGAAATTTCAGGCCCATTTTGTTGGCTAGGGCATGGAGCAACAACACTGTCTGTCCCCATGCAGCATTGATCTCATTCCACTCCACAGGGACACTAGGGAGCCGCCCAAGCCTAAAGTTATTAATTGTGCCAAACTGTCCACTATGCCTGTGGAAGAAAGCAGGAAAGAAGGGAAAAAAATTTGTAATCTAGTGAACCTTTCCCATAACCACAGGAAGAAAATATTGACGCAGGAGCAGGGGGGCAAGAATCAGTACCCTGTGACAGGACAAATAAGTCTTATGTGCCTAGAAAATTTTGCCTAATGATTCTTTCCCCTTTCAGTGTTGGGTAATTTTATGTCCTAGAATTAGATGAATTCATACTCACCCCATTAACACTGAATTAAAACAAAACATCATGATACAATACTTAGTTCCTGTTTTGTTGGGGAGAGTGTCTTTGGTGCTCTGTAATTAAAATCCAGATGTGTCTTGTTCCCCCCCCCACCCTCTCTTCTCATACCACAGTCCATATTACCAGATGTGAAATGTTGCATTAAAAACATTTGTTTTCTTCAGTTTGTCCAGTTGAATCTGAGCATAACGCATCTGGTTGTCCACACTCTTTAGCTCATCATCTAGCTCCAACTGTTGTCGTTTAAATTCACTATATTCCTTCTGGTATCTGTTGAGTAAGGCAAACAAGCCGATGTCACTTGTGGACAAAGATCTCAATTTTATCATTCCAATCAATGAATTATTTTGGCTTTGAAGCTGTTGGGGCCTTCTGAATTTGGTATAGGATCACCAAGTAGGACACAACACTGAGCGTCATTCCTTTTTCCCAGTGAGAGAAGGAAAAGCATGTTAAGTTCCACCTGTTCGGGGCTGGGCATGCCCTTCACAAAGGACAAAACACAATTCTTTTCAAAAGGACAATTATGGGAGATTGACTCCCTAAGACCATATTAGACATATACACTACCTGCCCTGAGTATTTACATTAGTATGAATTTATTTTATAAAATCCCTGGCTCAATTTCTATGGGCTGTGACAGTTAAACACCCTATCTGTACTTTCCTTCATGGAACATAATTGTAAATTCCTTGAGGGTATGGAATTTTTTTCTTTGTTTTAACATTCCCAAAGCCTAGCCCACAGTTAATGGTAAAACTTAAAATGGCTTACTTTACACATCTCCCCAACAATAAGTGCCAAAAGGATAGATCAATTTTCCCCACCAGATGGAAACCTCTTCCAGCTTCATATAACAGGAACCTAACAAGAATGGGTTTTTCCTTCACTATTATGTAATTACAAAATTCTAAGCCAGGAAAGGACTTTTAGGGATCTTAGCAGTACTGAGTAATAGTGAAATCATTGGATTTGAAATCAGAAGATGTGGCTGTGAGAAGATGACTAGCAACATCATTATAGGTAAACAATTTTATTCCCTAAGCCTCAGTTTCCTCATTTGTAAAATATCTGCATATTCTAGGGTTGTTATGAGGACTAAAGGAGAATGTATATAACCTATCTTAAAACAAGTAAATACCATTATTTTACAGATAAAACTGAGGCTCAGTGAGTTTAAATATTCAGTGGTTCCTTATTGTCTCTTAAGATAAAATGCAAGCCTTCTTCCATTCCTGGTATTTAAAGCCCTTCATAATCTGGCTCCAACCAATATAACCAGACTTATGTTAGTCCCTTTTTTGTTCTCTATGTTCTAGCCAAACTAATCCATTAGTTATTTCTTGAACTTAGAATTCTACCTCCTGATTTTCTTCCTAAGCATAGGCTAAACTCTTATCTTTTACCAGCTTCCTTCAAGATTCGGCTCAAGCTCCAATCTCCAGTTTTTTTTTTTTTTGTTTGTTTTGTTTTTAATGACATATTTGTGACATATTAGCAAAAACTGAACTTTAAAGCAGGGCCTGTTTGGGTTTTGTCTTTGTACTCTCAGTGCCACAGAAGGCATAGTAGAGAAAATACATAGTTGAAATTGGGCAGACAAGGATTCAAATTTTGATGGTGACTAATTCCTAGACAGTCATTTAATCTGTGCCATAGAACTGTCCAAGGTACATTCAGGCTTTATTTGTTCTCCTTAGCCTTGAAGGAAGAGGGTATGCACCGAGATAGGAATCACTTACTGAGCTTCCTCCTGATCTAGCCGCTCAGTCTCTGCCTGGACTTTCTCAAGATTTTCTGCCACAATTTTTCGGTTCTTTTCTACATCTTCCAGTTCTTGGATCAGCCTCTCTTCCTCGAGTGCCAACTCTTTCAACTCCAACTTCAACTTCTCCTCATCATCTTCATTCATTTGCTCCAAGATCTCCAAACATCGCCTGTTGAAGACACCATATTTAATCTGAGGGAACCTGTCATTTATACGATAGTACAGCTAGAAGGAAAACCTGTAAGAAATTAATCTAGGATTCCTTCATCCAAGCCGCACATCAGCAGCAAGCACCGAGTTGTTTGGCTCTGATCTAGAGTGTTATTTATCAGACTCTGACAAGAACTCACTTGTAGTTCTGACATTCATTTTCTGTAATGTTGAGCTGGGTGTCCAACTGATCCAACAGGGTATCTGTACATTCCTCACACAAAGGGTGATCCACATCTGTCTGGCCTGACATGATATCAAAAAGGTCTCCAGTGACCTGAGGAATAATTAGAAATGAGTGATCTATGAAGTTCATTGTGAGGAGTCAGTGAGAGTCATCCTCGCACCGACTGATCACATACTCCTCCACCAGTTCAGACCATACCCCCTTGATGGGCAGACTTGCCTTTAGTCTTCGGCTGAGGTTCTCCATGGTACCTCCATCGGATGCCTCCCCAATCAGAGTGAAGCTGTTGGCACTTTCTGTGGACATCATCCTATAGACAGTCCCCCACCCACCAGCCACATGAGGGAGCAGAGAGGTTCCCCCTCCACCTCCTAACGTGCCAGAGGCAAGACTCTTAGATAGCAAAGCGATAGAAACTCTTAAAGAGTCAAATCTATTCCCCCAACTCTGGGTTTCTTTAAAGTCATTCTGATCTTTTCTCTTGGTGATACATAAGGTAGTCTTATTGGCTTGAGAGAACAACCATGTCATCACAGAAATGTCAGTGGGTAGGGTGGCCAAGGAAGAGCACTTCCTATATATAGCCCCTAATAAAAAACCCAATTTCATAAATATCAATTAAAGGATAATTTTCAGATTTTCTGTTCCCTCTACTCCAGGGAATTAGATTAATTTTTCCCAGCTAAGTACTACTTAATTTACCCTCTCTACCCTAATAGTTGCCAGAGGGAAATTATGGATTCACTCCACAACCGTGAAGAACTATGGGGGAAGGGAGACAGGAGACCTTGATTGTTCGAGGGATTATATGGTTGTCCGTTGGCATCTGATCCTAAGATCTTACACAGAGAAAGCCATCCTAATTCTATGTGCCTCTAGTATGGAATAGGGGCTGAGGCATAACAAGTACCTGGCTGGAGGGATGTATCTTCGGGAGACACCATCCTGACGAGTTTCAGCAAATGGCTCCTAAAAATAAGAGAGGACAATATCTTACTACCAGTTGACTATGGTGTACCAGTTAGTGTCCCAAACAATAACACTGCTCCCCGGAGTATAACTGCCTGTCCTGGACAAGTATTTTCAATAAAGCTCTAATCACTATGCTAATCTTTATTCTCCTCCTCCTCTGGCCAAATCCTTCACAACATCAGCAAGACTAATTGCCACTGTGCTAGTACCCTTTCCTTAAGGTCCTCCAATTCTGGAACCAAGAACCATAAGTCAACAGTTATTTTTCCTAGATTGGGTGATCAGCTCCCCAACAGCCCAATCTTCTCATTCTAGTAACTTTCCAAACCAAAGTGTTCCCTACCCCATACCCAACTAGTCTCTTAAATGTAAAGTCAGCTCCATTAGAATATAAATTCCTAGAGGGCAGGGACTGGTTTTGCTTTAGTAATTAAATCACCAGCACTTAACAGAACTAAAGCTGGTATATGGTTATATAGGCAACCTCTGATTAACAGCACTAATGGCTCAGATAATTTAAAAAATCCTATTTTAAATGTTTTAAATATCCTTATTTGAAAGGTGGAATGTTTATGTTTTCCCCCAAGGGAAGGAGAGCAAATTTACCCAATTATTTATTATAGGTCGGATCTAGATATGTTTCCATAATACATAATACACGTTTATATAAGTTGTAATATAGTAAAAAGCTGGTTTTCAAGACCTCACTTTTAAATCTTGCCACTGAGATATTGGCTGCATGAACCTAAGAAAGTCACTTAACCTACTGACTTGTAAGGAAGGTGGCCCAACTTCCCTGTATCTCCCCAACCCCCAGTCCTCATGTGGCAGTTCCCTATACCAATGAAACCATAGTAGCTAGAAAAGTTTGCCTAGAATTGGGCGGCAGGGGAACAGCTAGTCGGTATAGGGGTTGGAGTGCCAGTCCTGAAGTCAGGAGGACCCAACTTCAAATCTGATCTCAAGACATTTAACACTTCCCGGCTGTGTGACTCTGGGCAAGTCACTTATCCCCAACTGCCTCAGCAAAAAAGGGCTGGCAAGATCAAGCCAGCCTATGATTAACAATAATATAGTAAACCGTAAAACAAATAAATTATGTGTTTATGACAAAAACATATTCATGCATTACTGATTTTTATATTAAAAGAATGCTACCAGTGCCATTCACCATTTATGTTAGGAAAACATCAGTGATCAAGAAACAATCTTCTCTAAAGTGTTATTGTTGCTTCATGAACTCCCCCACCATAGGCTAATACTTATGGACCCTCAAATTGTCTTCTACTTCTCTGTAACTATAGAGATAAAAATGCATTTGTTTCACAGACACCTTAAGTAGAATATTTCTAACCTATAAATGGAGCCTGAGACCACTATAGTTGAGCAGAAGCTCTGAATGTTTTTCTTAAGCAGGATTCTACCCTTGAGAAAAAGTACAAACCCTATTCTATTACCTCTCCTGAGTTAGTTTCTTCCTCCTGGGTCTCTCCAGGCTTTGTCTGAGCTGTGGTGAGTAGTGGAGCTAGAGGGAGAAGAAATTACTCCAGTCAGTGAAAGTTTCCTGCTCCAGCTGTGAAGATAGCCTTGAGCCCCTCCCCCCTTTTTAGAATTTGCTATTTACATTAGTTGGAACTGTTTTGTCTCGCTTTACATACTTTTACAATACAAAACAAGCATCAATTTTAGGTCATTTTAAATTTTTTTCTCATTACTCTCACTCCACTCCTCTCCTACTTTTACCCCCTCTCTCCATCACACTCGAAGCTCTCGACCTCCACTTTATATTCAACACGAATGAAAATGAGGTGGGAAAACTCAAATACAATTCCAGAACTTACAGAGCATTAAAACTGCAAGGAGCCTTAGCCATCTCAACCTCCTCTTTTACTCAAAACGAAAATAACAATCCTTAGGCAAAGCCCTGAGGCTTGTAATCAGTCACGGGTCCACTCCTAAGGGCAGCGGCCCTCCCCCTAACCCTCAGAACGGAGCAGACCTGTGAGCTCCCGGATGGTGACTTGGTCTAGGATCTTGAAGGACGTGTCCAGTTTCAGGGGCTGGCTGCAGCGCTGGCACACGAAGCTCACCTGCATGGTGCTGCTCGATGACTTCGACCCCTCCATCCCTGAGGGGACCCGGCTGTAGATCAGCGTGGGGTAGGGGTTCCCGGGGGCGCTTCTCTGGCCTAGGATTCTCACTCCAGCCCTCTACCCCAGGGTTCCAAGGAATTTCCAGTCCCACGGCCCGGGAGCCCACTCTTGGCCGAGGTGCAGAAACACGAACTAGGCGACGGCGGGGTCGAGGGCGGTCTCGCCGCAGGGTCAGGGCCCCAGTCCAGGACCACCGCCGCCGCCTCCTCACCTCTACGCTCCAGAATCCGCTGCCCAGGCCAGGCCGAGTAAGGCCTACCGCGGTGGCACCCTCACACCTCCGGCTCGCTCCAGGATTCCCGTCTCCCCGAGCCCCATCGCCCACAGCCCAGATCTCGGCCCTCTCCTACTTCCCGGTTCACTGGGCGGGACTTCCGCCCTCTAAAGGATGTGACGGAGGAGGACCCAAAGACGCGAACCCCACCCACCAACCTCAAGCTTCGGCTCTTCGTTCCCAGAGTACGAGGAGCGCGATAGCGGCCTCCCCAGCTAGATTTAAGAACTGCAGTTAAGTCCACTGAACAGCCCAAGAGTTGCGGGCAAGTACAAGAGGAGGGTAGGAAAATGGAGCAATTGAAAATTTCTGAATTCTCCAGCTCTTCCCAGCATCTTCAACCTTAACTGAACCAGATTCCTTCAGACTTTCCTGAGATGTCAGGGTTGAAGTCAGAGGATATTTTTGAGAGTCGCAGAATCTGAGTTGGAATACTGCCTCTGCTATTCATGACCTGTGTGACCTTGGGTAAATCACACCCTTGGACCTTTTCATCAATTATAAAATGAGAGATTTTGGCTTGGATAGTCTCTGAGGACTTAAATTCATGATTCTGAGAGAGCAGAAAAACATAAAGTTTAACTTTTCAACAATGTGTGCTTGAAAAAACAAACAAACAAAAACTACAAGCTATTTAAAAAGATAGAAACTGAGTCTAGGTCTGAGTATGACCAGTTGTATTTTTGAAAGGATTATTAGATATGGATTGGACTAGATGCAGCCCATTCCAATTTAGATTCTATGATCTGAAACTTCCTGGCAGAGGAGATGAGCATAAAACAGATCCAGAAATTTCAAACTATTCCAACCATTCTGTAAAGCAATTTAGAACTATAGCTATAGAACTGTGCTGTACCCTTTGATCCAACAGTGTCACTGATGGGTTTGTAACCCAAAGAGATCATAAAAAGGAGAAAAAGGACCCACATATGCAAATGTTTGTAGCAGTTCTTTCTGTAGTGGCAAAGAATTGGAAATTGAGGAATGGGGAATGGCTGAAGAAGTTGTGGTATGTGATTGTGATGAAATACTGTAAGAAATTTCTGTGAACTGATGGTGACTGAGGCAAGCAGAACCAGGAGAACACAATAACAGCAACATTGTGCAATGATCAACTACATGTGGACTTAGCTCTTCTCAACAATACAATGATCCAAGACAATTCCAAAAGACTCGTGATGGAAAATTTCCAGAGAAAGAACTATGGAATCTGAATGCAGATCAAAGCATATTTTCCACTTTTTTTCTTTCTTATAGTTTTCCCCTTTTGTGCTGATTCTTCCTTCACAACATGATTAATGTGGAAATGTTTAACTATATCAGACTGCTTTCTCTCTTAAGGAGAGTAGAAGGGAAAGAGGGAAGGAGAAAGATTTTGAATTCAAAATCTCATAAAGATGAATGTTGAGACTTATTTTTACATGTAATTGGGAAAAAATACTATTAAGCAGGGGAAAAAAAGATCTTGGCATTGGTACTTTTGGCACAATGGTCTGTCTTCTATGAGACACCCTTAATGAAAGTAGTACTATATCTTTACTCCCAGTGACATACTCTTTTATCCAGTGACTTTGGCCTCTGTCATCCAACAAAAAAGACACTATCTCTCAGTTTCAGGTTTTTTTGTTTTTTTTTGGCTCCCTTCCCTACAGCTCAAACGCTCTCTCTCCTTATTTCTGCCCACTAGTTTCCTATAAGTACAACTAAAATCCTATTTTCTACAGGGAGCCTTTCCCAACTTTTCTTAATACTAGTGCCTTCTTTCTCAATTATTTCCTATTCTTCCTGTATATAACTTGTTTGTACATATTTACCTGTTATCTTGTGTTAAATTGTGAACACGAGGGCAGGGACTGTTTTTTGTTTCTTTTTTGATCCCTAATATTTAGAACAATGCTTGACACATGGTAGGAGTTTAATAAATACTTACTGACCAATTGACTAGAGCACTCAAGAATGAGTAGTTTATGAGGTATAATGGAGGGCTGAATTTGACTGGAGGAGGGGGAGGGGGAACCGCCAACAACCACCCTGGGTTCACATCCAGCTGATGACCCTGAACAATTAACTTTTTTCTAAACCCGTACCTTCACTCTTAAAAGAGGATAATCATAGGGGTTGTGTTCAAGCGGCTATAAAATAAAGCTACTCTTTACACCTTTCTTTCTGCTATGTATAAGTAAGAATAATCGTTAACATCAGCTGCTGAATTTGAACTCATTTCCCTCACTCCAAATCCAGCACAAGGAAAGGACAACATGGGTTGTAGTAGAGTCAAACAGGGCAACTTCTCTGTCCCCCTAACTCAAAGAACCGTGAAGATCCTTTGCATATACACTCATTAATCATTCCAATTCCCTTCTGACACAAGGTCCAGCTCAAAAAACCTTAAGAGGTTTCTCCAGGGCAAAGCATCTGCTTCTAGGTGCTTGAGATTAAAAAAAAAAAAAAGAAGAGAGAGAAGACCCTTGACCCTTATAGAGATTAGTCAAGCGGTCTGTAAGGCCCAAATATCTGTAACCGTACTAAGCAGTACATAAGGAAGTGTATTTCAGAGTCACAAATAAAGAGCTGGGGGGAGGAATCCACAGAGAACGACCTGTGACTTCGATGGCATTGGCCCTAAACTAGTCAGAGAAGGGTGTGGTCCCTTGTGTCTGGCTATGGTTCCTAGGCCTGGCTCTACCACTTAGATCGACCCACTTTCCACCCGCAGGCGTCAGTTTCTTTATCTGTGAAAGCCCGGCGTTGGCACTGGACGCGATCATCCCCCAAGTCCCCTTGGCAAAGCAACTTTTTCAATCTACTGATGATGATCGCAGCCTGCTCCCAGATTAAGGAAAATGAAATGGGCCGAGACCGGCGCGGCGGCGCCTGGGCGCGTATCCCAGGGCCCCGAGGTAGCCCGCCCCGGCCCGAGGCGTGCACCTGCCGGGTTCCACTGACAGCCCAGGACCCGGCCCGCAGTATTGACGTCATTGGCACACGACGGCGCGCCGGCGCCCCGGAGAGGTGAAGACGGCCCAAGATGCCCGAGGCCCTTCTGGCCTCTCTCATTAGCCACGTAACGTTCTGAGGCCCGAAGGAGGAAGGCCCTGGCTCTTGCTGGCCTCCTAGGTGGCCCCTGACTCCGATTCTCTACTCGGAGCTGGTCCTGTGACCACAGACGAGAGAAAGCACAGCCCCTTGGCCTCCGGCCCGAGCGAGCGCCGCGCGTTAGGGCGCGCGTGCGTAAGAGCGCGCGCCAGGCACGTGCCGCCCGAGAGCCTGCCGGCGATTGGCTGTGACGCGACTTCCGCTGTAAGCGGCGGAAGCCGGGCGGGCAAGCGAGTGAGCGAGCAGGGAGGCAGGCAGGCAGGCAGGCAGGCGCCCAGGAGGCAGGCGGCGAGGAAGCGAGGGAGCCAGACAGGCCGGCCGAGGCCCGAAGGAAGCCGAAGCCTGCCCCCGTGCCCAGGTCCTCCGGTTTCCCGTCCCGGAGCCCCCAGCGGAGCGGACGCGGCCCGCCCCGGCCATGGCCTCGCTGCTGAAGGTGGATCAGGAAGTGAAGCTCAAGGTAGCAGCCCCCGCCTCCTCCCCGCGACCCCGCCGGGCCGGTTCCTGACCCCGCGGCGGCCGCCTTTGTCTCCCGGGGGGACTTCCGATCCCGTCGCCCCCTCCCCCTGCCCCGGGCCCGCCCCATCCTGCTACCAGCCCGGCCTGGCCGTCGGCTCTTCCTGGAGGCGGGCGGAGCGTCGCTTCACCCGGGGATGCTATTATTCTGGGGCCGCTGCAGTTGCTGCTACCGGCGCTGGGCTCAGGGAGGAGAGGGGGAAGGCGGTGACGGACACGTGTTGGGCCGGGTTCCGTAGGCAAGCCGCGGCGAAAACCAACCTTCCCTTTATCGCTTGTGCGGCGCCAACCCCTTCCCCCCTGCGGAGGCCAACATCCCACAGGGGCTTGGGGTTGCCCTCGCATCGTCACTGAGGGTTGGGGGGTGCGTTTGTGAGATCACAGCCCCCAAGTCTCCACTCTCCTACAACCCCCCTACCCCTGGGAGCAAGCTGACATAGGGAGGGAGGAAAAACCGACGAGTGTTGGCCCCTATTCCGTGGGTACCACCCCCAAGATGGAAAAATGGATCCTCAAAAAAATAAAATACTTAGAATCTGGGGGTCTCTCGTCTTCTCATTACAACTACAAGGTGAGCAGAGGCACCAGCAACAGTTTTCTGGTGTGTATTTGTGGAGTTTGGGGGGTTTTGTTTGTTTTGCTTTGCTTCTGAGAACACCTGTTCCTTCCGCTACCGGACCCTGGAAGAAAGTTCTGATGTGTGTTCTTGCCCTTTGCAGGTTGATTCTTTCAGGGAGCGGATCACAAGTGAGGTGAGTGATGCAGCGATGCTTCTTGCTGGGTGGGAAGAGAAGACTGATTTAGTTGGGAATACCCAAAAGAGATCACCTGGGGAGTGTGTAGATTGGATGCTAAGAGCCCTCCAGCAAGCAGTAAGTCAACTTCACTGTGTCCCTTTCAGGCAGAAGACTTGGTGGCAAATTTTTTCCCAAAGAAGTTGTTAGAACTTGATAGTTTTTTGAAGGTGAGAGATACTTCCTTTCCCTCCCTTCCCTTCTGTAGCTACCTTTATCCCCAGTTCCCTCAGGATGCTGGACTCCATAGCAAATTGGAATTGTCTGCTTTGTGTTTGATTCTAACACATACATTCTCCTTCCTTGCACCTCAAAAAAGAATTCTTATTCCTTTTCTTTTAACATTGAAGTCATTTCCAGATATAATTGTATCTCTATTCCCCCAAGTCCTTCCTTATAACGAAGAAAAATAGTTAAGCACAAGCAGCTAGCAGTGACCACGTCTGACAGTGACATTCCATACCCATAGCCCCTCATCTTAACACTTAAATCATCTTTACACTTCTATTTAACTTAGAAACATATTTTTTCCTCCTTCCAGGAGCCTATCTTAAACATCCATGATTTAACCCAGATCCACTCAGACATGAATCTCCCTGTCCCTGATCCTATCCTTCTTACCAATAGCCACGACGGATTGGATGGTGTAAGTTTCTCTTTACTACTCTCTGTTGTTGATCTATAGATGCACCTAAACCAGAGTTCTGTTTGTATTAAAGACCTGTTTCAGGGACTAGGAGCCACTTTCTGAGAGTTTAGCATAATCCATCTTGTTTTTGTATTTGTAACATGAGAAGAGACTTAACTATCCCGTTCCTAAAGCTGTTGTGACATCCAACAGTACTGAAATGAACATACGCATTCTCTAGAGGTTATAAGATATCTGGTCCTGGGTAAGACTTTTTTTTTTTTTTTTTTTAACCAGTTGGTATCTCATTCTGTCAAAGATTAGGAAGTTGTTGGCTGTATAAGCTCACCCTTCCTTCTGACTTGTATTTTTGAATATAAAAATTTGATAATATATGTAATGCACTTTGCAAATCTGAAAAGAGGTACTATGTAACTATCAGCTATTTACAGAACTAGTATAGGTCTAAAGCAAGAATTCCCAAATAAATTCAACACCTCCCATTGATCATTTCTTTGTTTAGTATTTATTTAAACAAGGTCAATACCAAATCATCTCTATCATTTGCTTAATGAGCCTAGTCTTTTCAATTAAATTATTTCTTGAGAACAGATTGTTTACTGTCTTTTTATAAGGTATTTTAACACAGTGCCATTGACATAGGCACGTAAATGTTTATTGAATTGAATGGAATCAACAATGAGGGACTTTCAATTTAGGTTTCAGGACTCTATGGGAAGAATATAGGGTAAAGTAATTTAAAAATTGATGTCTTTGAGGAGGATAACACTTAACCTCTGCATGTCCTTAGCCCACTTTGAAGAAGAGGAAGTTGGATGAATGTGAGGAGGCCTTCCAGGGTGAGCACTATCTTTTTCCCCAAACCTATTCCCGTAAGCCTCATCTTGGTTGATTTGGTGTCCAGAGTGCTACAGTCTGATTGCATTTTTCTAGAATTAAATGTATCTGAATTTAGAATTCTGAGTTGCACAAAAACTGCTTTTCATTGAGGCAAGGGAAGTCCTGACCTGACTTTAGGGACATGTGTTGGGGGAAGTGCAAGGGTTGTGTGGGTGAGAGTGCTGAGGAGGAGAAGGGTGGCTTATGAGGCTTTGGGAAGAAGAGAGAAAAATGTCTATACTTCTTCTAGACCGGGGGAAAAAATTTTTTTTGTTGTTTTCTTTCCTACCAGGTACCAAGGTGTTTGTGATGCCTAATGGGATGTTAAAAAGCAACCAGCAGCTGGTGGACATTATTGAAAAGGTGAAACCTGAAATCCGGCTATTGATCGAGAAATGCAATACGGTAAGGCCAGAGTGGAAATGAAAATCATGGTGGATGGGGAAAAGTCTTAATGGGAAGAGGAAAGTGGTTTTGTATTTTACTTATTTTTATTTTTGAGGTGGAAGGGCATTTTCTTGCTTCGCTGCCAAGTTTGTGTTTAATGGTTCTTTTCCTTTCTTCCTTCACACAGTAGTATTTTTCACATAAGTAATCTCATGTTGCTCTGTTTTCTTTCCAGGTCAAAATGTGGGTTCAGCTCCTTATCCCCAGGATAGAAGATGGGAATAACTTTGGTGTATCCATCCAGGTAATGCCTTCTGATTAGATGATAAACTAGATCATATGCTCTCAAGGAGTTTATTTCATTTAGCGCAGAAATGTGGTGATCTTTACATTTGTATCCAACATGACTTTTGCACTTTTGCAAAATACAGGCTCTTGGTTGATTGTCTAATAAAATCCTTAAATGAAAGTCTACTTATGTAGTCGAGCATTTTCTCATCTGCCTTTTTTGGGCCTTACTAGTTGGTGACCTTTGGTGTGTCAGTAGGAATGGATTTGCTTTCACACATCCACCCTTTAATCCCACATAGGAGGAGACTGTTGCAGAACTAAGGACTGTAGAGAGTGAAGCTGCATCTTATCTGGACCAGATTTCTAGGTAAGACTGTTGGGGACTGGCCCAGAGATTGAGGAATAGGGTCAATCTTTGACGACTCCTACTACTTGCTTCCTCCATTTTTTTTTTTTTTTTTTTTTTTTTTTTTATTCCAGATATTACATTACAAGAGCCAAATTGGTTTCTAAAATAGCCAAATATCCCCATGTGGTAAGTGAAAAAATTTTGTTGGCTGGGGGGGATGAAAAGTGTGAAATTGGGAGAAAAATCTTGAATAAGCCCACCCTCCTCCTGGCCCTGAAAAACAGCCACTCCTTTTTCCTTTCCCTTTTCTTTCTTTTCTTCCTATTCTTCAGGAAGACTATCGACGCACAGTGACAGAGATTGATGAGAAAGAATATATCAGCCTTCGGCTCATCATATCAGAACTGAGGAACCAATACGTGAGTGACCCCTTTACTACATAACTCTCCAGTTGCCCTGGCTTCTCTCAGCATTCATCTCCAGGGGGTGGGGGTAAGGGCAGGGGCAGGGGCAGGGGCAGGGGCAGGGTTAGATTCTGATTCTCATCTGAGAGCTCAGGGCCATAAAGTTGGTGATTGATATCCAGTGATCCCATCTCTTGACCTGAAAGCTGTTTGAAGTCCCTATGCCTAGGCTGGATGAGAGCCAGGTGGGTGATTTTCCTTCCCCCTCCCCCAACCTCTCTCTCAGGTCACTTTACATGACATGATCCTGAAAAACATTGAGAAGATCAAGCGGCCCCGGAGCAGCAATGCAGAGACGCTGTACTGAGGCCAGGGCCAGAGCCAGGGGACTCTGTGAGTCTGGCTCAAGACCGACATTGCCTTGGTTTGTTACATGACTATCGAGATGGGGAAACTGGCTGGAAATAGTAATCACACCTCTCTTCTGTTTTTAGTTAGAGTCTAATGAAGCTCTCATGTAGTTCTGTGACGTGTTTACCTCTTATTTCAGGCCTCAGGAACTCTCCTACCCTAGTGCCCATTTCCAACTTGCCCTGTCAAGACTCGTTTCTGGAGTGTTTGCATATGTGTGTTCATGCACACATGCACTTTCTCTTGAACTCTTTTCCCCACCCCACCCCATCTCTGGTATCTTGGTGTGTTTGTCTCCTTTTCAGTTAGTTGGTTAGATATTGGGGGAGTCAGAAGTGAAAGAATTTAGTTTTTCTTTGAGGGAATGGGGGGGGGGGTGTGATACCGTTGCCTCTCTGGTGTAGAGGATCTTTGATTATGGGAATGGGGAGAGAAAGAGGAAGAGGTTGTATTTCCTAAATTGTATCTCCTTACCATGGGACCTTGGGAAATATACCTTTTACTGTCTCTTTCTCATTTTTAAAAAATGTCTTTATTGTGAGGTTTTCAGTTTTTCATATATAGCTTTGCCACCACACATACTCCTGATCTTATTACCAGATCTCCCATCTTTAAGATTTCATCCTAGGTCCAAGAGTCAGGTGTCCAGACTAAAGTGGAAGAGGCTTCAGCTGAGAGGCACAATCTGTTCACCTGA
This sequence comes from Sarcophilus harrisii, assembly GCF_902635505.1. Lineage (NCBI taxonomy): Eukaryota > Metazoa > Chordata > Mammalia > Dasyuromorphia > Dasyuridae > Sarcophilus > Sarcophilus harrisii. The sequence continues at coordinate 338,376,501 of NC_045429.1, forward strand.
ACAGAGAGATGGGAAGGAGGAGGTGAGGGCAGCCACCAATCCTGTGACTCGTTTTGTTGGGAATTGTAACAAAGATTGCTGCCCCAACTGTTTGGTTCTTCTTAAATCAGTTAAAAATTATGGGAGGGGGGTGGTGTTTTCTGAAGCTTAGATCCAGATGCTACTTTTGGGCTTCTTCCTTTTGGAATATTTTTATTTATATTTTTTCCCAAGAAGGATAGGGCATGTGTGTGTGTGTGTGTGTGTGTGTGTGTGTGTGTGTGTGTGCGCGCGTGCGTGTATGTATGTGTGTGTGCGCGTGTGCAACTCTGGGATGGAGCAGAAACATGGAAGAGTCGCTGTCTTTCTCTTGAGAATTCTGGATATATTCCATTATTACAGGTTCTTCAGCCTCTCCCCTCCTCCCTCAGTTCTGTTACCTCTCAGAGAGAGTCTGCTTTTTTTCAGCCAATCAACCCTTTTCCTATGTGTGTTTCCATGTTCCCTTCTGTTTTTCTCTCTCCTCACTTTCCTGCTGGTTTCCACCTGGGATGCATCACTGTCTGTTCCATTATGTTATAGTGAAGGAGTCAGGACATTGTCTTCCCATGAATAATATTCAGTAACAAACCAACTGTGTTTTAGTTGGGCCTCTCCTAGAGCCTGTCCCCTTCCCAGCCTACCTTCTCCCTCTCCACCATGTGTTTCTTGGTGTTGTTTGCTTTTTTGTTTGTTGGATTGTTCTGATGTCCCCAACCCTGCTTCCCCAATCCTTATCCTTTCCCAGCTTCCCTGGATCGTAATGTAAAATCCTTTTACCATGTCAAGAAATTATTAAAAATACAGGTACTTTGACCTTTTTTTAAAGTCACAGACCCCAGTGCGATCCTCAGACAACTGAGGCCAATCTCCATACACACACCTCCTTTTAGGCTGACTACAAATGAGGTGAGCAACCTCTACTCCCCCTTCAGTGATAAAAAGATTGACCTAACAACTGTCTTCCAGTATTAGGGGGAAAGGTGGACCCTTTCTCTGATGGCCCCACCGTCTGTCTTGGTTTATGTTAAAAATGGCACTTCCAGGAGACTTGAGGGTCTCCTACCAATCCCCCACTCCTCTTTTGGCATCTGTGTTCACTCTCCCGATGATTCTCAGAAGCTGCCAGTAGGGGCTGCTGTGCTCTCGTGGAGTTGGTGCAGAGCTTCCTCAGCATTGAACTTCAGAGGCCTACAGTGTTTGAGCTGGAAGGTCATCTGAACCCACACTCCTGTTTTATGGAGGAGCTAATTGACACCCCAAGAAGCAGAACGACTTGTCCAAGGCCTCATTAGTTGGTTAGTGCCAAACCAAGACTTAGACAGCAGCAGTCCCAACTGGCTTGATTGATGCTCTATCTGATGCACCACCATGCCCTTTGCTGTCCTTTTTTCCCCTTGTGCAAAGGAAGGGTCGTAAGAAAGCCAACCTAGTAGCATTCTGTGCCTGTGATTTCATTGATGTGGGAGCGCCCAGCCAGGACCTTCATTTACCATTGTAGATCTTGAATTTCTCTGTCAACTCTAGTATTAGAGAGTTAATGAGAACACCAAGAAGATATTAAGTGACTGGCTCAGGGATATGTTGCCAGGATATGATCTCTGATTTTCAGAAGGGTATTCTCAATTCCTTAAAAACTTTGCATATTGGTACTTAGTCTATGCTCACTTCTAGGAGTGGTGGGGGTTTTTTGTTTTTGGTATATTGGCTGGAATTCCTCGATTTACATCTTTCAAGTATACCTTTCATTTTCCAGTCATACGCTGCTAAGAGCCTGACCTTACTGCCACTCAAAAAAACAACGAAAACTGCTTTTAGTTAAGATTTGTTGTCTTCTACTTATCAGAATCCATTAAAAAAAAAAAAAAAATATATATATATCTATATATATATATATATATATATATATATATAGTGTGGGAAATGGAGATTACACGAAAGGGAGGGCGTCCTAGGATTGTGAGGCAGAGGCACATGTGGGGAAGAATACCTGTCTTTTGCACAGAATGGTCATGTTCTCTAGACCTGGAGCTCAGGAGTTCCCTTTTCTTTGAAAGGCTTGCCAAGGACCTAACTTACTTGTACTAAGGGAAATAGAAACGGGGATAGGAAAGGGGTGGTACAGATGCTGGCTCCCCTTAAGACTAAAATAGAAGAGATGAGAGGTGTAGTGTGTGTATGTATACACACCTGTATGTATACAGCATCAGAATTAAGGAAACTTTGGAGATGTAACTATTCCAATTCTTATGGACTCTAGGGAACTGAGACAACTTCCCCACCTTAGCCCCACAAAGGTAGAGTGACTTGCCCTGTGACTTGAGAATATTATTTCCTGCAGATGCATCCTTTAGGTTCTCTGACTTGCAGTCCAGTGCTCTTTAGTTCTGCACGAGGATGCCTTGTAAGGAGACTTAAAGCAGGAATTTTATTTCCAGCACCTGTTTGGTTGTACTTCAAGATTCTAAAAATTTCTTTACCCTTGATCTATGCTATACTTCAACTAAAGGAAACCCCTAAATTAAAAGTTTTTAACCAACAACATTGGCAGTGATGAAAAGTACCTACATTTTTTATTGTTGTTGGAGCCTGACTCACGGGTGTACTGGGGCTGGGGGTGGGGAGAATAGGGGAGCGGGGGATGGCAATTGGAAAAGCCAAACCACAGAAGAGGAAAATGGAGAGGGCAGGACCAAAGTATGGAGAAAATTACATATCTAGACCAGGGGGTGGAGAGCTTCAGTCCCGTCCCAGGGAGTAGCTTTCTCCCCAGAGTTGGTTCCTGGAGCTGGGAGAAGCAACTGGGACAGCTCTTCCCAGGACTTGATCTGTTTGGTATTCACTATGAATACAAGGGTGGTTCTGGTCCTCCTGGCTCTCTCCGTTGTCACCATTTTTGCTCTGGTTTGTGTTCTGTTGACTGGTAGGGGTGCTTCCGGCCAAACTCCTTACTGCCCCTCACGGACCCCTGTCAGTCAGTCTGGGCTGCATTCTAATAGGAGCCGGCTGTTCTCAGATCTGACCCGGGAGGAGTTGGCCGCAGTGATGCGTTTCCTGGCCCAGCAGCTGGGGACAGGGTTGGTAGATGCAAGCCATGCCAGCCCTTCAGACAACTGTGTCTACTCAGTGGAGTTGCAGCTGCCCCCCAAAGCCGCAGCACTGGCCCACCTGGATGGGGGAAAAGCACCACCCCCCCGCGAAGCTCTAGTTGTGGTCTTCTTTGGCCGTCAGGCCCAGCCCAACGTGAGTGAGTTGGTGGTGGGGCCACTACCAAGCCTTTCCTACCTTCGGGATGTGACCATAGAACGCAGGGGGGGTCCTCTCCCATATTATCGGCGCCCCATGCTGAAGACTGAGTTTGCCCAAATGTGGAAGCACTTGAAGGAGGTAGAGCTGCCTAAGGCGCCTGTCTTCCTGACTTCAGTCTTCAATTATGATGGCTCTTCTTTGGCACCTGTGCCCTCACCTTCTCATGGCTTTGGATCAGGGGAGCGTACCACCTGGCTTGCCCTCCACCAGAATGTCTCAGGTGCTGGCTTTTTTCTGCATCCTGTGGGGCTAGAACTGCTGCTGGATCACGGGGACCTGGATCCAGCTCAGTGGTCCCTCCAGAAGGTCTACTATCAAGGCTACTACTATGAGGACTTGGGCCAATTGGAGCAAAAGTTCAAGGCTGGCCAAGTGGATGTGGTTAGGATTGCTCCACCCTTGCCAGATGGGGCATCCTCTTTGAGGCCTAAGGTACCTCCAGGTCCTTCTCCTCCTCTGCAGTTCTCGCCCCAGGGTCCCCGCTATATTGTCCAAGGGAGTCAAGTAGCCTCTCAATTTTGGACATTTACCTTTGGCCTTGGGGTTTTCAGTGGCATGAGGATTTTTGATGTATGGTTCCAGGGGGAGCGGGTGGCTTATGAGATCAGTGTCCAGGAATGTCTCTCCATCTATGGTGCTCACTCACCAAAGACAATGATGACCCACTACCTGGATAGCACTTATGGGATTGGTCGGCACAGTCGAGGGCTTGTACGGGGAGTGGATTGTCCCTATTTGGCCACTATGGTGGATGCCTATGTGCTGGTGGGGCAAGGGACAGCCCAGTTGCTCCCTGGAGCCTTGTGTGTATTTGAAGAGGCCCAGGGAATGCCTCTTCGAAGACACCATAACCAGGCACAGGGTCGTTACTTTGGTGCCGTGACTGGTTCGGCTCTTGTTATCCGGTCAGTGTCATCTGTGGGCAACTATGACTACATCTGGGACTTTGTATTACACCCTCATGGAGCACTTGAGGGTCGGGTCCATGCCACAGGCTATATCAACACAGCCTTTCTAGGTGGGGGAGAGGATACTCTTCGCTTTGGGAACCGTATAGGGGGACAAGTCCTGGGGACACTGCACACTCATGCCTTTCACTTCAAGTTGGACCTGGATGTAGCAGGTAATTTGGGGTTGGATAACAAGGAATATATGAGGAAAAAGATCCAAAATAACAATCTTTGGAAGGAGGTTGAGGGGATAAAGTTGGAACACCACACAAGTATTATAATGCACTTGGTGAGAGTGACCTGAGCAATTATATTGTCCACTATATGAAGTATCAGGCACAGAGAATCCATGAAAGTTTATCAGATGTCTGGACAGGGTGATGACCTTTGCTTCACATTCTCACGTTAGTTGGAATTATTGTTTTAGGTTTTGTGTTTCTGCATAAACTGATCTCTATTTGCAGCATGCTCTGTGATCAGTGATGCAACATAGGAGATATAGGCAGCTACATAAACTTACAGGGGTCATGGTGGTTTGGGTGAGTTGGGTGGTTACCTGCAGCTGGCTGTTGTGACCAAAGAAGCCTGTGTCACCTAATAGCTAATGTAGAGACCTCAAAGGCTATTGTTTCATTTGAACCTTTCAACCCTGTGAGATAGGAAAATGGACAGTATTCCCCATTACACAGATGAAGAAACTTGAGGAGATTGACTTTCCCATGTGTCCATGATTTGAACCAGTTTTCCCAATTCCTAAGATCAACACTTAAGAGCATGCATTTATGTAGCACCTTAAGATTTTGTCACTTTGACAAAATGAAGTGTACTATCTCAAGTGATGTCCACCTGAGCCTAACTATAAAGGCTACCAGTATATAGCAGGGTTGAATGAAGATGGGAATTTGGGGAACATACTTAGCACAGTATTTCTGTGGATCCAGGGACTTCCTTTAAGGGATCCTCTCAACAGTGTGTGAGAGAAAGGGCATCTCGTTTTTTAATAGAGATGAAATGACTTGCTTAGCGCCACATAGCTAAAAGTGTGTGGGGAAGGGTTTTTGGATGGGTATTCTAGACTCAGTCCGGGGTTCTGTACACTGAGCTATCTAGCTGCTTCCATGTATATTACACTATAGAAGGGACTGGACCTGTGATTTCATTGAACTAGAGAATTCCCGATGAGGAAACTGCCTTTACTGATCCAGGTTGGCACCTTCTCTGTAATTTTTAGTTTTAAAGAATTGCCTATAACTAAGAAATTCACTGACTTGCCATAGCCAAAGTGTATCAAAGGTAGAACTTGAACCCGAGTATTCCAAGGGTAGATTCCATAACATTTTCAGCCATTTAATTATTGAATATATAGATGGGTTTCCTTTTTTTCTATTGCAAATAAAGTAATTATGAATATTTTAAACATGAGCATCCTTTTATAATATCTTAGGGCAAGGGTTCTATAAGAATTGTTAGAACAAAAATAGCCAGTTTTTTTCAGTTTCATTATGTGTTGACATATATATTACTCTGCAAAATGTTTGCACCAGTCTTCAGCTCTATCAACAATTCATTAAAAGTTCCTGTTTTCCTTGCAGTTGCACCAATTTTGATTTTGATTTTTTTTTTTTTTTTTTTTTTTTGCTATTTTTCTCATTCAAGTTGGGTGTGAAGGTAGTAGCTTAATGTTTCTTGGTTTGCACTTTTTATGGTTATTATTATTAGCAGTTTGTAATTCTTTTGATTTGTTTATGTCTCTTGGTCATTGTTCCATTGGTCATGTGTGTGTATGTATGTATAAAATATATATGACAATATATACGTAAGACCTTTATAGATTTTATATCAGACATATAATTGCACTAAAAGCTTTTCCTCCAATTTCACTAACAGTCATTCACATAGTAAGCAGTCTCAAGATTATTGCCCACATTCTTTGACTCAAAACACTGTGGCTGGGTAGAATCCTTCAGAAAGGTTTCTTGAATGAGGTGATATTTGAAATGAATTTTTTAAGAGATGACTAAGGATTCAGTAGGAAAACTCAAGAAGTGAGGGCATTTCCACAGAAAGTATTGCATTTAAGGGCAAATGTATAACAGCATGAGCTGTGTGTGTGTGTGTGTGTGTGTGTGTGTTTAGAGGATATAGAATACTTCAATTTGATTATAAGAGTTCAAGGTGGGGGGGGGGGGGAAGGAAGGGAAGTAACAAGATAAGGCTGGGAAGGTATAATGGTTACAGAGAGTTGGAGAGTCAAGCAGACAAGTCAACTTGGAAGACAAGGGGAGCCAATGATTATTCTTTGAACAGAGGAATGATAGGACTAGAGTTGCTAATAAAATAATGCTGGCAGTAGTATACAGGGTGAGTTTGAGAGCTATAGGGCAGGGAGAATAGAGATTGGAGACCTATGAAGAAGTTATTACAGTTGTCCAGGTAAGTGGTCCTCAGGACCAGTACTAAGGTGGTGATCGTGGAATAGAGAGGGGAGCATAAATTAGTAGAGTATGGCTATGTAAACATTAAGTCTATGTAACTGGCTATGAGAGGGAAAAGAGAAGGGAATGGTCAAAGGTAGCCTTAAGGTTATTATAAATGTGGGAAACTGGTGGAGGGGAAATAGTGGGTACCACAAAGAGTGGTCAGAAGGGAGGAGCAGGTTAAGGGAGAAAAGTGATAAGCTTAATTTGGACATACTACATTTGAGAGTAAAAGAAGAAAGCCAAGAAGACAATAGCTTGATAGGTAGTAAGGAAAGGGAAGATTTGGTTAGGGTAAGGGAAACCTAAGCATGTCTATAAGCAAATGGGAAGGAGTCAAAGATGGATATAAGGAACAAGTTCTGTGACTGAAAGACTGGGACAGAAGTGGAGGGATTTAGCCTTGACAAGAGTTGTAAAGGAAATATTACTCTGAAAACAAGGAAGGAAGGAGTGGATGAATGATGAAAATGTGACATTTTGGAGTGTGGAAGTGAGATGAGAGGATTAGTTCACAAAGGAAGAGTCAGGGTTACACTTTAAGAAAGGAGATATGGAAGGGGTGGAGTTGTGAGTTTAATAGTAAGCTATGAAATAGCCTTGTGGGGAATTTGATAGGGAGTCAATCAGAGACGAGTTGTTCATTATATGGGGAGTCAATCAGATGAATTGTTTATTTTTTTCTAGTTACATGTAAACATTTTCAATGTTCATCTTTCTAAGATTTTGAATCATTCACTTTTTCATCACTCATGTGTGCATGTATGTATGTGTGTGCGTGTGTGTGTGTGTATTATACAATTTGTCTGAATTGATCTCAAATGATGTGTAATCCCATCCCCTACCCTGCCTCACCCCTGCAGGGCTAGAAAATTGGGTGGTGGCAGAGGATGTGGTGTTTGAACCCATAGCTGTGCCTTGGAGTCCTGAACACCAGCTGCAGCGTCCACAGCTGACAAGGCAGATATTGGACAGAGAGAATAAGGCAGCCTTCCTCCTGGGAGATGACCTTCCCAGATACCTGTACCTTGCCAGCAATCACACCAATAACTGGGGTCACCGCCGTGGATATCGGCTGCAGATCCATAGTCCTGCTGGAGTACATCTACCCCAGGAGACCAGCATGGAAAAGGCATTCAGCTGGGGAAGGTGAGGAAGGGAGGAAGGGTTCTGGGTGGGAAGAATCAGGAAGAAAGGGTACAATTCGTTAGCTCCATCCTTTCCTCCAGATCAAAGGGCGAAATATCTCCCAGCATCTAGAGAGAAGACTAATTATATAAAGATTCCACCCCAATCCCTAACTAAGGCCTCAGGCTTATCTGGAGCCCCCAACCTCATGGTTAGGTATCAGCTGGCAGTGACTCGCCGGAAAGAGGAGGAGCCACAGAGCAGCAGCATCTACAACCAGAATGATCCCTGGACACCAACTGTGGTTTTTGCCAACTTCATTGACAATGAGCTGCTCTCTGGGGAGGTCAGTTGCCCTAGAGATGGATGGGGGCAGGGGGGGGGGGGGGATGGAGAGGAATTACCAAGTCTCCAAGTTTGTTCAGTCTTTTTGACTAACTTGCCAGTCCTTAGACTTTGACTTTGGGTGTCTGAGCCATTTGGAAGGATGGGGACTTGTTTGATATTCAACACCAGAAACAATGATTAGCATTAAGTGTCTGCTATATGCAAGGTCCTGGGGCACGGAAAGTAAGTGGTAAAGCTGGATTCAAACCTACATGTCCTGAAACAAAATCCAGTTCTGTTTCTATTATTTAGATAATCACAGGTCAAAGTAATGCACAAGTATAAAAAATGCGCAAGAAATCATCATGGAAATTGTTGGTGTGAATAGAGGAATCAGAAGGTTTTATGGTAAAAGTGGCATTTGAACTGGGTTTTAAAGGCTACATTTATCAAGGTGCAGATTGAAAACAGAGTGTCCAGAATACCATAAACAAAGGTATGCAGGTAAGAGAGTACAGATATATTCAGGAGAGAAGTCTAAGTTGACTGGAGTGTAGTCTGTAGAGGAGAGCAGTATGTGATAAGGTTGGAAAGATAGTATTGCTATAAATAAAGACCATGAATATCAAGGGAAGGATTAGAATGAGTTTTACTTAGTAAACAATAAATAGCCTAAAAGACATTTGAATAGTGAAATTGATGACTGAATCAATGCATAGAGTTTAATGTTGGCAGCAATGAAAAATAAACTTGAGAGTAGTAAAGGGTGAAGGCTGAAACTATGGGAAACTTTTAATATTCCAGGTGGATGGTAATGAAGGTTGATATTAAAATGGTGAAAGTAGGATAAAAGAGATAATGATGATAGATGTGTGAAAGGTTTCAAACATACAAACAACAGAATTTGGTAAGCTGATTGGATATGAGCAATAAGGGAACTTTAATCAAGGAAATTGGATGAGTCAGTGACAGAAACGTTGAGGAAAAGTGTTGAGTAAAATTCTATTTTGGATGTGCTGAGCTTGAGAGGTTTGTCCAGGTAGAGATAAACAGTAGATGTTTGTAGACGCAGATGTGGAGCTTAGGTCAGGGCTGGAGACTTAGATGTGTGAATCCCTTGAATAGAGGGAGGGAAGGGAAGAGAGAAGGGAATAAGTATTTTTATGTGCCAAGACACTGTGCTAAGTGCCTTACACATATTATTTGAAGGTGTTAGAGGATAAAGGAAAAATATAGAGGAAGAAAACCAAGGACCGATGTGGAACCTTGATGTTGAAGTAGCAGCAAAAAAGACTGGAGCTATTGGACTGGAGGGAGGAGAACCAGGGAGAAGGTGATGCCTCAGAAGTCAAGGAATGAGAGAACAAACCGGGAGCATGTTGTTGTCAATAATGTTAAAAAATAATGCAGAGTTTAAGGAAGAAGATTGGGGGTGGGGGGTGGGGGGGGTGGGGGAAGACCCTTGAATTCAGCAATTGAGAGTAGTTACTGGTAGCCTCTGAGAGCAATTTCAGCAAAATTGGTGGGGACAGATGCCACATAGCCTGGGATAGAAAGGAAACGGAGGCCCCTCCTACCTCCTGGGGTGATTGCTCAGACCAGAGGACAAATCATCCCGCAGCTGGCTTCACCGGGAGCAGCTAGGACAATGGATCTTGTGGGAGATGGGGAAGTATGGTTGATACACCCTGACTTGTACTGTTGAGCTGAGTGTTGGGCACTGACAATATTGGGGGGACTCCTCCTCCCTGCCAGGTTGGGGGAGGGTGGGCAAAGTCCATCCTCACCAGCGAGGCCCTCATTCTTTCCTCTTTTTCCCAGGACCTGGTTGCCTGGGTTACAGCAAGCTTTCTGCATATCCCCCATGCAGAGGACGTCCCCAACACAGTGACTTCGGGAAATGGCGTTGGTTTCTTCCTCAGGCCCTACAACTTCTTTGATGAGGACCCTTCTGCCTTTTCCCCTGATGCTATTTACTTTCGGGATGATCAGAATGCTGGGATCTGCGACATTAACCCCATTGCCTGCCTCCCGGATTTGGCTGCCTGTGTGCCTGACCTGCCTCCCTTTTCCTACTATGGCTTCTAATTCTGCTTAAAACCCTGACATCTGGGTCGTGTCTTTTGTAACTCCCCTGTCTCCAGTCATTCTTTCCCATCCTTTTCCTTACTTGGTCCACTTACCTGGCACATTCTTCAAGTCAGCTGGGAATCATTCCATGCATCCCCTCTGAACTCAGCCCCACCCTGTTCCCTAGTCCTGTCATGTTCTTTATTCTTTCTCATTTCCTTTCTTGGTTCTTTAAGAACTTAACCTTTCTCTGCCCTCTCCCCAGAATTTTCATGGGGGAGGAAGTGGGGGGCTTCAGAAGGAAGAAAGCTGGGGAGGGGAAGAGTCAGAATTTTGATTTAGGAAAGAGGGAAACTGGGAGGATGGGAGTGTATGAGGAATAAATTTCCCTTGGAGGCTGAACAATATTTTGCAACTAAAGGAAAGGCCACATCTGGAAGTGGGAGGGAGGGAGAGAATAGGGTGGAAGAGAAGGAGGGAGGCTGGAAAAGGGGGATGGGGGTAGGACAGAGGACATAGCACTCAGCCCCTTCTTTCTCCTGTGTTCCTCTCATTTTCTTTCCCCATGCATGACCCCCAGCTCTGCCTCTGGAAGCAGGACCCCATATGAAAGACAGATCCTTATATGGTTCAGCTCAGGCTCCAGTGGCCCCTGTTTCAGTTTCGCCTCCACCCCCAGCCGGCCCGCCCTTGGTCCTCCCATCCCTCCGACCCTCCCCCCTGCTGTCTGGGCCCTACACTTTCTCTCATATCTCAGCAGTCTGGCAGCTTTGCCCCGTGGCCAGGCACATAACCCCAAGCACTGCCCTTGCCTGGAGATACCCCCCTCCCCATCCCCCTTTCTATTTAGGTCTGACTGTCCATGTTGCCATGAACCTGAGGACAGCCCTGGTGCTTCTGGTCATCTCCATCATCACCATCTTTGCTCTGGTTTGTGTCCTGCTGACCGGCAGGGGTGGGGGACGGCCCAGCTCACCTCCCCAGTGCCCCACCCTGACGACCCAGAAGAACCTGTTCAGGCCGCACCCGGACCCTAGTCGGCTGTTCTCAGACCTGAGCCGGGAGGAGCTGGCCTCCGTCATGGGCTTCCTGACCCAGAGGCTGGGGTCAGGGCTGGTGGATGCAAGCCTGGCCAAACCGTCTGATAACTCTGTCTACTCAGTGCAGCTGCAGCTGCCCCCAAAGGCCGCAGCCTTGGCCCACCTGGACAGGGGGGCCCCTCCACCCCCCCGGGAGGCTCTAGCCATCGTCTTCTTTGGCCAGCAGGCCCAGCCCAATGTGAGCGAGCTGGTGGTGGGGCCGCTGCCCAACCCTGCCTACCTTCGGGATGTGACTGTAGAACGTCACGGGGGCCCCCTCCCCTATTACAAGCGCCCACTGTCCTCAAAGGAGTTCGAAGAAGTGAGCAGGATGATCTCCGAGCATGCGCTGCCTCGTGTCAGTGGGCTCCTCCATCGCTGCTGCTACTACAAGGAGAACCTGGTGTCCATGACCACTGCCCCCCGGGGCCTGCGCTCGGGGGACCGGGCCACCTGGTTTGGGATCTACTACAATGTCTCAGGGGCTGGCTTCTACCTCCACCCCGTGGGGCTGGAGCTGCTAGTAGACCACGGGGCCCTGGACCCTGCTCAGTGGAGAGTTCAGCGGGCCTTCTACAATGGTCGGTACTACGAGAGCCTGGAGGTCCTTGAAAGAGCGTTTGAGGGAGGCCGGGTGGAGGTTGTAGAGATAGCACCCCCCAGCTCCAAGGCGCCTTCATCCCTCAGGCCCAGGGTCTCCCCAGGTGCTCTTCCCCCACTGCAATTCTCTCCCCAGGGCCCCAGATACCACGTCCAAGGCAGCCAGGTAGCCTCCCCTCTCTGGACCTTCACCTTCAGCCTGGAGTTGTTCAGCGGCCTGAGGATTTTTGACATCCGGTTCCAAGGCGAGCGCGTGGCCTACGAGGTGAGCCTCCAGGAGGCTTTGACCATCTATGGCGGCAACTCCCCGGCAGCCATGATGACTCGCTATTTAGACGGAAATTTTGGCATGGGCCTGTTCTCCACACCGCTGACGCGAGGAGTGGACTGTCCATACTTGGCCACCTACGTGGACTGGGACTTCCTTGCAGATTCTGGGGCTCCAAGAACCGTCCGCGATGCTCTGTGCATATTCGAACAGAACCAGGGCATCCCCTTGCGGCGGCACTACTCTGATATTTTCTCCTACTACTACGGGGGTCTCCCAGGGACAGTGTTGGTTGTCAGGTCTGTGTCCACTCTACTCAACTATGATTACGTGTGGGACATGGCCTTCCACCCCAACGGAGCCATAGAAGTCAAGTTTCATGCTACCGGCTACATCAGCTCAGCCTTTTTATTTGGTGCTGGCCGAAGATATGGGAACCGGGTTGGCGAGCACACCTTAGGGACCATCCATACCCATGCTGCTAACTTCAAGGTTGATCTGGATGTGGCAGGTAAGGGGGTCTTGTAGGCTCCTGGGGGAGAGGCCCTGAGGGAAAAGGGCATAGGTTTGAATTCTCATCTTTTGCTTTATGTTTGATATCTTGAAGTAATCAATCCATCCATTCTTTCATCAAATGTTGGTCAAGCATTTACTATGTGCAAAGAACAAAAACCAGGTAAGATGTCAGATAAATAGAAACCCTCTGGAAGCTTACAGTCTAATGGGGAGATAAGATGGAGATATAAACATATCCGTGATTGAAAGTAGAGGGTCACATATGCTGTTGTGTAGAATGTTGCATAAGTTCACTGAAGAGAGAGATCACTTCTAGCTGGAGAAATGAGAAGGTTTCATGGAGGTCAAGAGAATTTAAACTGGGTTTTAAAGGATGGGGAATCAGGTGAAGAAGGGAAAAAGGGCATTCCAAGAGACAACAGTGAGCAAAGCACAGAGTTAGGGAACACAGGGTGTGCAAGAAGAGTCGGGAACAGGGCAAAATCTCGTTTGATTGGAAGCATAGGATACAAGTAGGGGAACTGTAGGAGATTAAGTTGGGAAAAGTTGGTGTCAGTTAGACTATAAAGAGCTTGAATGTCAGCATGAGAATGTTATTTTGCTAGTTGCTCAAAGCTATATATTAGGAAAACTTTTTAAAAAAAAACTATTTGAACTATTATTTTAAGTATATTCTCTTGTTTCCCATGATCTTGGGGATCAAAGTTAGCTAGTGATTTTCTACCTGGTTTCTTGTTCTTCAATCTTAGAGCACCTGAAGAATCCTTATATAAGAAGACATTTACATGACAGAGTCATGGGAACTATTATGGTTTAGGGAACAGTCTAACCTGTGATCTCATTTTTCTTTCCTGGCTTCTCTGGAGGATTGTGAGTGTTTCCCAAGTCTAACTTAAGCCCCAAAACTCATGGTTTTTGCTCCCGTTGGCCCTGATTTCTGCAACCAGAGCAGAGTAGGGCTTTGGATTTTGCTGGGTATTACATTCCAACAGCAATCTCCCAAGAGATTTGGCAGAGAGGCATATGTGGAGAAAAACTGGCCAGAGAAAAAAGAGTCAATTTCTGTTACCAAGAAATATCTACCTTTCTCACATTTATTCTGTCCCCTCTAATACAGTATATTTAGCTAACAGAGGGTAATGTGCACATTTGCACTCTGGAGAATCATAAATTTCAAGTAGGGAGAGATTTCAGGGGCCATCATGTACACCTTCTCATTTTACACAGGAAGAGACTGAAGCCCAGAGAAGTTAAATGACTTGCCCATGAGTCTTAATTTGAACTCCACACAGTCTTCAAGGAAGTCTCTGGTAGTTGTCATCAATCTTTCCAAGACTTTTCTAATGTACCTTGATTTCCCTAATTCTCTGACCTTGGCAAAGGCTGAAAATGCTTCTGTATGTATAGTATATATGAATAACTGTGTAAAAATGTCATTTTCTCATGAAGAATAGTCTTTTTTTTAATGTCTTTGATCTGTCATTTCTTGACTTTCCTTGTAGACAAATGGCTTCTAGTGCTTAGCACAGTATATGGCACATAGTAGGCACTTAATAAATGCTTATGGACTGACAGACTGAACATTCCATTAGTCACTACTTATTAAAAACATCTTTTAAAATGGTCTTTGTGATTCAGCTGTGTGTATTGTCTCCACTTTACATGGGCAAGTTCTTGCAAGTACCAGATGAAGAGTAGTATTGGAGCATCTGGGATTATTACTGGGGTTGAGAATTACTGAGGAAAGAACACCTCCAAATTTTGGTGTAATTTTGTCATTTTAGCCAAAGGATAGGGGAGATTATAGGAAGGTATGAGATTTTGTTGTTGTTGGGTCATTTCAGTTGTATCTACCTCTTCATGACCCTATTTGGGATTTACTTGGCAAAGATATTGGAGTGCTTTATTTACCATTTCCTTTTCTAGCTCATTCTTACAGATGAGGAACTGAGGCAAATAGGGTTAAGTGATTTGCCTAGGCTCACACAGCTAGTAAGTGTCTCAGGCTAGATTTGAACTCACAAAGAAGAATCTGCGTGAATTTAGGTCTAGCATATTGTCTCTTGTATCACCTAGCTGCCAAAGAAGGCATGAGGTATTTGTAATTTAATCCTGTATTAGTCTTTGATTCTACCCCAATTTTCTCCCCCAGCCCCGGGGTTATTGGACTAGGTAGTCCAGAAAATAACTATGTAGATGATTAACTACCATCCTTCTCCTTAACTTTGTAGGACAGGAGAACTGGCTGGTGGCAGAGGACATGGCATTTGAGCCTAGGCCTGTACCCTGGAGCCCAGAGCATGAGATGCAGCTGATGCAGCTGACTCAAAAAACACTGGAAAGAGAAGACCAGGCCGCTTTCCCCTTCGGGAGCACCACTCCTCGATACCTCTACCTGGCTAGCAATCAGACCAACGCCTGGGGTCACCGTCGGGGATACCGGATCCAGCCCATCAACTTCGCAGGGCAGCCATTGCCCCAGGAAAGCGACATAGAAAGAGCCTGCAGCTGGGGGAGGTCAGGGACTGGGGCTAGCCTGTGGGGGGAAGGGCACAGGTACTCTGTCTATACTATGCAGAAACTGGCTGCAGAAGCAGTACAGAATATGAGGATTGTAGATCTTAGGAAGACACTAAAATGGGGTGAGTCAAGAGCTCAGCTCATCAATTTTTCTAGAGATCTTTGTTGTATATGAGAGAGATTTCCACCTGCCTGGGATGGGACGGGGCCATCCTACCCAGAGACAGGGAAACAATCCAGCAGAGCCTAGGAAAGCACTGTAAATCCCAGGATAAGGTGAACAATTCTAGAGTAATAATGGAAAAGGGGGAGGAAGAGGGAACAACCTGAAGATTCTTGTTCCTTTTTTATACTCCCTTCTGGTGGGATCATAGCATCTTCCACCTGGGAGTTCTGACCATAGTCCCTGATATTAGGTACCAACTGGCAGTGACACAGAGGAAGGACGAAGAACCTTCGAGTACCAGTCTCTATAATCAGAATGATCCCTGGACTCCTACTCTGAACTTCACTGATTTCATCAACAATGAAACCATAGCAGGCAAGGTAGGCAACCTATGGGGCAAGAGGAGAGGGTGGGAGAGCAAGGGTGGATGAATCTTCTTCCCTATGGTTTGCTCTCTGTCAAACCAAATTCTCATAGAGGATGCCCCCAAAGTTTTAATTATAATAAGTATAATACTTAAAAGAACAGTAAGACTTGGGATACTCTGATTAAATTTGGATAAAGTGGTGGGTTCCCTAGAACAGAAGTGTCAAATCTACCTACCTGCCTGGGCCACATGTGACTTACAGCATCCACTAGTCTGCTTCAATCTGATTAAAATGTCATTGAGAAATATTTAACAAAACAAAACAAAAAAAAAATAGTACAGAAATAATGTTAATATGTAGTTTTCTAAGTCAATATGCTGCCTATAGGGTTCCTTATATTGGGGCCTTCTATTTGAGTTTTTCAGAGAGCCCTTTCTAACTTCAGAATATAGCTGATTTTTGCCTTCCTTAGACTTCAGAGAAGCTCTTCATTAGCCCTTTACCAAGGTCTTCCCATACCATCTTGAGCCAGTGTTTGGTAACAACATGACCTTACTTATGAGACTGTGTGCTGAGGTTGGGGGTAGAATATATTTCCTTTCTTGGAAGCTCCCATTGGCTCTGCCATGATCTGGTGTACGCTTTCCTCCTAATGGGCGCCTCTTTCCAGATACCCCCACTATACACAACACCCTCTCTGACTTCTTTTGTCTTCCCTCAAATAGAAATGATTCTTAAGACAGAAATGCAGATGAGACCAAGCTCAGAGGTCCAGATCTAGGATCACCAAGCAGGATTCTCTGGATCCGTGTAGTAGTGGGGTGGGGGAGGGGGAGGAGACGAGTTCCTGTGATTTTCCATAGACCATTTGTTAACCCACTCCCCAATTCCCTCCTCCCCATGTCTGAAATGTACTCTCCACTCCTCCCCTCCACCTCCAAGAATTCCTCCCTCCCTTCCAAATATCTGCAGGGACCATCTCCTAAAGGCTTATTCACATATTCCCACATATCAACACGCATTTCCTTTACTTTACATTTACTTTGTATACTTTATTTTTACTGTATATGCCGTTTCCTCCCCTAGAATGTAAACTCTTTGGGGGCACGGATAGGTCATTTTTGTCTTTATCTCCAACATCTAGGCTGTTGTAAGTACTTACCTTTGCGCTGGATGTGTATCAGATGAGTAAGTGGAAGTCCTGCTTTGGAGGCAGCTAAGGGATAAAGCATTGGGACTGGAGGACCTAAATCTCACTCTGGCCTCAGGCACTCGCTAGCTGTGTGACCCCTGGCAAATCACTGGAGCTGTTTGTCTTTATCCTCTGGAGAAGGAAATGGCAAACCCCATATGGAAGGAGTAGTTGGACACGACTGGACAACAGCTGGGGGAGAGGGACACAGGAAGCACTACCAGCTGATGAGAAGGGGACATCTGGGTCCCCCCATGCCCATCAGCACTGTCTTGCCATCTCTTTAGGACAGAAGCAGAGTGAGAGGCCGTTTGTAAATACTGTTTACATATATATATATATATACACACACACATACACATATGTAAATACAGTTTCATGGGGCTTCTTTCGGTTCATTGGCAAGGGGTGTTTAGCAGGATTGAGGTTCCTTTTTCCGCGGGGCTGGAAGGGGAAGTTATTTTGCCAGACTGGGTCCTCCCTTCCAGGGAGCGCGTTTCATCCCTGAGCCCTTTCTCTTGTCTTCTCCTCCAGGATCTGGTCGCTTGGGTGACCGTTGGCTTTTTGCACATTCCTCATGCAGAGGACATCCCTAACACACTGACCGTGGGAAATGGCGTCGGCTTCTTCCTTCGACCCTATAACTTTTTTAACGAGGATCCATCTGTCCAGTCTCCTGATGCCGTCTACTTTCAGAGTGACCAGGATGCCAGGCTCTGTGAGGTCAACCCTGTTTCATGCCTTCCAGAGATGGCTGCCTGTGCTCCTGACCTCCCTGATTTCACCCACGGTGGCTTCAGAAGAGAGCCTTAGAGCCTGGCTACGAACCTCGGCATCCAGCTAGGGAGGAGAGCCGGAGCCTGGGATGCCGTGCAGCGATAGATACCAGGCCCCCAGCTCTGTAGCTACCCTCTCCACTGTTGCCAGGCCGCCTTTTTCTTCCCTGAATGTACCACTGCACTTTTGCAAATCAGTGAAGACTCCCTCAGTCTCGCTTTTTCTAAAACATGTTGAATTCCTGATTCAGAGAGGAAAGAGAGTATCCTCCCTGACCCTGAAGGGATGGCCAAACTGTGACCTAAAACGTTTAATCTTTTCCCTCCTTTGACTTCTCCAGATTTGCTGCAATCACAAGACTGTCCTGCTTCCTTCCTTATTCTGGGACATGAGGGATAAAGTTGTTCAGGAGCTGGGGGAGGGAGTGGGGGGAAGGGGAGCTTAAGGCTATGCTGTGGTGGGGGATATGTAGGGTAGAAGGAGTCTTCCCAGAACATGCCAGAACCAGATATTCCTGTGGACTCCAGGGCAGTCTCATCTAAGCCTGTATTTACAGAGCTGTTGGAAATATCATTTGTCTCTTCTCCAGCCATAACTCTCTTTTTACTTTTCCAACTTCTTGGGATTTATATTCATTCAATCACCTTCCAGTATTTATTAAGCAGCTGCTATGTGTCAGACACTATGCTAGACAAAGAATGAAACAATCCCTACTCTCAAGGACTTCAGACTCTGACATTCCATAAGATATAAGATCCTTGAGGGCAGGGATCATTTTTCCCCCCTTTTTAGTCTGTATCACTAGGGCCTAGCATAGTACCTGGCTTTTAGTAAATGTGCTTACAAATGCTTTCAGATTTTTCTGCCAGTGCCAGGAGGATGAAATTCTGTGCCAGGGGTGCCCTTGCCATTTGCACTCTCATTCCCACCCCACCCCATCTCTCATCACCTTAAAGTCTGTCCTCTTCTTCCTGTGGTTCTAAGAATGCAATGAGCGGTGATGTTTTTGGTGAGAAGATAATAATTCTTATTTAGCCCACTATAAAGATCTCCCCATCATGCCTTTGTTCATATGTGTCAGTATGAGGGGTGGAGGTTATGTAGAGATCTTTGTCACTCTCAGATGTAATAAAAATTCCCTAATGAATCTTATATTGTTTATACCATCCCAATAAATTTCTTCTGGGTCCTTAACTTTTCTAGGAATAGTGTGAATTTATTGATATTTGTTTGTGAAATGATAAAACAAAGTTCAGAGCAATAGTAGCAGCTTAAATCAGAAAATTTTGGATGGAGGGAAGAGGGTGGTAGGAAGACGAAGGGTTTATTTGCTCTTAGTGCTGTGGAGAATTGGATGCTTACTAGATCAACTGACATGAACAAAACTCTATAATAAATAATTACTCTGACCTCAATACCTTGCTGTCCAATCTAGTGAAGGGATGCAAATGAGCTCGAGTTTTACAATGTTGGGATTGGTTTAGCCTCATTTAAGCTAACTCCCATCCTCCCCTTCCTCCCTGATTCTCCCCAGTGACCTCACATCACCTATAACTTCTTGGAATGAGTGCACATTTAAATGGGTAATAAACAGGAACTGAGATATTTATTCTTGAGGAGGAGGCAGATGGGCAAGAACCAAGAAAAAATAATTTGTCCACATTTCTTAGGAAACTCGTGAGGCTTCTGGCACCTGCTACATGTACCTTCCTTTGGTTTCTATCTTGGAAAAAAATTTAATTTTTGTTAGCACATTTGTCCTGGGAATATAAGCATGGGGTGCATGCATAGATGGGTGCCTTTCTCCATCCTAAAGTCTTAAGCTCTCACATACAGTAACATAGTCCCATGTGCTGTTTGTGTTGTGGGAGAGGGTACATCAATCAAAGTAGCAGATCAGGCCCATGGAGCAGAGAAGCTCCAGTGTATGAGCAGAGACCATGCTGATCACCACACAGCATCCATAGCTGTCCTGTTTTTATTTCCAGTTCCCTTTTCTTAGAAAGAGGGTGTAAATAGAGAGCTGACCCAGGAATCAGAAGGACCAGAGTTCAAATCCAGCTTCAGATACTAGCTATGTGATCCTAAGCAAGTCACATAATCCTGCTTGCCTCAGTTTCCCCATTCGTAAAATGAGCTGGAGAAGGAAATGGCAATTCATTCCAGTATCTCTGCCAAGAAAATCCTAAATAGGGCCATTGAGAGTTGGACAAGACTAAATAACTACAACTTCTGTTGAAATTTTACTACATTCTTATTTCTATCCTCAGTCCTAAAAAAGTGAAAGGAGACGAGGGCAAGCCACTGAGTTAGAGAGAGAAATTGGGGTTAAGGTGACAAGATTTCAGGGAGAAAATGAAAACAGGGGAAGCTCACCTATCATATATGTTTCTTAAAAACAACAACAAAGAGCCAGGAGGGTTTTCTGTGGCAGGTTTTCCACTTAAAGCTTTTTTCCTGGGTTTTTAGCTTTCTATGCTATAGATAGATGGCCTAGAAAGACATAGATACATACATACACATATACAGATGTGTAATTTTTAACTTCCTATGCCTCCTTTGCATGTCTTTATCTTTTGTTACAAACACAGATTTGTTACCACATTCATTCTCGTCATCCTAAGTTCTAAGGTAACATAAGTATGTTTGGAAATGATAAATTGAAACCTTTCTCATTTATTTTTCAATTAGATCTGAATGTGATTCCTCCTACCACCTATTTAAAAGGATAGATCTTTTTTATTCCTATAAGCAGTCTCTCTCATTTCTATATATAAATACCAAACTTTTAACCAAATACTAAAATTGCAACTTATACAATTTATTAATAATGTAACAACTATTAACACATAGACCTAAATAATTATTTACAATGTTTTAACTGAGAAAGATTACTGTTACTGCCAAACATCATTAGAGCCACTGATAACTTCTTACTTCTGAAACAATAGTCCTATCATTCTATTCACTCTGGATACAAATTAAAATCATCCTCTTCTCAACAGAAATGTTCTTTTTATTTTCATTTCTTTCAAGCCATCACTTTTAATAGCCTCTCTAGAATAAGTAAGCTTGTAATTCAAGATTCTTCTCTCTTAAAGATACAATAATAGTATCTCAAAGCTACAGTAGCAACATAATCTCTGTGGGAAAAGCTATTGGACCTGACATCTCTCCAGACTCAGCTCAGGTGCCACTTCATACATAGTTTTCCTTGCTCTCCATATTCCAATAATTTTATATTTATTTTATTTGTTATAATAAATACATTAAAATGCTGTCAGGTTTCTGTTCTTTTAGATAATTCATATTTCTTTTATTCTCATATCGTATCCCCTAATAGAATGTAGGCCTCTTGAGGGCACGAACTATTTTTTGGTATCCTACAAAAATCTAGCATAGTATCTTGCAAATACTAAGTAGACACTTGATTAATTTCTGGTGATTTGCCTGAGAAAACCTCCTCTTAGAGAGTTTTAGACATAGTACTTATCTAAATCCACTGAAAAAAGCAGATTCAGAAGAATCCATAATAGAAAGAGGGAAAGTAGTTTGGCTAAAAGAACTATACAGAGGAATCTGTAAACCATATTCCTATAGAGATGGGTGTCTATCATTGCACATGAGTATACAAAGGGATCTGCACTTTGCTCATATATACACATGAAGTACACACAAACACAATGATTTCCCTCAATACTATGGAGTCATCATTCTATCCTGCTACCTAAAACTACTCCCAAATCACCCTTTTTCCTATTTGTCCCTTCCACATTTTAATGCTTGGTTAGTGGACAAAATTTTAAGATGGTTATTTCTTTTTTTTCTCCATTTTTTTATTTAAGCTTTTTATTTACAAAACATATGCATGGGTAATTTTTCAACATTGACCCTTATAAAACTTTCTGTTCCACCTCCTCCCCTAGATGGCAGATAATCCAATACATATTAAATATATTAAAATATATGTTAAATCCAATATATGTATACATATTTATGCAGTTATCTTGCTATATCCGAAAAATCAGATCTAGAGAGAAAAAAAAACCTGAGAAGGAAAACAAAATGCAAACAAACATCAACAGAGTGCGAAAATGCTATGTTGTGTTCCACACTCAGTTCCCTCAGTCCTCTATCTGAGTGTAGATGGCTCTCTTCCTCACAAAACCATTGGAACTGGACTGAATCATCCCAATGTTGAAGAGAGTCACATCCATCAGAATTGATCGCTGTACAGTCTTGTTGTTGCCATATACAATGATCTCCTTTCTTCTCCTGGTTTTGAAATCAGGATACTGAAAGCATTTTCCTAAAAAAAAGTGTTCAGGTATATTTTTGGAAAAATAGGGTATTTTTCAAAATACATATAAAAGATACTTTTCAACATACCTTTTTGTAAAACTTTGTATTCCAATTTTTTCTTCCTCCCTTTCTTATCTATCCTCTCCCCAAGATAGCAAGCAATCTTGATAGGTTAAATATATGTAATTCTTTCCTCCCACCTTTATAATGAGATTTTTTATTTTCAGTCTCATTTTTTATTTTTTTATTGAAGTTATGCGGTTTCTTTCCCTCTGAAGCAATTAGGATTAAGTGACTTATCCAGGGTCACACAGCTAGGAAGTGTTAACTGTCTGAGACCAGATTTGAACTCGGTTCGTCCTGACTTCAGGGCTGGTGCTCTATCCACTGCACCACTTAGCTGTCCCTATTGAAGTTTTTTTATTTTCAAAGCATATGCAAGAATAATTTTTCAACATTGACCCTTGCAAAAGCTTGTGTTCTAATTTCCCCCCTTTCCCCCACCCTCTCCTCTAGATGGCAAGTAATCCAATATACGTTAAACATGGCAAAAAATATATATTAAATCCAATATAAACATACATATTTATACAATTATCTTGCTGCACAAGAAAAATCAGATCAAAAAAGAAAAAAATGAGAAAGAATAAAATTCAAGCAAATAACAAAAAAAGTGAAAATACTATGTTGTGATCCACCCTCAGTTCCCATAGTCCTCAGTCTAGGTGTAGAGGCTCTCTTCATCACTGAACAATTGGAACTGGTCTGAATCATCTGTTGAAAAGAGCCATGTCCATCAAAATTGATCATCACATAATCTTGATGTTATTGTGTACAATGATCTCCTGGTTCTGCTCAGTTCACTTACCCATCAGTTCATGTAAGTCTCTCCAGGCCTTTCTGAAATCATCCTTCTGATCATTTCTTATAGAACAATAATTTTCCATAACATTCATATATCATAACTTATTCAGCCATTCTCCAACTGATGGTCATCCACTCAATTTCCAGTTTCTTGCCACTGCAAAAAGGACTGCCACAAACATTTTGAGCAATCCTTTTTTAACATATTTCCATATTTGTCATGTTGTGCAAGAAAAATCAGAGCAAAAGGAAAAAAAATATGAGAAAGGAAAAAACAAAAGGTGAAAATACTATGCTTTGATCCATATTCAGTCTCCATAATTCCTTAACACTACAAAAAAGCCGCTATAAATATTTTTGTACATGAGGCCTTTTCCCTTTTTTATTACCTCTTTAGGAAAGATCCTAAAAAGATACAAACTCAGTAGTAAGACTGCTAGATGAAAGGGTAAATACAGTTTTATAGCTCTTTGGGATAGGGTTCCAAATTGTTCTCCAGAATGGTTGGATAATTTTACAAGCCCACCAATGATGTATTTAGTGTTCCAGTTTTCCCACATCTCCAACATTTATCATTTTTTCCTGTCATTTCAGCTAATCTGAGTGTTAGTTTAATTAATCTTATTTAATTAATTAAATAAATAATAAAATTAATCTTATTAATTAAAATCTTAATTAATCTAATCAATAGTGATTTAGAGGATTTTTAAATGGAGCTTTGTGTGTATGGAACAGAAAAGCCCGGTTTGACTACATTGCAGAGTGCTAAATGGGGAGTAATATACATGAAAATGAGAAAATCAGTTAGGAATTGTTTGGGAAGGATTTTAAAAGCTACACAGATAGGTTATTATATTTGATTATAAGGTCAATGAGAAGCCACTGAAGTAGATTAAGAAAATCACCTGATCAGGGTTTCAATTGACCTGGTTAGGTCAATTAAGGAAAATCACTTTGGTTACAGGATGAAAGACAGATTGTAATGAAACTATAATTGAGGCAGAGAGAACAATTTGAAAGTTATTGCAATAATCCAAATAGGTAATAGGGGTCTGAACTAAGGTGGTAGAGTAGAGAGAAAGGGGTGTATGTAAGAGGTGTTATAGAATTAGAAATGGGAAAATTTGAAAATTATTGGATACATAGGGTGAAGGAGAGTAAGGAATTAAGAATAATGACAAGATTATGAACCTGGGAGATTGGAAGAATGATGGTGCCTTTAACAAGATTTAGGCTTGAGGGAAAGGTAAAGGACTAATTTTGCATGCATTGTTTGGGATCTCTCCAGCATATTCAGTTGCAAATATTCATCAGGTAATTTCTGGTATGGATTGGCGCTCAGGGGAGAGACTGGAACTGGATATATAAATTTGTGAGTCATCTGCATGGGAAAAATAAACCCCGAAGAGCTGATGGTGATCACCAAAGAAGAGTGCAGAAAAAGAAGGGGAGAATCCAAGGCCAGAACCTTGGGGATTGGTGGTTAAGGATTATGATATGAACCAGGAAAAGAGCAATTGACAGGTAGGAGGAGAATTGAGTGTATTATTATTACATTTTTACATTCATTTACATACATTTTACATCATTTCCTAAGTTTAAACAATCAAAATAACCATAAATGAACCCCAGATTCATTGTTGTCACAAGTCACTTTAAAACAAGTAGGGGTGATAGGGGTGATTTAAAAGGGATAATAAGATTGAGAAGGGAACAGCCACAAGAAAAATTAACTCCCTGATCCTGAAGAGAAAATTAAAAAGGGAGGGGAGAAGAAAAGGAGAACTAGAATCTAAACCTAAATTCTTCTAAACAATTGTAAAATGGCTGAACAGATCGAGGTATATGAATGTAATGGAATATTATTGTTCCATAAGAACTGAAGAAAGAAATAATTTCAGAGAAAACTGAGAAGTATGAACTGATTTAGAGTGAAGGGAGTAGAAACGGGAGGACAATTTATACAAAGACAGCAACATTGTAAAGAAAACTTTGAAAGATTAAAGAACTCTGATTGTTGTACAGTGAAATGATGTTAATGACCTCCTTGCAGTAGTAGAATCTTTGGGTAAAAGATATGGACATTTTAATTTATTTGCTGATTTCAAATTGTTTTTCAGAATGATCATACTGTTTCATAGTTTCACCAACAATATACTAGTTTGCCTGCAATTCTTTCACCTTTGACTATTATATTAGAGCTGAAGATAGAACATTAATGCTTCTTGCAGATAACATGAACTACCCAGAAAACCTAGTGCTTCAGTTTAAAACCATAATTTCAACAAAATTGTAGTAATTTAAAATAAACCTATATAATATATATATATATATATTATATATTAATATATATATATTATATATGTAATATAAAATAAACCTATATAATAAAGGCTAGTAGAAAGAGATTAAAAAAGAAATAGCTACAGTGTTGTAAAGAAAAACAACTTTTGTGAACGAATCCAACCATTTTGGAGAGTAGTTTGGAACTATGCTCAAAAAGTTATCAAACTGTGCATACCCTTTGATCCAGCAGTGTTGCTACTGGGATTATATCCCAAAGAGATTATAAAGAAGGGAAAGGGACCTGTATGTGCACGGATGTTTGTGGCAGCCCTTTTTGTAGTGGCTAGAAACTGGAACCTGAATGGATGTCCATCAGTTGGAGAATGGCTGAATAAATTGTGATATATGAAAATTATGGAATATTACTGTTCTGTAAGAAATGACCAACAGGATGATTTCAGAAAGGCCTGGAGAGACTTACACGAACTGATGCTGAGTGAAATGAGCAGGACCAGGAGATCATTATATACTTCAACAACAATACTAGATGATGACCAGTTCTGATGGATCAGGCCATCCTCAGCAACAAGATCAACCAAATCATTTCTAATGGAGCAGTAATGAACTGAACTAGCTATACCCAGAAAAAGAACTCTGGGAGATGACTAAAAACCATTGCATTGAATTCCCAATCCCTATATTTATGCACACCTGCATATTTGATTTCCTTCACAAGCTAATTGTACAATAATTCGGAGTCTGATTCTTTTTGTACAGCAAGATAATGTTTTGGTCATGTATACTTATTGTGTATCTAAGTTATATTTTAGTATATTTAACATCTACTGGTCATCCTACCATTTGGGGGAGGGGGTGGGGGGGGTAAGAGGTGAAAAATTGGAACAAGAGGTTTGGCAATTGTTAATGCTGTGAAGTTACCCATGTATATATCCTGTAAATAAAAGGCTATTAAATAAAAAAAAAAAAAAAAGAAAAACAACTTTGAAAGAGTTCAGAACTTTGACCAAGGCAATTACCAACCTCAATTCAAGAGGACCAACTATGAAGTGTATTTCACAGTTATTCATATTGGACTAATCACTCTGCAAACTATTGCTCAAGGGTCAAGTGATGCTGTCTAGAACAAGAGAAAGAATGAGACATTTTCAGATATAGCTTATATACAAACTTAGTTTTTGTTTTTTGGGTTTTTTTTTTGATTACTTGTTAAAAATGGAAGATTTAATGAAGTGATAATCTAGCTGGGGTAGCAGGGAACATTAATGATGCATTGGTCCTAGTCCACTAAAAAAAACTGGAAAAGAAATAAAAGAATATCAGTGAAGTATTTAAAAGAATGCCTAGCACAAGAAGGGGAAAATTTCAGAAGGAGACAACAGAGAGATAGTTTTTAAACTAATATGCTGAATTTATTACATATTTTTTTAAAAAGCTGGATGAACTAGATTTATGGTTTCATATGCAATCATCTTTTATAGAGAAGGTAGTAGTATTCAGGGTAATAGAAAAAATATATATTTTTTTTAAAGAAAGTACTTCAGAGAATGGTTTGTAATGTGTGACATCACTTCTACCCATCCCCCTTCCCCTGGGAATTTGTGATTTATTTCCCAACTTTGCAGCCTAAGCTCATGGGTTTTGTTAGATCTCCAACAATGACTACCAAGGGATCTGGGAAGGGAAGAGTTTTGGGGAAAGATTGGGCAGGCACTGAAGGGAGTCCCCATGTAAAGGGGGAAAAAAATCTTAGTTTCCATTCCACTCTTTCTTCCACCCCCAGTTACTATCTTTACCCTCTAGCATAATGCTTTAAACTGGAGTACAATTAATGACTATTGACACATCTGTACTCCAGATTTTTCTCTGGGAGATTTTCTTATTTTCCAACAAATCCAAATTCCCTATAGCCATCAGGGAATTTCTTTAGTAGTCATCATTTAAGCTTTCATGGTATATTGCAATTCTCCCTGGCTGTGTGTTAAAGGTACAAAAAGCAGATGGTGTTTTGCTGAAAATTTTGATTTAATCTTGTTCATATACCCGACAATTGACACCACACATTTCACAATTCCCTGTTTTCCCACATCTCCAACATTCAGCATTATCTTTTCCTGTCATCCTAGAAAATCTGAGGAAACTGAGGCAAACAGGGTAAAGTATCTTGCCCAGGATCACCCAATTAGTAGTGCCTGAGGTCAGATCTAAACTCATGACAATGAGTCTTCCTGACTCCAGACCCACCATAGAGTGGGTCTATGTAGTGTACTACCAAATTAAAATCAGAATACTAACCAGGTAGCAAAACCCCTGTCTCTTGTAAAAGGCAGGGAATTCTTCTTCTTCTTTTTAAAAAATTATTATTTAGTTTTCCAAATACACATAAAGATAGTTTTCAACATTCATTTTTGTAACACTTTGTCTTCTAAATTTTTCTTCCTCCCCAATCTGCAAGCAATCTGATATAGATTAAATATGTGTAATCCTTTTAAATATATTTCCATGTTTGTAATATTGAACAAGAAAAATCAGACCAAAAGGGGGGAAAAACACACACACACATACACAAAGGTGAAAATCCTGTGTTTCAATTTACATTCAATCTCCATAGTTCTCTCTCTGGATATGATAGGCACTTTCCATCTCAATCTATTAGAATTGCCTTGAATCACCACATTAGTGAAAAGAGCCAAGTCCATAACAGTTGATCATCACATAACCTTGTTGTTATTGTGCACAGTGTCCTAGTTCTGCTCACTTCACTCAGCATCAGTTCATGTAGATCTTTCCAGGCTTTTCTGTAATCAGCCCGAAACCAGGAATTCTAAAGGCAGAGTGAGCTGTGTGTCATCAAAGGAAGCCAGGGCATTGATTTATTTGTCTTGGCTGTATTGTGATCCTGAGATGAACATTTTTACCTTTGGGAACAATATCATGAAACTGAGAAGTTAGGGGCTCCAGTTCTCCTAACCTCAGCCAATTGGCAACAGCATGAGTTTGCTGTAACCAAACTCTTCTCAGAGAAGACGACCACCAGCAGAAAGATGCCCCTAACTTGCCAAGAGATAATGATCCTCAAGGGATTGAGTTTTCCAGACAGTGTAGAACTAAGGTGAGAGTGAAATGGCTGTTACAACAAAAGAGGATAGTCATTCTAAAGATTGAATCCAGTCCCTGACTGAAACTGGAATTCAGGACTCTGGCAGGGGAAAGGAAATCTCCCTTAGGCCAGTGCAAGTCTATTATTTTTTCTCTCAACCACCTTACAAGAGAGGAAGTAAGAGTGTTAAAAGAAGTAACATTTATACTTTACAGATGAATCAAATGAATCTCATAGAGATTAAATTACTACATGTTACTTAGAAGTGTCTGGAGATGACAATTGTTTTCAGGTCTTTTGGAATCTTCCAGGGATTCTGTAGAGGACTGAAACTCTGAAAAGGTGTACTTGAATCTGAGACAGCAGAGCACTTAAGGCTAATTACCTGTTTGTTGTGAGAGAATGGTTCTATATACATATATTTAGATGAGATGGTGATGTGATGGCTCTCCTCACCACTGGTGCTTGCTGAATGAGTGGTGGCAAGGATTGGAGGGCTGAGGAGAAAGGTCAGGGTCACTCAGCTGAAGGACGAGGAGGAGAGAGACTTTAGGCTCCGGACTCCAGAGTCCAGAATTGATCTTTGGTAAGCCTCATAGCAGCTTGCCTGCCTCCTTCACTTCTCCCCCTAAAGACCAAGGACTTTGATTGATCCTGACTCTGACTGATCCTGAGGCCCTCCAGAGAGCTAGCCCAGACATTATAGGATTCCAAGCTCATCTTTTGAGCTTGTCTATCACTAGCTTCTGACCCTTGCTAGTGGGAACTTTTTTTTTTTTTTCCTAACTAAGCATCTCTCAATAATAGTTCTATAACTCACTGGTAGCTGTTTGCTCTTTATTAGAGGACTAAATCCCATCATTTATTTTGCTGTACTCTGATACTAATTACTCCACTTCCAAATCATTGCTTCCATAACTGATATTCTGCTCCTAGCATGCATTACTCTTTCTCCTTTCTATAACACTCAAGAGTACAAATGCATTTTATAAAGATTAATAAGAAAAGACTTCATCCAGAAAAAATATGAATAATTAGAAAACTCTTTGAATCTCTAAAATGTAATCTGTCTAGAGCAATAGCAAAATAGTTCTTGTGACATTTTACAACCTTTTTAGTTCAGCTGAAAATATTAATAAATACTTCTCTAATTACAATCTTTTCCCCTTAGGGAAGAATGTAAGAAGGGAAAAAAAAGCTAAACTTAAGGCCCTCAAAAAATGGATTGGCCAAACTTAAAACTAAAGATACTTCCTAGAGATCTTGTTAAGATCAGGGCCTTCCCCATTCCTTGAGGGGACTAGATTTATGATTCACTCTTTCCCAGTTCTGAAGGTATTAGGATATCGATCTTGGTCAAAGAAAGAATTGAGTGATTTTAGAAAACATGATGTTGTTATTGTTGTTGAGTCTCATGTGGTGCTTTTTAAAAGTGGTTTTCTATTTCCTTCTCTGGCTCATTTTACAGATGAGGAAACTGAAACAAGCAGGGTTAAGTGACTTGCCCAGGATCATATTTGAATTCAGATCTTTCTGATTCCAGTCAAGGGCTCCATCCCCTGAGTCTAGTAGCTGCTTCAGAAAAAATTAAGTGACTATTGTTCAGTTAGATAGATTTGAAAGTTATTCCAATACTGTCTTTTATCTGATTATGACTTCCTCTAAATGTTGCTTCAGGCCTGAGGGGACTCTGCCAATTTGGACATTTCTTTCTAAGCAGATTAATGCTTGAATTTAGAATAATAATAAGTTAATTAAAAATGTTTCTGGCAGACTTAAGCCTATTATATTCCCTTCTTCTCCAGAGGACATGTCATATAGGCAAGTGAACAATTTTTATAGGGTGATCTCTGCTCTTCTCCACCAAAGCCTTAGTCCTATCCCTCATTTTGATATAGATCACCTTGAGTTCCTCCAAATGTTATTTCAGTGGAACCCAAATTCTGGCAGGTTTTACCAAGTGGGAAAGATTTTGATTATGTTTCTAATTAAATAAGTTCAAAGAGAGTAATTACCAGAAGGTTCATCTCTAAATAATGACTTTTTTTGATCCCAATAAAGTCATTTCCCAAGTGCATTTCCAAGACATGTAAGGGTTATGGTCTTCATTATTTGAAGGAATAAAAACACTGATGAAATCATAAAGCTTTCAAAGTACTGAAGTATTTTTTATTGATTATAGTTATATATTATATATCAGAATATATATAATATATAAGTACAATCATACTTCTATATAGCACTCAAAATCTGCAAAGTACTTTTCTCATAAGTAGAAAGTATATGAAGTAGAAAGAATAAGAATTTTAATGTCCATTTTATAGATAAGGAAACTAAAACTATAAGAAGTTAAGTGAATTTGACTATCATCATGATGCTGTTCTAGTGGCAGGACAGAAAGTTGTGGGAATCCCCTTCTGGTCATAGATGCAGGTCCTTCAAGAAAGAATTCATGAACCCAAAATATTAGTGGCAAAAAAGGAAGTTTTATTGGTACTGAGACTGACTTCCGTGTGGCAAAGTCCTGTTAGGAAAATGGAGGCTGGCACTGAGAAGAGAATGTCTTCACAGCGGGCAGGTGTCCTTGTAGGCAGCTGTACCAAGAGGCAAAGCATACTACTTTGGACTGCTGCAAAAATATGGAATTTAAAATTGTCTTTTATAGAAGTATGAGGCTAAAACTTCCAGTTAAAAAGAAGGCCAATGAATGTCCCCAGGCCTAGATACTTATCAATATCAGGCCCAGATCTCCAATTGAATGAAAATCACTTTGAAGGCTTCCTGAATGAGGATCCAGCTACCAAAGGTGGAGACTGTGATTTGCCTTAGAAAAGCCCAATTGAATGACTCCACTTAACTTGTCTGGGGAGATATGCTTTCCCAGGAAAGCCTGAGATGCTGAATCTCCCTTTTTTACAGATCAAGAGGGACCCAGCTTCCAGAGTGATTATTTTACAGATTAAAGGGGATACAGTTTTCAGAGTTCACCGCCCTCAATCACACACAGTTAATGTATTTAAGAAAAGATTTGAACAAAAGTTCAACACTCTGATACAATCCATCTCCTCCTACTACCATGGGGATCTAAAAACCCAAGATATTATTTCTTCATCTTCCCAAAGTAAAAATTCTTAAGCAGTGAGGCAGAGTATGTTACCAAAAATGATCAGAGGAATTCAGCTACACTCTAAAAGTTGTTCTCTAGCCAGATCAGATTGGGGGAGGAGAGAGGTTCCAGATTAATCCTTTTACATTATTATGCAACTTAAACTGTAACTCCAAGAGGCCTCCTGAGAGCTGAGTCTTACATTAAAAAGGGCATTCAGATTAGATACAGAGAAAAAATGTCACCAAAGGGAGAAGATGATATGATTTGGGGGAAGACAAGTAATACTTTGGAATATTCCATTGTCTTAGATTTCTAATTCTCTGTTGGATATCTGAGACAACAATGCAGCTCAATGGATAGATAGAGAGCTGGTATGGGACTGAAGAAAATTCATCTTCCCAAGTTCAAATCTGGCCTCAGTCACTCACTAGCTATATGAGCCTGGAGAAGTCACTCTACCTTGTTTGCCTCAGTTTCCTCATCTGTAAAATGAACTGGAGAAAGAAATGACTAAGCATTCCAGTATCTCTGTCAAGAAAACCACAAATAGGGTCACAAAGAGTCAGATACAAAGGTTTGTTTGTTTTTTCTCTTTTGCACCTCTGAAACCTCTCAAGATCTCTTGGGTTTTCTGAGTAGATTTTTCTTAAGGACCAAACCAAAGCCAATCTGCTTCTCATTGGCCACCAATAGGTTCCAGGCAAAACTCCATTTGGTCATTGTTTGAGTCCTGATCGAGTTAGATTGAATGTAAATAACAGTCTTTGCTTCTTTGGCTAGAAAGCTTAAGAGTCTTCCCCTTGCAGATTCATTCCTTCCTCCCTGTCTGCATGAAGGCTTGCCTCCATAGAAATCCCATCCATCACTTCCTTCCCTTAATAAGGGAGAAGAAAAGGCAACCTTTGGCAGTATCTTTTCGGGAGGTTAGGTATTGCCACAGTGCACAGAACGCCAGGTCTGGGGTCAAATCTGACCTCAGGCACTTACTAGTGTGTGATCTTGTGCCAGTCCCCTACCTCTGTTTGCCCCAGTTCCTCATCTTTGCAAGAAAAACCTAAATGGAGTCCTAAAGTCAAACATGATTGAACAACCTCCTTCCCTTAATTAAATCCTTCCCAACTATCAAGGCCCTCAATCAGTCCCATTGTTTCAGATTCTCTCTGATTCTATTTGGGATTTTCTTGGCAAAGATACTGGAGTTTTGCCATTTCTTTCTCTAGCTCATTTTACAGATGAGGAAACTGAGGCAAATAGGGTTAAGTGACTTGGCCAGGCTCACAAAATAGTGAGGCCAGATTTGAACTCAGGAAGATGAGTTGGCTGACTCCAGGCCCAGTACTCTATGCATTGAGCCACCCAGCTGCCTCTGAGGCTTCTGCCCAGTACTCTATGCATTGAGCCACCCAGCTGCCTCTGAGGCTTCTGCGTAAATCACCTTAACCCTTTAATGCCCCTCTAAGACTACAAGTTACAGATGAGCCATTTATCTCCATGGGTGGAAGGACTGTCTATATTTGGTGTTTTTATATATATTATATTTGGTATTATTTACATATTATATAATATATAGATATATATTTCTGTATTTGCTATTTATATATTTATATAACATATTTATACATTTAACACAATGTCTCTTACGTTAGGACATTGACTAGGTGGCACAGTGGATACAGAGCCAGACCTGGAGTCAGGAAGAACTTTATTCAAATCCAGCCTCAGATACTTCCTAACTAAGTGACTCTGGGAAAGTCACTTCACCACGTTTGCCTCAGTTAACTCATCTGTAAAATGAACTGGAGAAGAAATAGCAAACTGCTAGCTGTGTGATTGCAAAAATCACTTCCCCCTGTTTGCCTCAATTTCCTCATCTGTAAAATGAGCTGGAGGAGGAAATGACAAACAACCAACTGTATGACCCTGGCCAAGTCATTTCCCTCTCATTTGTCCAATGAGCTGGTCCTCAAATGATCTCTAGTGCAACCATAGGTGAGTAAGAGCCCCGCCCCCCCTTTTTTTTTTATAATATTCCTGATAGACAAATGGCCATCCATCTGTTGTCTGAAAATCTCCAGCGAAGAACACACTAACCTCCCATCCTGCTTTTGAATAGTTTTGATTGTAAGAAGTTTTTTCTCACATCAAGCTAAAATTTCCTCTCTTGCAGCTTCCAGCTATTGTTCTTACTTTTGACCTCTGGGACTAAAGAAAACAAGGGTAATCCCTTTTCTACGTGACTGTTCTTTATATACTTTACAACAGCTATTATTATGTTCCCTTGTCTTCTCTTTTTAGGCTAAATCTCCATGGCATGAACTTGACATGCTTCCCATCCTGATTGTGCACTGCCCTCTGAGACCCTTATCTACCACCCCATTCCTCATCTATTATTTCTAATGGACTTTTTTTTTCTGGAGCAGGTGGATAGGTAGTCTGGTCAAGTAGTAAAAAGAAACAGTGGAGAAACCAATTCTCTGCTGTACCAACCTAATGTGTTACTTATTTATTAACCTTTTCCCTAAATCCAAACGCCCAGTTTTGAGTGCCCCACTTGTCTTGCTTCACCAACCCCCTGCAGTGATGGCACAGGACTCAAGGGTCAGTGGTAATAACAGGATCAGCTTTTCCTAATGGATAGTGCTGATATTTTCTAATCCTCTTGAAGATGAATTAGTCCTTGAGACTTTGGCAAATTTTGCTGACTGGAAAATGCTTCAACTGTCTTTTTTTTTTTTCTTAATATTTTATTTTTTCAAATACACGTAAAGATACTTTTCAACATTCATTTTTGTAAAATTTTGCGGTTCAATTTTTTTCTCCCTTCTTCATTTACCTCTCCCTTCTTCATTTACCTCTCCCTTATCCAAAACAGCAAGCATTCTGATATGTTATACATATAACAATCCTTTTATTTATTTTTTTTATTATAGCTTTTTATTTACAAGATATATGCATGGGTAAATTTTCAGTATTGACAATTTCAAAATCTTTTGTTCCAGTTTTTCCCCTCCTTCCCCCCACTTCCTCCCCCAGATGGCAGGTAGACTAATAATATAATAATCCTTTTAAACATTTGTCATGTTGTGCAAGAAAAATCAGATCAAAAGGAAAAAAAAAAAAACCATGAGAAAGAAAAAGCAAGTAAATAAACAAAAAGGTGAAAAAAGCATGCTTTATCTGTATTCAGTTCTACCTCTAGATGAGGATAGCATTTTCCATCACAAGTCTACTAGAAATGTCTTGGATCACTGTATTGCTGGGAAGAGTTAATTCTATCATAGTTAATCATCACATAATCTTGTTTCAACAACTTCTTAACACAACAAAGAGACTACTGCCTTGAGCTCTCAGAAAATGAGTGAAGTTAGTGGACATTTTTATCACTATGATGAGGAAGAAAAAAATATTGATGATAGTGGTAAATTCATTAAGAATGGAACAAAGGGAGGAAATTAGATTAGACATAAAGGAGGATTTCCTTAAGTGACAGGTTATATAAGACACCTTCTTTGAAAGTTGCTTTTTTTTTTATAATGTTATTATAGGATGTGGAAATGTGTTTAACAAGGATAAACATGCATAACCTATATCAGATTACTTGCTGTTTTGGGAGGGGAGAGGAAAAAAATTTGAAACTCAAAATTTTATAAAAAATGAATGTTAAAAAATATTATTATAGGTTAGTGTGGTAGAAAGAGCAGTCTATCTCTGGGAACCCTAGACATTCCAGTGTGAGGGCAGTTAGTCAGTAAGCATTTATTATATGCTGACTATGTACCAAGCATTAATCTCTGAGAATACGAAGAAAAAAAAAAAGGCAAAACCCAGTGTACCCCTCAAGGAATTCACAATATAATTGGGGAGAGAACATGCAAAGAACCGTAAACATACAACTATATACAGAGTGCATGAAAGGTACCTCAGAGACAAGCCCTAGCATCTGGCAGAGCTGGGGAAGTCTTCCTACTCTGTAGGATTTGAGCTGAGTCTAAGGGAAGCTAGACAGACTGAGGCAGAGAGGAGGAGAGAGCAATGTTATGCATAAGGAATAGTAGACCACGGTCATTGAATCATAAGAGTTATGATGCTTCATTTTTTTAGCTCTTCAAACTTCAGCTTGTTTATACGATCATAAATTTAGAGTTAGAAGGAATCTTGTTGGACAATAAGTCCATTTTACAGATGAAAAAACGGACACAAAAGGATATTCAATTACTGGCCCAGAATCATACAGCTTATAAGTGCTTGAGATGAGTCTTCCTGACCAAATCCAGGTCTGCTTCCAATACAGCATGAAATGAGGGCAATACATAGCTGGTTAGTTTTAAAACAAACTGTCGCATTTAAAAAATTTGAGAGACAGAATTTCTGGATAATTTAATCATCTGTAAAATAATGCCAGAATTTTAAATAAAAGGCCAGTGGTATTCTTGAATAACAAACACTCTCATGATGATGGGCTTGTGGCTTTTATGCCATTGGAAGAGGGGTGTGCTTGAGGGTAGTTCCACTCTGGTTAACAAGTAATGAGAGATGGGGGGCTGCTAGATGGTTAGAGTAGCAGCCCTGAAGTCAGGAGGACCTGAGTTCAAATCTATCCTCAGACACTTAACTTCCTGGCTGTGTGACCCTGGGCAAGTCACTTAACCCCAATTGCCTCAGCAAAAACAAACAAACAAAAAAAACCATCAATTAATGGGAGACAGAATTTACTTACAAAGACAAGGGGACACTCCAGTGAGGGACTGAGAGTGACATCATGTTACTCCTGGCCAGACTATCCCTAAGACTACAGATCACTCCCCCAGCACTGGGTAATCTAGACATAGAATCTATAAATACCCCACACAAGCCTGAGCTAGTTGGATGGAGTAGCAATATCCAGGGTGAGAAGAATGTGAATCCTATCTTTCATCAGCCCTGTTCTTGAGAAATCAGAAAAATAAGACAGGGAAAAAGAGCTGGGGATTCCCCAGTTTTATAATGAACTGTTAACATGACTTCTCTCAAAACAAAGCCCTATCTAGTCCATTTCTGACTTCCTGAAATCTTTACTGTTAAAGCTGGTGAACTTCAGAACCTATGCAAAGCCTTGCTGAATATAGGATCCAGAGACTCATAATGGACAAGGATCTCAAAGGACTGTGGGAAGAGGTCCTATGAAAACCCCTTATGCTAATGTGTGTGTGTGTGTCTGATGTAACTAATATCCTAATATCACCTCCAGCACAGTCGCCTCTCTTTATTCAGCAAATATGTTCTGAAAATGTAACTGTAAATAAATTTTGGGGTTTTTTGTGAGCCAAATTCTATTTCTGAACATCTTAAAGAAGCATCTCTGAAGAAAATTTGCATTGAATTGTTTCAATTCTTAACTTCCTTCAAGCTTTAATTCATTTGTCACATCCCTCAGAAAGTCTTACTGAACTCTCCAGTTATAAGTGGTTTTTCCTGCATTTATCTGTACATGTTGTAACCTTCCCTCTTCTCCCAGTATAATCTTCTTAAGGTCAGAGACTGTTGTTCATTTTATCATTTCATATCCAACAATTGACATAGTGGCTTGCTCCTGTTGAATTACAGATAAATGCTTTTTGAATTGAATTTTCTGCAGTGCCAGGACTAGAACGAGGGTCTCTTAACACCATTGCTCATTTTCATTTTTTCCTTGTTTTGGACTTTCTTTGTAGGCTAAGAGAGAAACAGTGTTTACTGAAGAAAACAAAAACAAAAAGCAGACACAGGAAAACTGCTGATTCACCAAGATGCTTGGAATGAGTTATTGAGACTGCAAGATGGTGGGGGAAGTTTGGGGTTTCCTAGGATAAATCCATGTATCACTGCTAATGCATCCCCTTGTGTATTTCCTCTTGGAGAAGCAGCTTGTTTCCCAGCCAGGGTAGTGTCTGTATTGACTGATTCCAGTCTGTGGAGCTATTCTTTTTTTTTATTTTTTATTTTTTTATTTAATAGCCTTTTATTTACAGGATTTATACATGGGTAACTTTACAGCATTAACAATTGCCAAACCTCTTGTTCCAATTTTTCACCTCTTACCCCCCCCCCTCCCCTAGATGGCAGGATGACCAGTAGATGTTAAATATATTAAAATATAACTTAGATACACAATAAGTATACATGACCAAAACATTATTTTGCTATACAAAAAGAATCAGACTCTGAATTATTGTACAATTAGCTTGTGAAGGAAATCAAAAATGCATGTGTGCATAAATATAGGGATTGGGAATTTAATGTAATGGTTTTTAGTCATCTCCCAGAGTTCTTTTTCTGGGCGTAGCTAGCTCAGTTCATTACTGCTCCATTAGAAATGATTTGGTTGATCTCGTTGCTGAGGATGGCCTGATCCATCAGAACTGGTCATCATCTAGTATTGTTGTTGAAGTATATAATGATCTCCTGGTCCTGCTCATTTCACTCAGCATCAGTTCGTGTAAGTCTCTCCAGGCCTTTCTGAAATCATCCTGTTGGTCATTTCTTACAGAACAGTAATATTCCATAATTTTCATATACCACAATTTATTCAGCCTTTCTCCAACTGATGGACATCCATTCAGTTTCCAGTTTCTAGCCACTACAAAAAGGGCTGCTGTGGAGCTATTCTTACAAGAACAAAACTTTTCTGCTGGAATCTGGGGTCTGGAAGGGGAGATATTCGCCTCATACCTGTTCCTTATTTTTCTTCTTTAAAAGCCTCTTCTTCCTCATTATCCAAGCTGTCTGATCCCAACCTGTCTTCTTTAGTGACTTCCAATACCTCAGCCCAGAAAATAAGTTTTCTTAACTAGACATTTGTTTTGCTTGATATTTGATTCCTTCTTCCTTTCCCTTTTTTCTCCTCTCCTCATTCCTCTCCTTCTTCCCCACTCTACTTTATTTTACAGACTGAATCCTCAGGCCTTTCCGGGGTTTATTCTATATAGGTTTCTGCCTTTGTTCTGGCCCACTAAATAGGGGTATATCCTATAACCTCCCTACCTGCTATTATTACCTCATTTTCTTATTTTATATGCCTCATCCCTTCCCAAAATCTAACCTAAACCATCTTCTAGCTTAGGTCTACTGTATTCTGTCTTTTTCAGAAAAGAAAGTTGAAACTAGAAAATCTGAGACCATTCCCTGGAGGCCTGGACTCAGTCATATGTCCTGCTTTTAGGAGAAGGGCAATATGTGAAGAAGCAAGCTGGACCAAAAGCTAAACTTCCATTAGAGAATCCTCTCTAATTTAATTCATGGTGGAAACACTTCTGGCCTTGAAACTCTTTCCCTAGTGATTATATCTCCATTTTTTGAATCTATCAGTGATTCAAAACAATGTAATTTTTTTTCTTTTTGCACATAATAGTATTTTAATTTTTTCCATTTATATGTAAAGATGATTCTCAACATTCATTTTTGTAAGATTTTTGAGTTCCAGATTTTTCTCTCTTTCTTTCCCCCTCCCCAAGACAGTAAGCAATCTGATATAGGTTATACATGTATAATCATGTTAAACATTTTTCTACCTTAGTCATGTTGTGAAAGAAGAGTCAGAACAAAGAGAAAAACCACCAGAAAGGAAAAATCAACAACAAAAAAATGAAAATAAAAATAGTGTGTGTTGATCTGCATTCAGATTCCATAGTTCTTTATCTGAATGTGGATAATCTTTTCCATCATGAGTCTTTCAGAATTGTCCTGGTTACGGTTGGATCAATTCACAACTTCACCAATAATACGTTAGTATTTTAATTTTCCCAATCCTCTCCAACATTTATTATTTTCCTTTTCTGTCATATTAGCCAATTGAATTAATTTGCATTTCTCTCATCAATAATGATTTAGAGCATTTTTTCATATAACCACAGATAGCTTTAATTTTTTCATCTGAAAACTGACTCTTCATATCCTTTGACAATTTATTAATTAGGAAATGATTTGTATTCTTATGAATTTGATTCCATTTTCTTTCCACATATATATTTCCATATATCTTTATAAAAAAACACTGGCTATAAAAATTGTTTCCCACCTTTCTGCCTTCCTTCTAATTTTGGCTGTATTGGTTTTGTTTGTACAAAAGCTTTTTAATTAAATGTAATCAAAATTATCTACTTTGCATTATAATGTTCTCTATTTCTTGTTTGGTCATAAATTCTTCCCTTCTCCATAGATTTGACATGCAAATTGTTCCTTACTCTCCAAATTAAATCAATGTGATTGTTTTATATGATGACATAAAACATCAAATTCATTATATGACAAGTCTTTATCTTTTTTGAACTTATGTCTATCTTAGTAAAGTGAAGGGATTAGTGTAGATATTCTCTAAGGATCCTTTCTGGCTCTGATACATTTAGCTGAGTTAAAATAAAAACTGGAGATGCCCAGATGAATTCCAAACCTGCTATTCTATTCTTCATTCTCCAAAATTCTGGATTCTCTACCTACTCTCTTGCTTAGTTCTGATTTCCACTTTAATACCCATACTTAGTTTTTTCAATATACATTTTAAACAATTATTCTATAAGTCCTTGCTATTGATCTATTATTTAGGAGAGTCTAGTAGACTATCTTGCTTTCCCTTTTATCTAGGATTTTTTTTAGTCATTTATCCTTTTCCTCATGTTATTTATTTACCATATCATGTCCTTTTCTAGTCTGTTTACTCACTTTTTTTTTTTTTATCAGTTTTCACTGTTGGTTTATTTGAGTGGGAACTGGGCTTACATTAAGTCTTTTTTTCAGCCTTTTTTATGGGGGCCCCTTCCCTTTTGTTCCAGATAACATGTATCAGGTCCTGTACAGCTGAACTACTCTCATCCACTGTTCCATTTTCCCCTTCTGTTCCAGATAACATGTTTCAGGCCTTGTACAGTTGAACTTCTCTCTCACTCCACTGTCCCATTTCACTCTGCTAAAACTAAAAAAATTCAATGATCTTTTTCTAATAAAGGATAAGAAAATATGGTTCAGATGGATTCCTGATTCATTGATGTCTAAGGGGAGATGAACACATATGGTTTTATATCCCTGTCTTTTATTTTAAATTATATTTTATTTTTTATTTTTCATGAAAAAAATTTGCTTTTCTTTCTCCTATCCTATCATTGAAAAAGAAATACAAAAATTTTCATAGTATTCATAGTTAAGCAAAATTCCCACAGATTTCTATATTAGCCATGTTCAAAAATGGTAGGTCTCATTCTGCTTTTAGTCAGCTTCATTTTTAGTCTTCTGGGATTAAAGTTGGTCATTGCACTGGTTTTTATAGTGGTTTATTTTGACACTGGCTGTTGTATAAATTGTTTTCCTTGCTCCATTCACTTCTCATCAGTTTATGCACATCTCTCCAGCTTTCACTGAAACTGTCCCTTTCAGCACTTCTTACAGCTCCATAATATTCCTTTATAACCCTATGCCAAAGACTGTTCAGTCATTGCTCAGTGCTTCAGTCTTTGCTACTATGAAAAGAAGCATACTTTTGTACATAGGGGTTCTTTTCCTCTTTCTCTGACCTCTTTGGGATATGTCTATCCCTCTCCTTTCTGTCTGCTTTCTTATAGAAGTGCCTTCCCCTATGGAAGAGCCCTTCCCTCTACAATCAGCTCTGACCTGCCAGAACTCTATCCCCATCTACAATTGACAACTTTCTCTGAAACTCAGACTAGCCAGGTTTCATTGATCAGCTCCTATTGAGGTGTGGAGATTGACCTCAGATTGGGTTATTGACCAGATGAAATTTTTGAAGGGACGAGGGACAGATCAAACACTGGTTTAGCCAAAGCTCAAAACAGGGGGCCAATAAGTACAGGGTATATAGAAAGAGGATGAGTAATAAAACGTTATAGGAAATAAGTGCAGAGGAGGGATCTGTAGGTGAG
Organism: Sarcophilus harrisii; assembly: GCF_902635505.1. Taxonomy (NCBI): domain Eukaryota; kingdom Metazoa; phylum Chordata; class Mammalia; order Dasyuromorphia; family Dasyuridae; genus Sarcophilus; species Sarcophilus harrisii. The sequence continues at coordinate 338,417,829 of NC_045429.1, forward strand.
ATCAGCAGAGACCAATTAATTCTTTGTCCAGGGCTTTTGTGTGCATTTGAAGTGGGGTAGATTTTCAAAGAATTCCATGTGAATAGGATGCATTTTTCTTTATACTCACCAGCTCAAATATTTTTTGGTGATGAGGCTTTTGTAACGGGGTTTAGCTTGAAATACTCCGAGGAAAGAAAGTGGCCACTTTAGCCAGGAGACCAAGGAGGAAAGCGGATATCTTGCCATTTGAGGGCCCCACTTGAACAATTACTCTACGTTTTTTCTCACAACCATCCCAATGCCCCCACTCCTTTCATCTGCCTCCAAATTTGCAAAAGCAAAAAGGCAATTAAAAAAGCAAATCGGTTCTCTCTGCTTTTTATTTTGAAAAGTGAGGGGAAAAAAGGGGGAGGTGAAGCATTTCTTTCTCCTTCTCTGGGCCTCTCCTCGTCTCCCTGGCTTTGCTGGCAAGAGATCAGAATTGGAAACAGGCCTCCTGTGTCCAGGGAGACGTGGAAACAGCAGGACACAGACAGCTGTTTATTCCCAAGCTAACATTCTTTGAGTTTCCTGCTGTTTTTGTAGCTCAGAATAGTTCTTACATCCTCCCCCCAATCACCTTCATGTCCATTTTATTAAGAGGTCTCCTTTTCTTTGTCGGGTCATATAATTCTTATGGGTTTTTGGTAACTCTCCAGGAGGACAGGGTATGAGCTGAGATCCTCAGGCATCTGGTTTCCTAATTATCACCCTCCTGCACCTACACACACACACACACACACACACACACACACACACACACACAGAGTTTCCATCCATTGGGCCCAGCTGTATACCTTTTTTTTTGTTTAAATTAAACCTTCTAAGATTTCTACTTCTAGCTAGAAGAGGGAAATATGAGTTGAAGAAGAAGAAGATAATGAGAGAGAAGGTGAAGAGGGTGATCTTCCAGCTCCTGAACGAACCTTAGTCTTTTAGGGAGAGGAATGAGCTTTTACCATGAAGGGACACTTCTCAAAGCATGGGTCCTGGAAATGATGCTCCAGTATGGGATTTTTGCTGATCAACAAGCTGATTCATTTGATGCTGATGTTTAGAATATGACGATTTACCTCTGTCAGTTATTAGGAAAAATGGGCATCATCTCATTGCTAAAAACAGGACTCAAATAGGAATGTGTGAGCCAGGTGGTCCACTGCTAGAGAGTCTAAAAATTGAGGGGAAAACTTGAAAATCACTAAGAAGCAAATATTAAAGGCAAAAGATAATGATGTAACAACGGAGCCATAACTTGGGAAAGATGAGCTGGACTTTGTCCCTTCTCCTCCCACACTAATCCTGTGCCTTTCCAAGCCCTCAACCTTCCACTGAGGTTTAGGAAGTTGGAAGTGAGGTGGCTGTTCATTGACCATGCCCTGAGGCAAGGGACAGCCTCTCTAGGAGAACAGAACACTCCACCCAATTGGAGCAGACTGCTCTCTGCCTACCACTCTCCTGTACTGAATTTGCAATGGACAAAACTTCCTAGTTAAAACTCTGGGTTCTGGGCCAAATGGACTTTTGCAGTTTTGTGAAGCTACTGAAGCAGATGGATAGAATATCTCTTAAAGGAAGATTCATCTTTTTCCCCTTGCCCCCAGTCCCTTAAGGGACAGAGGACCTGGATTCATATCCCACTTCTGCTTCTTATTACATGCATGGCCTTATATGGTCAGGTCACTTCACTTTTCTGTGCCTCAGTTTCTCCATATATAAAAGTTGAGTTTCTCTTTATCCTGCAATAACTTAGTCTTCTTACTTTATAGTTTAGTTTTTGTTATAAGGAGGGAACCTTTTTTTTTTTTCATTTTATTTTTTGTTTTACTTGGATCTATGCACATGTAAGAGCTAAATCATAGGGTGCTGAAAGGAACTACCCAAAGTCCAAACAATGGAGGGAATTCTTAAATGACATACTGAATAAGGACCATGATGAACGGTAACTGGACTAAATAGTTTAGGTAATCAGACACAAAGGGATGGGGACAACAGAAAGAGACCACCAAGCACCAGTAAGGACTGATCATTATCCAGGTGTAACCAGAAAGGGGGATATGCCTGGTAGGGGATTTTCTTTCTTGTTCATCCTGGATTTGGAACTGGGACAGACACCTCCTTCCCAGAAGTGAGCATCTGGATGGAAAAGGATGGAAAGCAGGAGCTTGGGAGACCCTGGAGGGTTTTAGAGTCTCTTAGTAAGAGGTCAGAGATTGTAAAAAACATCTATAATAGTCAGAGGAGGGCTGCTGGTAAAGCCTTTATCTATAAGAGGACGAAGAAATTGGAAGGAATGAGGGAGATTTCCTTATTGTTGACTCCTGAGAATGATGGATCCTTCAGAAAAGTGAAGGTTGTGCTACTCTTTGGGAATACTACTTGAAAAAAATAAATGTGTGAACTCAGTTATTCACTGAATCAGCAACTGCTGCCAGCCACATTGATGACTGATCATATTTTATTTTGGGCAGCTTTTGGTAGTCTCAGTACTGGGTTCTTTTATCTTTCAGTTAAATATACTTCCCCATAATTTGAGTATATTTTTTGGGTTACATGAAGCTAATAAAGAGATAAGACTTTTAATGGGGAATTATATTTTTGGAAATCTCCCCAGATCTTAATCCCTGGTACAAAGTGATTTCTAATAGATACACGGATTTGGAGTTGAAAAGACTTGAATTCATAGCCAGCCTTAGACACTCCCTAGCTGAGTAACTCTGGGTAAATCATTTACTCTCTGTCTGCCCCTCATCTGCAGAATGGGGATAATAGTAGCACCTGTTTCTATAGAGTCATCGTGAGAATTAAATGAGAGAATAATTGTAAAGCACTTAGCACAGTGACTGGCACCTAGGTAGGCACTACATAAGTGTTAACTGTTACTATTAACACATGCAAAGTGCTTTGCAAACTTTAAAATGCTATATAAATTCTAGCTGTTGTTATAACTACTACATATATACATATATAGTGTATACTATTATATGCTATTTATAGAATAGAATATCATGTAGAATATAATATATATGTACTGTATATAATATGATATATGGCCTATGTAATTATCATATATGTACTATATATAATTATTATAACTACTTTATGCAAATAATTCTTTTACATTTTAAAACCCTAGACCAAGCTTTAGAGGTAGCTCAGACAAAATAAGAGAGGGAAATGTGTTTGATAAAATTAGGCCAATTTTCTAAGAAGTCTTTTAAATGACTAGGGTAAAATCTTTTATTTCCCTAGCTGTCTTTAATAATGTGTTTAAATCCTTCATCTTATGAGAGTCCAGTCTCATCACTATACACATGGATGGTTCAGTTCCCTCACACCACCTTGTATTTGCATTTAGATCAGCATCGATCCAGTAAGTTATGCTTCAAAAAAGTCAGTTGAGTTAAATGAAGGAAAGGTTTAAGCAGCTAGAGTTTCAGTCTCAGTCACACTCTCCTTCAGAAATAGCTCTTGTTTTCCACAAGGAAGGATAAATCAGGCCAAATGAAAACAAAAAAAAAAAGTTTCCATGAGAGTTGAACCTTTTCCAAATTATCCCAACCAGTACCTTTAAGGTTTTCAGATGACTAAAGGATATCTTCTGTCTCGCTTAATTAAGAGAATCAAGAAAGTTTTAGCCCAAGGGGGTAGAGATTTAAGCTGGATATCCGGTAAACTCTCTCCCAAACTCCTGAGAGTAGTGTAGTTCTGCCAAAGGAGACTAAAAAAATCATGACTTTCACAATTCACTCAATATCTTTCATTCAAAATCTACTTCTGCTTCTGACTGCTACTTTTATCTGTGCCATCATACTCCAAAGTTTAAAACCTCTGGTTATCTTTGCTTCCTCCCTTATCTTTTTTTTTGGGTGGGGAGAAGCAATTGGGGTTAAATGACTTGCCCAGGGTCACATAGCTAGTAAGTGTTAAGTCTGAGGTCACATCATTCAGCCTCCAAAGTTTAAAATCTTTGTTATCTCTGCTTCCTCCCTTATCTTTACTTTTTGTGTGTGAAGCAATTGGGGTTAAGTGACTTGCCTAGGGTCACACAGTATGTCTGAGATCACATTTGAACTCAGATTCTCCTGACTTCAGGGCCCAGTGCTCTAATCACTTCACCATCTAGCTGTCCCTTTTTCTCTAGCCTTCAGTAAGCTAGCAAATAGTGTCAATTCTATTTGGAATTTAGTTCTCATCCTCCTTTCCTTTGGTCCCATTGTCATCACTCTTGCACAAGTCTTTATTACCACCCGACTGAACTAATGTTCTTTCCCATCTCTACTTTTTCTACTCAACAATTCATCATCATTCAAACCTTCCCTGGCATCGGACCAGATGGCATTGGGGGAGAAAGTGAGACTGGTGATTCTGCACAGCCCACCCTCGCTTATCATGTCACAGCATCACCTCGCTGACAACATGTTCCCCTGTACTCCAATAACGCTCCCACTTTGGATCTCTATGATTCTCTATAATGGAATGTGCTTTTATGTGCACAAATTCCAAGTACTTTTTGCAAAATGCAACTAATTCAATTCAACTCAACAATAATTATAATTATCTGTTTATATGTCAAATGTCCTTATTAGACTCCAAATTCCATGAGGTAGAAATCTTTTCCATATTCCCATCCCCCATCCCTAGCTTGTTCCCAGGAAATAGCACAATGTTTGAACCATAGTAAATACTTAAGCATTTACTGAATTGGATTGAACATCTTTTTTTTTTTTTTGGAGATAAGGAACCAAATAGTCTGTTGTCCCATCAAAGAAGAAGATTTCTGGAGTGCTGAACCAGACTATTTTTCCTCAAGGAAGAGGATTTCTTTGTGATTCCAATGGAGATCACAAGGGTTTATGAACTTAGACCTGGAAGAAATCTTAAGGCTCTTGATGATTCTGAAGCTAGGGGCTTTGTCTTATGTAATCTTATATTTCCATGGCTTCCTAACAATGCTTAGCACTTAGTGGGTCCATAACACATGCTTTTTGAATCCATCGATTCATTTAGCTTTTGTAGAAAAAAGTCAATACCCGCCTTGAGATTGAAAAGTGGAGGGTTGAGAAAGAAGCAAGAGCTTTGACTATACAATTTTTTTAAAAGACCACAACTGACTTCAGTATGTACGGGTTTTTTCTAAATGAACAGAGTGTTCAACCTATCTGTCTAGAATGACTAGGACACAAACCATGCTCCCTTCACCTGGTTAACAGATGAACAGTTCAAGGTCCTGGAGCTGAACTTTCTCACTGAGCCCTGAGATAAGTCAGTCATTTTCACTGTCTAACAATAATTAATCCATCTCCTTCCTCAACCTGTTTTTCCCAAAGTGTTTTTGTAGAAATGAGTAGGGCTATTTCAAAGATAATAGTGGCTTGTCTTATCAATTTCCATCTCCTCCTCTTAAATACTACACTTACCCATTCCCCACCGAGAAAATCCTCTGAAAGAGGTTAGACTTTTTTTTTTAAGCTGCTCTGCTTGGAATAGGAAAACTCAGATTCTGAATATGAATCTGCAGAGAAACCCACTTTTCTGCTACTCAGAGGGAGGTCGTCATTGATAATAAGGACTTCATCCTTGTATTATTCTGGAAAGGCACTTGCTAATACCATGGCAACAAGGAAACAAGGACAAAGCAGTTTCTTTCCTCCTTAGAGTTCTGGTCTCCAGCCCAGTGGATGCTGCTTAAATGAAAACAAAAGTCCTAGAATCCTTTTAATCATGTCAGTCCAAAATGTACTTTCTGGAAGACAGTTTCTCTCCCTCTCTTCCCCCACATAGAAACTGCAGCCATGTAAAAGCTGTGTGTGTTTTTTTTTTTTTTTTTTTTTTTTTTTACTGTGTTTTAACAGTGACCAACTGGCTCAAAGAGAGAGCTAGCCAAAGAGAGCTTCACAAACTTTTCCATTTTAACTGCCTCTGGTCTCTGAGCAGACATTTCCCCAAAGGGCAGTTTACCAACTCTGAACAAAAGGGAATGGAGTCAAAACTCCATTCAAAGGGAGAGATTGAAGTTAAATTCAAGCAAGAAATTCTTGAAAGAGAGAATTGTCATTTGCTGGGAAAGGTGACTAAGGAAAGGTGGAATGAAATCTTTGAAGGCAGTAAAATAAATTTCCAAATTCTCAAGTGCCTCTTGCAAAATACAACCAATTCAATAAGTATTGATTTATTATTTATTTTGCTAAGGCATTTGGAGTTAAGTGACTTTGCCCAGGGTCACCTAGCTAGGAAATGTTAAGTGACTGGTAAGATTTGAACTCAGGTCCTCCTGACTTTAGGACTGGTGCTCTATCCACTGAGCCACCTAAATAAGTGTTTATTAAAATGAAATTATGTGCAAGAGAAAAAAAAGACTGGAAAGAGACAGATCTGGTCTTTTAGGGGCTGATTTTCTAACACAATGTTGGAAGACATACTGGAAGTCACCTAAGTAAATTCTTATTTTACAGGGGAGGAAACTGAAAGCTAGAAAAAAGTGACATCCAAAATCACAAAGGGAATAAATGGTACAGCTCAGATTCAAAACTAACAAAACTGGAAGGAATCTCAGAGCTATCTAATCCCAATCTCCTTCCTTCCTTCCTTCCTTCCTTCCTTCCTTCCTTCCTTCCTTCCTTCCTTCCTTCCTTCCTTCCCTCCCTTCCTCCCTTCCTCCCTTCCTCCCTTCCTCCCTCTTTTCCTCCCTCCCTTCCTCTCTTTACTCTCTTTGATCATGTGATAAAATTTTGCAGGAAGCAGCAGAAAAAGATTACTACTGAGGCTAAGAGGAGAATGGGAAGTGTTGGTAGGTGAGAGGCCTTTGGAAACCAGACCCTTCCTCCCTTCCTCCCTTCCTCCCTTCCTCCCTCTTTTCCTCCCTCCCTTCCTCTCTTTACTCTCTTTGATCATGTGATAAAATTTTGCAGGAAGCAGCAGAAAAAGATTACTACTGAGGCTAAGAGGAGAATGGGAAGTGTTGGTAGGTGAGAGGCCGTTGGAAACCAATAATAGCTTCATGATGTAATCCATGATTGTTCCAGCCAAGCTTATCATCAAATCTGGCAGACTGCCCCAAATCCCTGCTCTGCTTTTGCAGAAGGCAAATATCAGCCCCATAATGACTCCTTATCAAGAAGAGTTGAGCTCCCTGTTGTTCCCACCAGGAGATAGTGCCCTCCTCTTGCTCCCCACATGTTGGGCACATGACCAAAACTTGTGAGACTCAGAGAGAGACTCTGGCCCCTGGAAAGTTTAACTCTACGAGGGCCCCTGCTCTATTGTTGGGTAGTACGTAGACAGGGACTGCTTCATTTATACATAGATTCCCTTCATGCAATTGAAACCAGGGCAAGAGATAATTACTCAGTACTTGAAGAAGGCTTATTTAGGAGAAAGGGAGAGCTTCTTCCCAGAGGAGGATATTTATCAATAAGCCATTAAGATGAGCCTCCCCATATGCAGGATTGTTTAGCTGATACATTTCATTAGGAAATTCATCCTACTACTTGTAGAAAAAAAAACTTTCCAGGGAGGATCTGATCTGATACACTGAGAAAATTTGACAAATCCAGACCTCTCATCCCAGCCCCCTCTGTGATCATTTCCAACATGGACCATCATTTGCATTGGCTCCAAACCCTTTCATTTTGGGTCTCTTCTCCACCCCTACATCAGCCCACTTGCTTCTTTCTGCTCCATATATGTTAGACTATGCTTACTGAAGAGAAAGTTGCATTGATTTGGAAAAAAAGAAAATATGGCTGTTTTAAAATTTTACTACCTTTGTACACTATCATGACAAATACCTTTTTTTTTTTTTTTTTTTTTAGGACAGTGTTAATTCATATTCTTTTTCAGGTATGTACTACCTGTAACAAGGGTCTTTTTTCCAAAATTTCAAAACTGGTGCAAGGTTTTTATGTTCTACTCAATGTTATTGTTCATCCTGGAATTAAGGATTATAAGCATTTTATGCTTGTGGCCATTTGTTTTTTCATAGATGGTATTCATTCGGGTAAATTGCAAATAACAGTTTTAATTTTTTAAAATCTTTTTTTCTCATTTCACACTGAATGGTTTTAAAAATTTATTCCAATTACATGTAAAGATAGCTTTCAACATCATTTCTGTAAGATTTTGAACATCAAATTTTTCTCCCTCCTTCTCTTTCTATCTTCACTTGCCAAGACAGCAAGTAATCTGATATGGGTTACACATGTATAATCATGTTAAACATATTTCAATATTAGTCATGTTATGAAAGAAAGATTAGCACAAAAGTGAAAAACCATGAGAAAGAAAAAAAACAAATTTTTAAAAAAGTGAAAACTGTGCTTTGATCTACATCCAGACTCCATAGTTCTTTCTCTGGATGTGGATGGCATTTTCCATCACAAGTCTGTTGGATTTGTCTTGGATCCAAAGTAATGGTTTTTAAAGATCTGGAAATTTTTTTAAAAAGATTTGGAAGTTGCCAAATTAACTAATTAGTCCATTTTACAATAATCTTGTTTCTCTCCAATGCTGAAAAAGGGAGTTGCCAAACCATCAATATTTCTAAAGACTGGATGCAGCTGAAGACGTAGACATTAAGCCAACAATTTTTCAAGAAATAGAACTGCCTGACTCCTTTTAATTAACAACTAAAAATGCAAATCACTAGAGGATGCAAAAAGGTGGCTGAAAGGGATTTAAACTAAGGCAATTTAACTTTATTACATCCCCCAAACAAGCTGGTGAGTATACCACAGAGGGTACAAACTCCATATACAGCTTTCCTGTACATTTCCAAATGTAGCAAAAAGTAGTAAATGGTTTAAACTTGATCCTGTCTTTGTCCTAGTTTGAAAGGACAGGAGGGCAGTTATATGTAATACTAAAGGTTAATAATTGTCCCTGCTGAGTCTCTGGCAGATCAGGTTGTTTTTGTGTGTCTGTTTTCTTATTTTACGTAAATCATCCCACATGTGTTTGCATCAACCTTCTGGTGATGCACCTTTGATCAATAGATTTTAGACAAAAGTGGTTTTTGAGTCCAAAGATCAGGGTTGAAATGACCTACAGCTGGAAGCAAGGGAGTATAAAACAGAGGCAAGGATCAATTTAAGAGCAGAACAATCACAGTGGAGCCTGAAATAACTTCACATGCTTTGCTGAGGGCCAGAAGTGCCAAGAGGAAGTGAGGATGGAGGCAGGGATGAATGTCCTCCATGACTTTGGGATCCAATCGACTCACTACCTCCAAGTAAATTATAAGGACTTTAAGGACTGGTTCCTCTTGGTCTCAGTGCTTGCAGATCTTAGGAATGCCTTCTATGTCCTATTTCCCATTTGGTTCCATGTTCGAGAGGCTGTGGGCATCAAACTACTTTGGGTAGCTGTGATTGGAGACTGGCTGAATTTGGTTTTTAAGTGGTAAGTAAGAACCTGGACAAGGAAGGAAAGTAATGGGAAATCAGGAAGGGGCAGAATTCTGTCTCCCATCGATCCTCCAAAGGGAACCTGTTTTCCAATCCTGATCTGGATTTTTGGGGAGAACATCAATTGCTCTCCTTTTGCTTTTAATGTTTAACACAAGTATTGGAGGCAGAACTTTTCACTGAGTTAGAGTATGGAATTAACTAACTCATTATGGAATGAAAAAAGGATAATCTAATTTAGGAAAAAGTCTGAATTTTGACAATTTTGAAAAAGAAATGAAACTTTAAAAAAATTTTGAAATATAGTACAAAATACAATGACTGGTAGAAAGAGATAGAAACAAGTAAAATGAGGTAAGCCAATTAAAATAGAATAGTAACACAAACCCTTTAATGTTAATTATTAAGTACAGAAATTGAAAGAATATTGAAGAAATGTTTGAGTTCTTTATTAGAAAAGGCTGCTAATTCTAAATGCTTATTTTTTCTACTCAATTGTAAGACTCCAGAAATTCATAGATGAAATTCTTTCAAATTTTGTACCTAATAAAGCCATGTAATAGATTATGTCTAATTGACTACTAGATTAGAGGGATCTGAATTAATGATGTTTTATTTTATTCAAGGCCTGGATTTTTGTCTATCAGCAGGAAAGAAAATGATTGTCCTTAAATCCAAAAGGAATCTATCATCTTATAACCTTAGAGTGACAAAGGACCCTTGACATGTCTTTAACTAAAATGAAAATTTTATTTTTTCTAGTCCATCTTTAAAAATGAAAGGACAAACAAACATTTGTTCAGTTCTTTTATTCCAAAGTGGAAAGGATAAAGATATAAGTGCAAGATAGGCAATGTTCTTCAGTTCTTGGAAGATAGGAATTCTGGTGGGAATGGAAGGGTCATGTATCTGTAGAAACTTGTGATTAGAAATTCAGGGCTCTCCTTAACTGAAGAGAAGAGAGAAAGGAAGATGCAATGGTTGATCACTTACAGGTCTAAGTTTTTAACTTCAGTTCTTCAATTTTAAATTATCTTTTTGGGATGGTTAAGGAGAGCATGGAATTATGATGAGAATTTAAGAGCCCTGAGCTGGGAGTCAGGAGCCCTGGGTTGAGACTAACTTGATTCATTAACTCTGCAAGTTATTTCATTTACTGGATCCAAGGTTCCTCATCTGTAAAATTTTAGGATTGGATAGATTCCCACTCTCATATTCTGTGATTCTAGAATGATAGTTAAACAAAGCTGCCATCTTTAGATGGCCATTTAGAGATAGGATAGTAAATGTGTGAATTTTTTTCCTTATATACTCTGTCATTCTCTGGGAAAGAAGACTCTGTAACCTCTAAGAGCTTTCTTCTTGCTCCCTGACAGGATTCTTTTTGGACAGCGTCCATACTGGTGGGTACTAGACACTGACTACTACATAAACACTTCTGCTCCTGTGATAAAGCAATTCCCCATCACCTGTGAAACTGGACCAGGTGAGATTTCATTTAACATATCATTATTGATTAACTTTGTATAGACATGAAATTCAAATAAAGCACTTGGTATATGTAGAGCTATTATTATGGTTGTTAATGTTGATATATTATGGAGAAGGTAGGTGGCGTGGTTGATAGCAGGGTTTGGAGTAAGGAAAACTTGAGTTCAAATTCAACCTCATACACTTCATAGGTGGTTGAGCTCAGGAAAATTACTTTATCCTGTTTCAGTTTCCTCATCTGTAAAATGAGCTGGAGAAGGAATGACAAATCAATCCAGTATATTTGCCAAGAAAATCCCAAATGCATCATGAAGAGTCATATACAACTAAATAACAAATGGCAAAGAAGGGAAAAGGAACATTCATTCTGGCCTGTAATATAATAAAGCAATGAGAGGAAGTGGAAGATATGTAGATTTAGGCTTTATGTAAGGAAAAGCTTCTTTATAATCGGAACTGTCCAGAAATGTGATGGACTTTCTCAAGGGATAGAAGGTTTTTCTTTATTGGAACTCTTCAGATAGAGACTGGATGGCCCCTTGAGGAGGACATCAAGGATGGGTACAGATTATATAAATAGCTTCTGAGGTGCCTTTGAATTATTGGATTCTGTGATTTTTCAAGAACTCCCATTTATTTCAGCTACAAATTGGTTCAGAGATTATTTACAGGTTAATGTATGTTTGCCCATGTCATTTTGGAAGTCCACTGAGTATAAAGCACATCACAGACCTTTTTGGAATAATATTTTGAAATAATTGGGGGAAATTAATGATGGAGAAACTTGTATGTTGACTGAGTATATAGAAAAATATAGAAAAGTTTACCATAGTTGTGTTGTCACCTAGCTGCTTTAGATTGGAGTCAAGTTGGGACTTCCCCATAGAGGAAGGATCTAGAAAGGGTAGCCTAAATCCGTTTCCTCCAGGGAAAGAGAAGTAACAATGGCCAGAGATTTTGGAAATTCTCTTCTCAGAAACCTGGCTTTGAAGATGAAGCTACCTAAGTCAATCACACCTTTGGTGGAACTTTATTCATTAAAATCATATTAGTATTTTTCAGTCAGATGATAGGACATTCCTAGAATGAGCCTTTGTGAGGGATGATAGTAGAAGGGGTACATGGGATCTTTCCAAAGCTAGGGAAAGCCAGAAGCACTTTTTCTTTTTCTTGGTTTTTTTCATCTCTCTCTCTCTCTCTCTCTCTCTCTTTCTCTCTCTCTCCTCTCTCTCTGTCTCTTTCTTTCTCACTCTCTCCCTCTCTCTCTCTTTTTCTCTCCTCTCTCTGTCTCTTCCTTCCTTTCTTTCCCTCCCCCCTCCAATTTCTGAGGTACTGTGTTTCCTTCTGGTCCTCCAGGTAGTCCTTCAGGCCATGCCATGGGTGCAGCAGGTGTATACTATGTAATTGTTACATCCATCCTCTCCCTTACTCGTGGAAAGAAGAAGCCAACTCTTAAGTTTCGGTAAGGAAGCTCTCAATGATTGGTTGAGAGACTAAGGGAATGAGAAAAGGATCAGTTAGCTCTCTGGCTGAATAAATTATTTTCTCTCACTCTTTCTACCATAGTCTCATATATTAGAATGGGAATAATAAATCTGAGTGGCTCCTATTAAACAGGAATCCTTTTCTGGTCATTATCCTCAGGCAGCCAAGTAACCACACATTGGATAGAACGCGGGACCCCACAATCAAATCTGGCCTTAGACATTTCCTAGCTTTGTGATTCTGAGCAAGTAACACTTAATCTCTGCTTGCCTCAGTTTCCTAACTCTGAAATAATAGCATCTTTTTCACAGGATTAATATTTATTTGTAAAGCACTAGTATAATAATTGGCTCATAGTAGGGGCTATAAATTTATTATCTCCTTTTAATATTTCTATCAATGACCTGTATGGAAACATAGATGGGATTTATATCAAATTTACAAATGACACAAAGCTGGGATGGAAGACTAATGTATTGGATGACTGGATCTAATTAAATAAATGTTTATTTTTTTTTTAATCTGACAAGAAACTTCTAGGGACTGAGGGACTTCATCCATTAATACAAGTCATCACTGTCTCTGCAACTTATAGTCTTAGAAAATTTCCTGAGGACACTGATATGTTGAGATTTGCTTAGAATCCTCTAGAAAGTATGTGTTCCAGGAGGGACTTGAACTCAAGTTTTCTTGACCCTAAGGCCAGCTTTTCATCCACTAAGTCATCCTATCTCTTAAGATGAAATTTAAGACAGAAAACTGTAAAATCTGTTACTTAAATTTAAAAAGTTAGTCACCCATATCCAGGATGTGGGAGATGTAACTGGACAATGACCTTAGGGCCTTAACAGATTGCAAGCTCAATTTGCAGCAAGGGTGATGTGGTCATTGAAAAAGCTAATGGTCTCTTAAGTTGCATTAATCCACAATGAAAGAAAGTAGCCTTATTAACACTCTGTCCTGGTCAGACTCCATCTTTGGAGGATTATATTCAGTTCTGGACACCACTGGCAATCCAGAGTATATCCAGAAGGTAATGGTGAGGAATGGTGAGGGAACTATAATCTTTTGATAAAATGATAACAAAGTGATGATGATTACTGGAAGGAACTTGACAGCGTAGGCTAGAGAAATAAGACAGTGGGGATATGATCACTGCTTGCAACTGTATACATAATTAATTACTTTATTACCCCTCAGTGTCCCCAGGTAATTTTCTATAAGTTGCAAAGACAGTGATTACTTGAATTAGTAGAGAAGTTTCATAGACCTAGAAATCATAGGTCAGATTTAAAAAAATAATGTATTAATATACACTCTGCTCAGAACCCAGAGGACAATAACCTGGACCAATGGGTGGGAGGAACAAGAGTTTGATTTCAACTCAACATACTAAAAGTATCTGAAAATGGAATGCACTACTTTTAAAGTATCAGTAAACTCTGTTCCTCAAAGTGTTTGTATAGAGGCTGTATGCTATTATTGAATGGCATCTCTGCTCTGTACCTCAGTCCTGCTGTGTTTGGGTTTCCTTTTGCAGGTTCCTGTATGTCCTTCTGTGGTTGGGGTTCTGGGCTGTGCAGCTCAATGTCTGTCTGTCCCGAATCTATCTCGCAGCCCATTTTCCTCATCAGGTTATTGCTGGGGTCCTCTCAGGTCAGTAATAATTGCGCCATGTTCTTCTGTCTCCTTAATCATAATAATGCAACATACCACCCTTATTGTAAATGTAATTTTATGATTTCAAGGGATTGTAAATCAAAGGAAAAGAGTTTAGAGAATTGCTATTTTTTCCTCTTCCTCTTTTTTCAGTTTTGTGGTTTACAATTTTTATTTTCCCCAATTACATGTAAAACAAATCTTTACACTTATTTTTAAAATTTTGAGTTCCAGATTCTCTCCCTTCATCCTCATCTCCCACCCCTATTGAAATGGCACACGTGAAATTAAGCTAAACATTTCCATAAAAGTCATATTTCAAAAGAAAACAAATATCTCCTCCCCCCCCAAAAAAAAAATCAAGAAAAAAAGTTTTTTAGACATTGTATTGCTGAGAATAGCAAAGCCATTCACAGCTGATCATCCCACTACATTGCTATTACTTTATATATAGTACATTTCACTTTGCTTGTGTCCATGGTCAACTTCCAAATTTTTCTGAAAACATCATGCTCATTATTTCCTATAGAATAATAATATTCCATTATAATCATATATCACAATTTATTCAGCCATTCTCCAACTGATGAGCATCCACTCAATTTCAAAATCCTATAAATATTTTTGTATATATTGGTCCTTTTCCTTTTTAAAAAAAAATTTTTTTTTTTTTTGGATTCATACCTAGTAGTGGTTTTGTTAGGTCAAAATATATGTGTGATTTTATAACCCTTTGGGTATAGTTCATATCTTTTGATCATTTATCACTTGGGGAATGGCTCTTATTTTTTATAAATTTGACTCAGTTTCCTATACATTTGAGAAATGAGACTTCAAAATTCTTTTCATAATTATTATTGCTAACTGTATTACCTCCTTGTTTATTCTATTGTCTTTCCTTTTATCCTATCCCTCCTCAAAAGTGTTTTGGAGAGCTGCTATTTTTGATAGCAAGGTACGCTTTATTTTACATAATATGTAGGTTTCTGAAAAGTGGTTTGGAAACCATAATTTTGTGAATGGAGCCATGGTCTCCATTATACTCTTAAGAGTTTCTTAGGCTTAAGTTCAAGTTAATTTACCAAATCATAATAATCACAACAACAAAAACTCTAAGGAAGCTCCATATATAAAGAAATCCTTTTCTAACACATATAGCTGCCTTGTTAGTTCAAATTTTTGTTATTTTTTGTTATTTCAGGTTTTCCTGAATTTTGGTTTTCTTAAAATGAGGTAGACTTCAGGGCAAACATAAAAAAGAATGTTGACTTTGGGAGAAGACTTAGAATAGAAGACCTTGGAATCTGTGACAAGAGGGAGATTGTGGAATCTCCATTTGTTATTTCATTCCACTAATATTTATTAAGCAAGTTATCTTCTGTATTCCAAAAACTGTCCTCAGTACTAGGGCAGTTAAGTTTAGATAAGACAGAATCCTTGTTTTCAGGATGCTTACAGATTTTCCCTTCCTTAGAGATCTTTAAGAACTGACTGTAGCACAAGGGAAGGTTAATTTTTTTCCCCTTGTCAAAATCCATGTTATTTTTATTTTTAAAATTCTTTTGGTTCTAAAAATATTTTATGGATATCCTTTCTTTTTTCATTACTTTCATTTCCAAATATATTTGTTTCTCTTTCCTTACCCAGTATGTTATCCCCTGTACAATACATTTTTTAAAGATAAGGAAAAAGAGTTAACCAATTTAGTCCATGTTTAATACCCTTAGTCCCCTACATCTTCAAAGGAATGGTTTAATTTAATTTACTGGGGGTAGGAGGGAGAGGAAGAAATAATACTTCTGAAAATTCCAATAATGTAAACAAGCTGTATCCAAAAAACAAACAAACCCACTTTGATTTTTTTGGGGGGGAAAGGCAGGATCTGTGACTTGTTATAAACATCTAAAATAAATTAAAAGGAGAGACAATATACAATTAAGAGTGAAGAACAAAGGCAGCAAAACAAGCTAGTTAAGAGTTTCCTCAATCTAAATAATACTATTGTTGTTGTTCAGTCATGTCTGACTCTTCATGATCCCATTTGGGGTTTCCTTTGCAGAGATACTGGAATAGTTTGCCATTTCCTTCTCCAGCTCATTTTACAGATGAGGAAACTGAGGCAAACAGGGTGAAGTGACTTGCCCAGGGTCACCCAGCTAGGAAATATCTGAGGCTGGATTTGAACTCACTCCAGACCCAGTGCTTTATCCACTGTACCACTTAAATATTTTACTTCAGTATAATATCTAAGTAACCTCCATGGCAGCCTCAGTTATTCTAGGTGGTTCAAAGGCCCAAGACCTTTGGTCCAGGTGCTAGGGATAAGAGAGACCAGCACCAAAAGATTAGGTTGGAGAAAGTAGAAAAGGAAGAACTGTCATTTGGGGGATTTTTTTGCATTTTATTTTGTAGATTTTAAAAAGGACCTTAATAATTGCTTAATTATTTAGTGCAAGATACTGTACAAGATAGTTATTCAGATCAAGCTGATGTCTCTTATGTTACCCTCTAAATCTGATGTATATAATATAATGTCATATATATAATATAATGTATATATATTATATAATGCATACATTATATGTAATATAATATCATCTATAATATAATATGTTAATGTCATTTTTGGCTAACAATTATTCAGGTATTGCTGTTGCTGAAACTTTCCAACACATCCAGAGTATCTACAATGCCAGTCTCAAGAAATATTTTGTGGTCACCATCTTCCTTTTTAGTTTTGCTATTGGATTTTACCTGATGTTGAAAGGGATGGGAATTGACCTTCTATGGACCGTAGAGAAAGCCAAGAGGTGGTGTGAGCAGCCAGAATGGGTCCATATTGACACTACCCCCTTTGCCAGTCTACTCAAGAACCTTGGGACCCTCTTTGGCCTGGGCCTGGCCCTCAACTCCAGTATGTATAAGGAAAGTTGCAAGGGGAAGCAGAACAAGAGGCTTTCCTTCCGCCTGTGTTGTATCGTGGTCTCTCTGGTCATCTTGCATCTTTTTGATGGTTTCAAACCCCCATCCCAGATAGAGATGCTTTTCTATGCCCTGTCTTTTTGCAAGAGTGCAGCAGTACCACTGACATCAGTTAGCCTTATCCCTTACTGCTTCTCCCGGATCCTGGGGCAATCCGAGAAGAAATTTTTATAGTGTACTTGGAGACTTAAATATTCACTACAAATGAATTGTGCTACTTGGGGGTAAGTGGTGCTCTGACAGCCTATGGTTTGGCCAGTAGGTTCAGGAGTTGGACTACTGGCTCTCATGAAGGCATGTTACTTTTATTCTGTCCAATCCACAGTAGCAGAACTTCCAGATGGGACAGGTCTTAGAAGTCCCTAGTACCATAGTTCAGGTTGGGGATCACTTGTGAATTTTTCCAGGCCGTGTCTACTCATGCTGAGAAAAGGAGGAAGGAGCAGGAGAGTGGGGAAAGAAGTAGAGATGGAGGAGAATTTTTGAGGATTCTGCATATCATTTACAAAAAAAGAAATCATTTTATGATGAACATTATCTGAATAACACCAATTAGTTTGAATTTTCTAGGTGAAGGCATTTTCCCTAATGGGCACCAGCCTACAAGAATGATGCATAAGTACTAAGATAAGTAATTGTTCTTATCTTTTTTCCTGAATGATTGTATGGGTTAACATGCAACTACCAGTATTTTTTAAATGGCTGAGATGAGCTAGATACCCTACCTGGGTCAGAATATCCAGCCACATTTTGTTTGCCCTTGATTATACCTGTTAATATTTTTTTTTTTTTTTAATAAATGTTCCATTGATGCTCTTTTTAAAAACAAATCTAGGTCACCTTTTAATGACTTCCTTCCTTCTTCCTCCAGCTTCTACCTCCCCCCCCCCCCCAACTCCTCCTTATTACAAAGAAGTGTAATTAAAGAAAACAAACCAACATATTGATGACAGATAACACAGATCTCATTCAATCTCTATAGTCCATCCTAAAGAGGAGGAAAAGTATGTTTCACAGTCTTCTGAAATGGAACTGCTCCTAATATTGATTAATGGTGAAGTCTTTCAATATTGTGCTTAAAAACAAACAAACATTATAAGGGTCATCATATAAATTATCTCATACCCATTCTTTCTCTACATCACATCAGCTCGCTTTTCCCACTGGTCCCATCTTTAGTCCATTATCTTATTCCCAGCTCTCTAAAAAAGCAAATCTATTCTGGTGCTTCTACGTTTTTATGCTAAGCTCTAGGATAGTGGGGAAAAATGGCAAGGGAAGGGCAGCTTTCTAACTTCCCAGAAGGTCACTCCAATGTTACTTTTGATTCCTAGAGTACAAATGTGACTCCTTCCTCTGGATGAAGAGGAAAAGGAAAAAAAAATGGGAGAAAAGACCAAACTCCTCTTTTCCTGTTTTACAAAAGGACTTCTCAGATGAATTTGCTTACAAAAGAGAGTTTCAAAAAAAAAAAAAATGTTGATAACTATTTATTTGATAGTCCTTGTGTTTGCTATAATTACATATACAGTTCTATGATCCATATCAATGATCCTGGACATAATATCTGTATAAGAAAATATATAATATATGTGTAATATTTTATTAAAACATTTTTAAGAAAAATAAGTTTATCTGATTATTTTATTTCAGGTATAACAAGACTCTGGAGTTTTATTCATGGTTTGGGTGATTCTTTCTTTCTCTGAGCAAGTAATTTAACCTTTGTAACTAAATTTCCCTTTCAAAAAATGGAAATACTGGTGTCCTGGGCAGGTAGTAAACCCTGGTAGGAATGGCATATGTTTGAAGTAATGGCTTAGGCAGGGCTATCATTTTAACATGGATCAAGAAAAAGATAAACTTACTGGAAACAGAATCCATTAGGATAGTCATCAATTTAGTGATGGTAGCTGTAAGCCACCAAGGTAAGCAGAGCTGTCATTCACACCTTTCATCCCCTTTTTGTAGGCTCAGCTATTCCTCCTCTTCAGGTATAATTTTTTTCATAGCCACTGCTAACATTCTTTTCCCACTAAAGGAGTTGTTTTCCCTTCATACCAGATGAAAGATAATGATAGATGTCTGCCACAGTGCTAGCCCAGTTAATTTTTTTTTTTCAAAAGAAATCTCAGTGAACTTCTCCCTGATCTGAGACATTGTTTAAAAACAAAACAAAATATGATAACTTCATCAGCTGTGAACCTTCAACCAGGAATCTTTTTTGGAGGGAGGGGAATGAGGCAATTGAAGTTAAGTGACTTGCCCAGGAAGCATTAAATATTTTGAGACCAAATTTGAACTCTCAGACCCTCTTGACTTGAGGGTCAATGCTCTATCCATTGTGCCATCTAGTTGCATCCAGAATATCCTGGGATCTTATTCTGACAAAATGCAGCAGTTTTAAATTTATCTCCCCTCCCCAGCAATGCCCAATCACCTCACTGATCACTACATTCAAGCAACAACCCATAGTTTATCAATTATATTTATCAAATTTATCAAATTTGCAAATCAATATTTATCAAGTTTATCAAATATATTATCTTTTTATTTTATTCATAGTTGTTATTAGTTTTTATTAATATTATTTATTCATTCACAATATTTTATGATTTATTATATTATTTATATTTTATATATTATTTTATTTTAATATTATATATTTATATTGTATTGTATTTTCCTAAAGAGAATACAATGAACTTCTAAGTACACAAGAGTAAGCATTTTTTTAAAGAATTAGAATAAGAAACCCTATCCCTAGGGAAATATCAGGATCACAATTGTACCCTTACCCTCTCCAGAGAGAGGGAATTTATCCCTTTTATATGATTTTTCCAAATTACCTCAGCTCCATACTATTTGTGTTAATGACCTCATGGGAGGAAATCTTCTACTACTTCTGCCTTTCACAAATTCTTTGCTTCTTTTTCCACTAAGTCCAAAAATAGGCATAGGAAAGTCTTCAAGACTGAGTCAGGGCTTCCAAGAGTCCCACGGTAAGGTCAAAACTGTTGGAGGATTAAGAAGAGAAATCCTGAGAAACTTCTGATTAGTATGCATTGTCTCTAGTATTTCCTTTGTGGATATCTTCAATATGCATAACCAAGTTAACGCTATATTAGAATAGAGATATCAATTTGGGTTTATAGATAATAAAAGTTGTACAGGTCAGGGTTCAAAAAAGATTTTATGTTCTGGTAAAGATTGCCATGGTTATAGGCTACAAGTCAACATAGACCACTCTAGCAAAACAAGAATAGGAAAGATTCCAGGTGTGATAATATCATGCACCAAGGGGTGATTAAAGGGTTAAGGAATAACCCCAAGGCAGCTACTGCTTCTGTAGGTTCTCTTGCTGAATAAGGTCTATCATCCTGGGTATCTAGAATTACCTGATACACTCTTCCCTTTCCTTGCAATAGAAACTTTTAAATCTTAAAAAGTGTTTAATAGAGAAAATCTAGATCTCTTGAGAAGAATTGAGAGTTTCTATCTTAGATATTGTTTCACTTTCTTCATTTTACAAATGTGGACATTGAGGAACCTTTTGTATTTGTATCCAGAGAGTTTTGATTTCTTAACAGATTTAGAAATCTTCTGAGAGGTCCAATTCCTAGTAGGTAGGATTGAGATAGAAGTAAAAGGGGAAGAAGTGGACTCTGTTGAAGGGCTACCAACGCTTCTTTATACTAGATTTCTTTGTCAAGATCAAACAAGATAATATGTATATATAACACTTTGCAACTTTAAAATATTATAAAACTTTGTTACTATATACTATTTTTTTTTTTTAATGACTTGGTAATCTAAGTCAGTGATATCAAACTCAAATCCAACGTAAGGTTCTCCCTGTGGACTACATATTGATTTAGAGAAATCACATAATAGCATTATCTCTGCTCTGCTGTATTTTTATTTATTTTGTTAAATTATATTTTAATTTAGTTCAGTTGGAATATTGGCACCATATGTTTAACACTTTGGATCTAAGGCCAGGGCAAGAAACTCTAGCAAAAGGGTTTTGAGAAGTAAATCGTATCCCTCACACTGAAATGAAACAGACATAATAATGTGATTTATAGTTGTTTTTTAATAGCACAATCTTTAGTGATTGAGTATCATAGATACAAAGTTTATTTCACATTAGTAAATCGAATTTTATTGCTTTTGTTCAAAGGCCATTATAGGATATAGAAAACAAAGAACATATACAGTGTCTTCAGAGTTATAAATTGCAGGCAAGTTTCTAAGATTAGCACTTCTATTAGTGGGTACATGTGATTCTAGCAGTGTAGGGGATAGACAGTAATAGCCTTTTGCTGACTCCCTCCTTTATATGGGCACTACCACTCACTCCAACAAGACCTTTCTCTTTAAATATATATTTTCAGCCCTATTGCATTTGGGGGAGAAGAAAACTCTTTTAAACTTGTGTCTGAAGGTGTATGAATTAAAAGGCTTCAGAAAGGTTAATTCTAGCCCTTCCCTCAAAAGGACAGCTAAAGGTTGCATTGTGCTTACAATTCTTTTGGCTCTTTTCTGGTTTTGGCAAGTTATAAAAATATGAATTGATAAAATCTCTTTTGCATCTAGTTGAAAGCCTTTAGCCCAACATAAGCCTTACTGATTAATCCTAAATTCATTATCACCATAGCATAATCCTCTTCCTTTTTTACAATCCCTGGGGAAGAGAAGAAGATTAGCTTCATAGTTTAGCTCTGTTCTTATAGAGCATAATCTTGATTCAAAACCAAAACACCCCTCAAGCTTGAGGGTCAAGTACCTTGGCTTCTCAGGGATTCAGCTGAAAATGGCTGATTATACCTTCTACCAAGGTCACTACAGCCCAAACTGCTAAACCCCATGAAGATGACATAAAGATGGACCCCATTTTGCCTGAAGAAATTTCAATGTGGCTTCCATGGTCTAAATGACTATGTTTTTTTATCACTGTAGTATGTATTTTCCAAGAGAGTGTTTCATTAAAATAACTGCCTAGAGCTAGATATTTAATTCTTAACACTATTGTCGGTGATTTTGTAACCCATGGCAACTTGCTAGGTTTCTTTCCCCAAAGCATCACTGTAGCTGTAAAATAATTAATATTTAATGATTTTTCTTGCAGCAATTGCTCAATTTAGATGATAGCTTTTAAAAGCTCTATCTAAATAAATAATGGCAGAATATTGTCCTTATCTAGGAGAATAGAAATTTTTTAAGAACTAGGTGATGGAGGAAAAAACTCTGGGTCTGATAATCTTTTGATTTTTATATGTTGTTAAGACAAAAATTGAATGGTAGTTTGCTCAACAGAAATCACCTTAAAGAAACCAGAGATTTTTATTTTTATAATGGCTGCATATCTTCCTCCCTAAATAATGGTTAACAGCAGGAATGGCTGTTCTTTCTGGTTTCTGGCTCTTCTCTCCTAGACTCCTCCAAAATCACCATCCCAGAATGTAAATTCAGGCATAGCACCAATTTATAATATTGATTTAGCATGAGTCTCAGGTGCCATAATTTGCATTTGATTTATTAATTTTCTAACATGAAGTCTAAAGATTTTCTAACTCATGCTATATTTATTTCTTGCATCTCATTCTCTTTACTGAACTGCAAACTCCTTGGGGCAAGGAATATTATTTTTCATATTTGCTTTCCTAACACTCAGGCACTAAGTACATATATGCTGAATTAAATTACTAAAGTTTTTAATCTTCTTTCTAGCCTCTATAGAATAGAATCACTTGAGGGTCAGCAGAGCGCCTTTACTGACACCTGTCACAAAACCGTAGACTTTATTCATTTATTGACTTTTATTCTCTGAAGCAGGTAAAGTGAAGATTTCCTCTGTTAACTATTTTTGATTGCTTAAAGAAAAGTTTATGTTATCATAAAAACAATTTAGTACCAGAAAAATATAGAGAGCTCCATCACTGAAACAGATTAGGTACAAAACATGCTGAAGCAAACAAACATAATAATCTAGTGTTTAATAAATCCAAATATCTGAGCTACTAGATTTAAGGTCCCACTATTTAACAAACACTTCTGGGAAAACTGGAAATGAGTCTCTTAGAAATTAGGTTTAGAATAACATCTTATGTCATCAACTAATTAGTTTCTCTGACAAAAGTCTCCTAAGATATATAAATAATTGATTCATATTTATAATAAGAGCCATTTTTCAATAGATAAATGTTTAAAGGATATAAACAAACAGTTTTCAAAGAAGTCTAAGCTATCAGCAACTATATATACATACGTATGTGTGTGTATGAAGTGTGTGTGTGTGTACTCCAAATCACTAGTAATTATTGGAATATTAATTAAAACAACTCTGAGGTTTTGCCTCATACCCATCAGATTAGCATAGATGACAAAAAAAGAAAATTGCAAACATTGAAGGAACAGTAGGAAAACTGGTACATGAATGTACTGTGGGTGGAACTGTGAACTGGTCCAGTCATTCTAGAAGGTAATTTCAAACTATGTCCAAGAGTCACTAGGCCTACACCCAGAGATGAAAGAAAAGGACCTATATAAACAAAATTATGTGTGTAAAAGCTTTTTGTAGTGGCAAAGAAGTGGAAATGAGGTATGGCTATATTTGGGATACGAATATAATGGAATATTATTGCACTTTAAGAAATGACAAAGGATGTGATTTTAGTAAAATTTGAGAAGACTTATATAAACTGATACAGAATGAAGTGATACAGAACCAGAAGAACAATTTACACAATAATAACATTTTAAAATTAATTAATTAGCTTTTTATTATTACAAGATATATGCATGGGTAATTTTTCAGTATTGACAGTTGCAAAACCTTCTGTTTCACTTTTTCCCCTCCTTCTCTCCACTCCCTCCCTTAGATGGAGGTAGACCAATACATATTAAATATGTAATGTATATGTTAAACACAATATATGTGTGTATATATATATGTATATATATATAACCATACAGTTATTTTGCTGCATAAGAAAAATCGGACTTTGAAATAATGTAAAACTAACTTGAGAAGAAAAACAAAAATGCAAACGGACAAAAACAGGAGTGAAAATGTTATGTAGTGGTTGATACTCATTTCTCACAGTTCTTTCACTGAGTGTAGCTGGTTCTCTTCATTATTGAACAAATAGAACTGATTTGGTTCATCTCATTGTTGAAGAAGGCCACATCCATCAGAATTGATCATCATATAATATTGTTGTTGAAGTATATAATGACCTCCTGGTTCTGTGCACAATAATAATATTATAAGAAAAAACAATTTGGAAAATTTTTAGAAATCTCATCAATGAAATAACAAATTGTACAATGAAATAATTCCAGAGTGCTCATGATGAAGCCTGTCACCCACTTCCTGAAACAGAGAGGTAACTGACTCAAAGTGCAGAATGAAATACATATTTTTGGACATGTTCAAATGCAGAAATTGGGTTTTTGTGACTATGCATGTTTGTTATGAGAATTTTCCTTCTTTGGTCATATAATTGAGGGAGGAGATGGAAGGGAGAAGAAAAAAATGTTATTGAAAAAACAATAAAATTAAATCTTAAAAAAAGGAATTTCTTCAGATTCTCCCATCTTTTCCCTACCCCCTCACCTTCAATCCTGTCTAGAAGCAAACAAATGGCTGTCCCCACTTTGTTAAATGTTCTCAGCATTAGTAGAATAATGTTTAATTGCTCAGGTAGTCCAAGTGGAATAAATCATTCAATGACAAGTACTTAGTAATAATCTGTTACTCTCAGCATTGATTTTTTTTTTAATTTGAATTTTTGTTTTCCAAGACTTATCAACTTGTTTTTAGCAAACAAAACCAATTGTTCTAGATGTAGTATGTGGTGAATACATGTTTAATTAATTAATATGATATCTTCAAAAAAGTACTTATTAAGCACTAACTACATGCAAAGCACAGTGTTAAATTTAAAGCCTTTGTGGAGTATTGTTCTTTTACATGAGTCTAATAATTGGACGATAATTATATTTTCTGTCCTTGAAGAGAGGAGAAGCTGGATGGCACCATGGATATATTATCGACTCTGGAGTCAACAGCATCTGAGTTCAAATCTAGTCTCAGATACTTACTAGCTGGGTGATCCTAGGGAAGTCACTTAATCCCGTTTGTCTCATTTTCCTCATCTATAAAATGAACTGGAGAAGGAAATGGCAAACCATTCTAGTATCTTTGCCAAGAAAACCCAAATGGGATCACAAGAAGTTGAACATAACTGAAATGACAGTAACAATCCCTGAAGAGTATCATTAAATAAATATTACAAAAGCTCAAGAAAAAATCCTAGGTAAGCTCTATTTCTTTAGGTGCTTTGGATAAATAAGGCACATTACCACTGACCTTGTCTCTGGATGGACCCGGGAAAAGCTAATTCAGCACTGCTAAGTCTCTGATGTTAGTCTTTATGCTTTGTCAGCAGTCAGGACTAGTTACTCAAGCTGCTGAGCTGTTATCTTCAGAAGCATGCCCCTTTTCATACTTACCCCACAGCACCTGCATGACTATAAGATATGCTTCTAAGAGCTTCCAAAGGGCAACTTACTCCAAGCAAAATAGACTCTGCCCAACAATTACACTTTATCAATCAACAAGTATTAAGTGCATACTGTGTATGTGCCAAACACTGCTTTGACTTTGGGATTCTTGCATGATTTTCCACTAAAGTTTCCACTCTTGATACCAGCAACAAAAAAAAATCACAAGATCTTAGAATCAGAAGGTACATCAAATATGACTTAGTCCATATTATTATTTCTTGCATCTCATTCTCTTTACTGAACTGCAAATTTACTGAACGGACAAAGAATATTATTTTTCATATTTGCTTTCTTAACCCTAGGCACTAAGTACATGTATATTGAATTAAATTACTAAAGGTTTTGTTTGATGGTTGAATAAGTTATGGTATATGAATGTTATGGAATTTAAGAAATGATCAGCAGGATGATTT
Organism: Sarcophilus harrisii; assembly: GCF_902635505.1. NCBI lineage: Eukaryota > Metazoa > Chordata > Mammalia > Dasyuromorphia > Dasyuridae > Sarcophilus > Sarcophilus harrisii. The sequence continues at coordinate 338,443,855 of NC_045429.1, forward strand.
CAAAGAGGTATGGAGAGACTGACATGATCTGATGTTAAGTGAAGTGAGAAAAACCAGGAGATCATTGTATACAGCAACAAGGTTATACGATGATCAATTCTGACGGATGTGGCTCTTTTCAACAATGAGAGGATCTGGGCCAGTTCCAATGATCTTGTGATGAAGAGAGCCTCAAAGAGAGGACTGTGGGAACTGAGTGTGGATCATAACATAGCATTTTCACTTCTTTTATTGTTGTTTGCTTGAATTTTATTTTCTCTCATTTTTTTCCCTTTTGATTTGACTTTTCTTGTGCAGCAAGATAATTGTATAAATATGTCTGCCTATATTGGGTTTATGTATATTTTTACCATGTTTAACATATATTGGATTACTTGCCATCTAGGGGAAGGGGTGAAGAGAAAAGGGAGGGAAATTGGAACGCAAGATTTTACAAGGGTCAATGGTGAAAAATTATCCTTGTGTATGTTTTGAAAATTAAAAGCTTCAACTAAAAATGTATATCAAGTTTTTGTTTGGAACATACTGGAATCCCCTCTGTAACATTCTCAAATACTATTTAAAATTTTTCAGTGGTGATCTCCTATTTGGCTTTTAAAGACTTTCACAATCTGACTCCAGCTCCCTTCTGAGTTTTATTACACATATTCACTTACTTTATAGTCTAGACTATCTTGGACTATCTGTCCTGAGGCAAACAAGGCTGAGTGACTTACCTGGGCTCACAACTGCTAGTAAGTGTCTGAGTCTGGCTTTGAGGTCAGATCTTTCTTGACCTAGCACTACATCACTTAGCTGATCAAAGAAGGTGCTGTGCTGGTTGAGTAAAGCAAAATTGCAATAACTCAAATGAAATGTGAGACGCACAAATTTAGATTCCAAATGTACATATGAACTATTTGTGCCCGACCTGTGTTTGAAGCTTCTGAGCTCGTATTGATCTGATCAGTCCCAGTAGGACACACTGTACCTTGATCCTGACATAATGATGTTATTTTGGTTCCCTTCAAGCACGGACAACACACCCCACTTACCATTTATTTACTAAGTAGATGCTTTATATTTATATGTCTACAATGTTGCTTATTATGATAGAATGTGTCTTGAGGGCAGGAATTAATGTCCAACACAGACCCTGGCACATAGTAGGCATTTAATCAATACCAGATTTGTGAAGAACTCATTATTTCATAGACAGTGTTTTTTTATTTTGGGATAGCTAGATTACAATGTCTAAATTGAGAGACCTATTTTAATAAACTTTATAGATGAGAAAACTGCAGCACATGAAGTATACTGATTTATCCAAATTCATTCAGTTAATATGAGCAAAAATTAAATCCTAGAATCCTGGATATCTAACTTAAGGGAAGGGAACAAGTATTTATATGTGTACAAGGCACTGTGGACATAATTGTATAAATGTACATAAATATTATCCTATTTGGTCCTCATAACTACCTTGTAAGGTATTAATCTTATTTTATCATTGAGGAAATGGACGCAGACAGTGGTTAAATGATTTGCCCAATGGTCACACAACTAATAAGTTCCTGAGGTCAAATCTCCAACCGCAAGCCCAGAGCTCTATCTACTGAACCAGCTGTCTTAGTATCTTCCTGAGTTCACATTCCATTTCAGACACTTATAAGCAGTGTGACCCTGGGCAAGTCACTTCTGCTTACCTAAGTTTCCTCATCTGTAAAATGAGCTGGAGAAGGAAATGGTGAACTACTCTAGTATCTTTGCCAAGAAAATCACACATGGTTTTACAAAGAGTCAGACACAACCAAAAAGACTAAACAACAAAGGACTAAACAAAGAACAATTATAGTCACCCAGTTATGGAGTGTCTGAACTGAAATACAATTCAGACCTTTTCTGACTTGGATATCCAAGTCAGTGCTTCCATATTCCAGTTATGCTACTCCTAGACTATATATATATATATATACACGACCCATTTTGATTCCAAGATATCATCAATTGAGGTTTATAGATATGAAAACTTTTTTTAATCTAATGAATTAGCCAGAGGTCTAATCATCTGCTTGTGATAAATCTTTTGAATTTCTGTGTGCTACCAAACCATCATGCTAGTATTCCTAGATAAATAATATAGGAAGCACAGGAAAGAACATTGGCTCTCATGTCAGAGGAACTGGATTAAAATTTAACTTCTATACCTTTTGTTCTGGTGTATTCCTCTTCTCTCTTCCCAATCTTAAACTCATTAAGACATAATAGGGACAGCTAGGTGGTGCAGTGGATAGAGCACTAGCCCTGAAGTCAAGAGGACCTGAGTTCAAATGTGATCTCAGATACTTAACACTTCAAAGCTGTGTGACCCTGGGCAAGTCACTTAATCTCAATTGCCTCAGGGGGGAAAAAAGACATAAATGAACCATTCCCAGGCCTTGTCTAATTGGATTCTCTCTAAGAGCCCTGATAATGTTAATGGGACATGCAATATCTCTCCATGTTTGAATATATTTAGTCCTTTATAATCTTTATATTTGTCTTTACTTCTGTGTTTAAACATCATTGTTTCTACATAGCTCTAGTCTTTTGATCAGGAATGCCAAAAATTTTCTATTTCATTAAAGATCCATTTTCCCCCTATAGTATTATAATCCGTTTTGCTGGGTGAGTTTTTCTTGACTATAATACAATATTTTTTGCCTTCTGGAATATCATATTCCAAGCTTTCTGCTTCTTTTTGGTGGTGTGTAATAAATCATGTGTGATTCCAACTGTGGCTTTTTGGTACTTGAATTCTTTCTTTGGCAGCTTACACTATTTTTTTCTTTGACCTGAAAACCTGAAATTTGTCTATGATGTTTCTGTTTTCATTTAGGGTTTTCTTTTAGGACATTACTTTTGAATTTTTCCTAATTCTATTTTGCTCTCTGAGTCTGGGAATATCAGGCAATATTCTCTTAAGATTTTTTAAAAATAGGATGTATAAATTATTGTTATTTTTTGGTCAATGTTCAGATAGTCCAATAATTCTTATTTTTTTCCTCTTTTGATCAGTTTTCCAGATTTGTTTTTGCTATGAGATACATTAGACTTTCTTCTGTTTTTTTCAGTCTTTTGATTATGTTTTAATATTTTTTCTTGTTTTATAGAGTCATTGACTTCTATTTGGTCCATTCTACTTTTGAGTGTTGGTTGTTTGGGCAAGATTTTATTTGTCTTGTGTTAACCTAGTAATTTCCTTACCAATTCTTTCTTCCATAGCTCTCATTTCCTTTCCAATTTCTTTTTCAAATACTTTCATTCTATTTATAAAATTGTATATGCTGTAAAAATACTTAAAAAAAAAACCAAAAAAAAACCTCTTTATCTCTTCCAAAAATTCTCTTTGAGCTTATGCCTGACCTATGTTTTCTTCTGAGGTTTTGCTTGTGGCTGTTTTGTCATTCTCTTCTCTTGGGTTTGCAATTTGCACCCCTATAATAGTTCTTTATGGTGAGATCCTGTTTTTGTTTGCTCATTCTTCTTTCCTCCTTCCTGATATAAAACTTGGGGTTAGGGCTGGGTTCTGTGGAACTTTTGTAAAGAGTCTGGGTTGATCCTGTAAGCTTTTAATGCTCCTAAAATAATCTGATGCAGGCCAAAGTCTGACTGCTGACACATACCCCCACCCCACCCCCAAGCTATGTAAATTTCCAATTTAGATTTGGGTCTATGTAAAAATATACTGCTATTGGACTCCATCTCTGTCAACTAGCTGGAAAACTATTGATTCACAGTAGCACAAGTGGAGGCTTCCTTTTGGTCTTCAATTTCTGCCCTGATAATAATTCCTCTGTAGGCTGGGCTGGATGCCAGAAATGATGCACTATAATATGCTTATATTCTGGGTCACATGGCTGCAGTTATTGCTTCTGAATTTCTTCCTTTCTCTATATCCAACCTAGGTCCCTCCCTAATCCAAGAATGCTATTTCTGTTCACAGATCCTCTTCATATTTTATACTGAATCGGTGACCCAGATCTGGGGTAATGAGTGACAGAGCTGACAAAGTTGCCAAGGGTGACAAAGCACTTCTTTGCATATTAGTTTGGGTCTGGTACTTCAGCAGAGATCTTTCCCTGGACATAGTTTCTTCCTTGTGTGTTCGAGTATTTACCATACAGCAAACTCCTGTTTGATCTATCTCTAAAGCTTATGGACCTTCCTCCCTATCTGTTTCTTTGTGATAAACTGGGCTGGATAGTATGACTTTTTCTAAATTTCCCCATTAGAAATCAACTTGACTTATTTTCTAGATCTGCTTAAGAGGAGCACTGCTTTTCATTACTCTGACACCTTGATTCTGCTTCCCTTTTCAAAACTAATGCTTACTACCTTTGATCCTAGAAAAATCATTTAATCTTCGTGGACCTGAGTTTCCTGGTCTGTAAAATGAGGGAACTGACTATCAAATTGGCAAAGATGACAGCAAAGGAAAATGACAATTGTTGGAGGGTGTGGGGAGAAACACATAAAGTTTTGGATTTATGAATTAATCCAGTCATTCTAAAGCAATCTGGAACTTTGCCCCAAAAGTCACTAAACTATATATACTCTTTGGACCCAGTAATATTACTATTAGGCTAAACCCTAAAGATATCAAAGAAAGGTGAATCAGCTTCCATCAATAAATCAATAGGCATTTATTAAGTGCCTATGTGTAAGGCATGCCAGTCTCGAGGGATTTAAGTACAAAGAACTAAATAATCTCTCCTTGCAACAAGCTTATATTCTAGTGATGAGGACAACAAATACATATTTAAATGTGTATTTAATAGATATAAATACAAATTTAGTCAAATTAAAAATTCCTAAAATCTACATAGTTATGGCACCTTTTGTTGTTGTAGCAAAGAATACACAAAGGGAAGTATTCATCAATTGAAGAATGGTTGAACAAATTATGATATCTGAATGCATTATTAAGTTGTTAAAAATGCTAAAAGAGAGGGTTTTAGAGAAACCTGAAAAGATTTTTATCAACTGATGCAGATGGATGTGAGAACCAAGAAAACCATTTATATAGTAATGACATTATAAAGAAAAACAAGTTTAAAAGACTTAAGAATTTTATCAATATAATGATCAATCATAAGTTCAGATATAGAACAAGTGAATTCTTAATGTAAAATATATATTTTCACCTGGATTGTCTAATCCCACCTTTTGATTGGTATAGATAGATCTCTCTGGAATTTGGTCCAATTCTTTCTAAAGAAGGTTAATCTTGAGAGGAACAGAAGGATGGTGGCCGAGTGCTTGCTCCTTCCTTTATCTGTTTCCAAAAGTAACATCAGACTAGAATTATTTTTATCTGCTTCTTAAAATATTTCTGATTCAAGAGTACAAGTCTAATTAGAAACAAAAGCTGTCTCATAATCCAATTCTCCCTGTGCAACAAGAGAACTGTTCGACTCTGCACACATATATTGTATCTAAGATATACTGTAACCTGTTTAACATGTATAAAACTGCTTGACATCTAGGAAGGAGGTGGAGGGAGGGAGGGGAAAAATCGGAACAGAAGTGAGTGCAAGGGATAACATTGTAAAAAATTACCCTGGCATGGGTTCTGTCAATAAAAAGTTATTAAAATAAAAATAAAAAAAATTTTTTTTTAAAAGCTGTCTCATAGATTTTAAGGCAAAAGATAGGCCTAAATTTGTGCCCTTTGGCCTGTTCCTTTTCACCAAAAGCTGGTTATATATAGATGGTCATCCAAATTGTTAATTAACAAGTAAATCCATTTACTTTTTTTTACTTAATTTTTTTTAACAAACAGAAAATTTTCTATTTCATTGAACATTCCACTGAAAAAGAAAATCTTTCAACAAATATGTATAACCAAGGAAAACAAATTCCTTTATTAGCCATGCCCCAAAACTCTAAAGCTCATTCTATACCCTAAGTCTGTTCCCTCACTGTCAGGCATCATCATGTTTCTAGATTCATAGTATTTATCTTTATTTCATTTATCTTAGGGCTTTCAAAACTGTTGTTGTTTTTTACAGTATGTTAATAAATAAATCTCTGACTCTATTCACTTTACTCTTTATTATTTTATACAAGTCTTCCCAGGTTTTATTGAAATATCTCATTTCTTATGGCACAACAGTATTCTATCACATGAATAAACCCAATTGATAGAACTGGCTTAGTTTCTACTTCTTTTCTATTAATAAATTTCTTTAAGATAATTTCTATTAATAATTTTATTATTAATGTTTTAAATAACATTATTATTCTATAACATTTACATTATAACATAATGTAATATTTATAGCAAAATATGTAATGATTATTAATTTCTATTAGTAAATTTAATAAAATTCATTTATCTAATAAAAGTATAAACAGAAATCAGAAAAGATATAAGAATCAAATGATTTAACTTATATAAAGTACTTTGAAAGCCTTAAAGCATTATGTAAATGCTAGTTATCATTAATATTATTAGAATATACCAGAAAATATACAAGAGCAAATACTCTTGTATTCAGCTCTCAGCTGAAATCAAGAGAAAACTCCTGACCTCACTCAAGAAAAAGTTTTCCCTCTAAAGTCCCTGAGAGGCAAGCTGGAAATTAGGGATATACTGGGGAGTTGGCTTCCATTAAATGCCTATAGTTTCCAAAGTCTTTCTTTTTCCCTAGTTCTTTTCCAAAGTATCTTTTCCCTCCATCTGCTCTGGCATCAGCCCCTCCTCCCCTCCCCTACACAGGTATGCAGCATCACTTTCACATTCTCCCCACTAATTAGGAGTCACATTTCCCTCCATAAACATCATGCAGCATAAGGCTTCCCCTCTTCCACTCTCTTAGATGTGACTGGGTTGCAAAATGAAATGTGTTTTTAGACATGACAGAAGTATGGCTCTATTTTGCTTGACTATACTTTGTTACAAGAATTCTATTTTTCTTTTTCAATAGACAGAAGCTGTTAAATGTTGCCAGGAAAGAAAAAAAGAAGAGGATCACTGAAGCATTTTTTAAAAATTCACATACATGATCAAAAGGAAATGAAAATAAGGTCAGCTTTAAAGTAATAGTCTGAATTTAGCATATCCTCTTCTTTTTAAAAAGCAAGCAATAAATAAAATAAAATGAGAAATTTAGGTGGCCTCTTCCAGTTCTAGATTTGACATCATAAATTTGTTATTGAAGCTGAATTTAATTCATTACAGAATAAAATTCAGTTCCTCTTCACATAGATTTTTAATCAGAGGGTTGGCTATTGGGAAATTTGGATGAATGTGCCCAGTCCTGATTTAAAGCTGGGTTCCATAAACCTGGTACATATATGTGCATGTGTATATTTAGATAGATATAAGCTCAACTGAATATCAATATAATTGATTTCCACTATCATACTATATTTTATTGTACATATTTAAAAATATTATTCTGAGAAGAGATATTATAGGCTTCACTGTAATGCCGAGGAAACTGAGCAAGTCAGAGATTAGAGACCAATTCAATAATTTATTAAATGGAGAGAAAGACTGGGACCAATATATCCATGTTGATCCCAGGGCTAGACGAGACTATCATCTCAAAGAGTCTAGCCCCGAGTATTGGGGCAGCAAGCTTTTTGTGGAATAACAAGAACAATGACATTACTGATATTCTAATGACATCTGAAAAGGATAAACCTTTATCTTGTCAAACATTAAGGAATGTCTATAAAACCTTTATCTCAAACATTAAGAGGGGACAGTTATAAGCAGAATTATGAAATTGACAATTGGAAATCTGACAATTGGAGGAACTGGTCACCCCATTAAAAGGGAACTTTGGCATAACATCACCAGACTGCTAAAGAGGTTTATAACACACACACACACAAAATACTTTAACCTCTGGGTTTAGAGACTTTATCATAATCCTAATCTTGATTTCCAGCTTTGTTCTCAACCACCTAAAACAAAGTCAAATTCTTCCTTCTCCTGAAAAATAATTTTTTTGGATTCGCAATAAGTTGTTTATTTGAGTCTTGTGAGTTTTTTAATCTTTACTGAGCAAGATAAAAAAAAATTACACATCTGTCTTCGGGAATGAAAAGGTTTAATTATCCAGTTTTTATCACAAAACTAAAACTCTTGAAGATGTCTCCAGAGTTAGGTCTTCTATTTTTTTCTCTCTCTTTTTACAATTTTTCTCTTTAAATCTGTAGTCTAACGCGGATTGTGGAAGGCAATAGTTGAGTATTTCTAACAAAGCAGAAAAATTAAAAATATAAAGGAAGCGTTACAGCGCCTTCTGCGATCTAAGGTCATTTCTAGCTCTAAATCCCAGGACGGAAATCTCAAATCCCTTCCAGCGAGCACCTTCCCTTCTCTAGGACCAATTTCTTTCCTTTCCTTCCCACCTTTTTGGTTTTCCTTTGAGCAGCCTCCAACGCTATTCCCCGAAAGGGACACCCCCCCCCCTCCCCGAAATGGGGGAGGGGCTGCTGCTGCAGCAAACGTACCCACCCCCTCCTCTAGAGACCTCAAATCCCGCGGCCTCGGGAACTGAGGGAGAAAGGGGGGTGGGTGGGTAATGGAGCGAGCCGGAAGGAAGCCAACAGCACGATGGAACATTCCATTATGCCCGCATGTGGGGGGGATTCTTCCTTCCTTCCAAAATCATTCCGAGAGGATTCTATTTCTATCCCCAACCGCTGAAAGCAGAAATTATAGGCTGAGGCTAGGGATAAATAGCCAAAAGAACCGAGAGGTGGCTTCTTTAATTGTAGCTCGTTCTCTCTCCCCCCCCCCTCGTCTAGGGCCTATGGTTCAACGAGTCCTCGGCTGTTCCCTGCATCTCTCCTCCCCCCCCCCCTCCCCACTCAGCGGGGAGGTTCCGCCCCGGACCCAGAGCATCTGAACCAGACCATCAGACCCCTGGCTGCGGCATAAAGCCTTCCATTCAGTCCGGGCTTTTGGAAGAGACGCTGAATGGGAGTCGGTGACTGGGGCCTTGGGTGATTCACAGCTCCCGGGCATCCTGGGGCCCAGAGAGGCCAAATAAAACATCATTTAACAAGAGCCTAAAATGATGGGAGGGTTTTGGGGAAGGTCCGTGTAGCCTAAACAAGCCCGACGAGACAGGCGGGCAGGTTGGCGCTGCCCGACCAGGGACAGACTGTTCCCTTTTCTCTGCCCCTCCCCCACCTCCCGGCGGCCCCCGGGTTTATTTAAAGTTGTTTTTGAAATAGGAATCACTAGGGAGTGGAATAGAACAAGCAAACAACACGTTTCTTGGGGCTGGCGAAGAAAGACGGCCATTAAAAAGAGTGCGGCAGCAAAGGGACTTTTTGGGAGGCTGACTGGATCCTCTGGCCCACCGTCAATCTGAACGGAAGCTAATTGAATTTTTAGTTAAAATCCATCCAGTTTGGATTCCCCAGAAGTAAATAAACAAAAAAAACAGGGCCCCAAAAAAGGTTAAATAACTTCTACCAGGGTGACTTAGTCTTCAGTTTTTACTGGGCTTCTCTGGCAAATAGGGAGCTTCAAACAATACTTTATTCATACCATTCTACTCTTTTTTTTTGGGGGGGGGGGAAGGGAACAAAAATATTATATTAATCTACACCCCTAATTTATGTTTTGTTGCTCAGTGTTTGAATTTACTAATTGATTTATAACGGAAAATAATAGGTGTTAATGGCTTCCTATCCAATTAATTTTTTGACTACCTCTAAAAATCCACCAATATTCTCAGTAAAGAAAATTAAGAAATGTTGATGAAAATGACTTGTATAATACTAAATAATAACATTCAACCCCATCAGGGCAATAAAAACTTCCCTTGCCTAATTTATACTTAATACTTACTCTAGAGTACTTATTAGTTATGTGACACTGGGCAAGTCCCTTAACCTGTTTACCTCAGTTTTCTCATCTGTAAAATGAGATGAAGAAGGAAATGGCAAAACATTCCATTATTAACAGGGTTACCAAGAGTCGAATAGGACTAAAACAACTGAACAATTTTCTCTCTCCTTAAATTTGCTACTCTGAGCTATATTTTCTATTCTGGTTGCTTAATTTAATTCTCACCTCCAGTCACAATTACTAACTTGCAAATCTATTTTATATTTTACAACATTCCTCTTGTCCTTTAAGTTTTTGTAAATAGCTGCAGTGCTGAATGTCGTCTGGAAGCCAATTTCTAATTTTTCCATTTTGACAATAAATCCCCATAAACAGGCCTATTGCCCTTCCATTTTCTGAATCATTTCCTGCTTTGCAGTAATCTTAATTCCAAATATTTTAATAGTTTGCATGCCCTCTCTACATAATGTCAATCCTTCTTTTGATTTCCTCAACATAATGGGGCATAATGTTGAAAGTATTGGATTTGGAGTCAAACTTGTACTCTGCCACTTTCAAGCTGTGAGACCCTGGATAAGGTACTTAAGACATTTTGGCCTCAGTTTGGACTAGGTGGTCTCTAAGGTCCCTTCTAGCTCTACATTCATGACTTTTAGAGTGCAATTAGTAATATTGTGGGGAGGAGTTTTTGGGGGATTGTGAGGCATTTGGGATTAAGTGAGTTGCCCAGGATCACACAGCTAAGAAATGTCAAGTGTCTGAGCCCATATTTGAAATCAGGTCTTCCTGACTCCGGGGCCAGTGCTCCAACTACTTCAACATCTAGTTGCTCCCTATTAGTAATATTGTCGTTACAAAAAGCCTTTCAAACAACTGTCCAAAACAGATATGTTAATTTTGGAATAAAAATGTTATTTTAGAAACAAAAAATCTAAACCTTGAATAAAAAATATGGTACTATGGACCACTTACATTTTCAACCAGGTTTACCATGACATGAAATTTGGCTAACCTTTATTGCTTGAGGTAAATTCTTTTAAATCTAAAAAACAAAACAACACACACACACACACACACACACACACACACACACGTGATTGAAAATCTGCCTGTGACTGGGAACACTTTTCTGTTAACAGTATACAGTACCATGTTAGTATGTGTAATGGATTGTTTTTTGTTTTTTTTTTTTGCTGGAATAATTTTAGGAAAGCCCCAAAGTACTTGGTCCAACTAGTAAATAATTAGATAGACTAAAAAACTAAAACTATATTTTAAAAGAAGGTATGATATTAATTGAGGGAAAAGGAAGAAAGAACATGTCTTTCCAGCAGTGCTGAGTTTGAGGCAGTTTCCAAGATAGAAAAGATAGTTTCTTCCATGACAGGAATAATATAAAAAAAGACTGGAAAGCTAGAATAGTGTCAGGCTGTGGAGAGCCTTGGATGGTTAACTAAGGAGTTTTAATTAGGAAACAAAATAAATAATTAATTTTGAACAATGTGAGATCGATTTATGAATTATTAAAATAAGTGTGGTATAAAATTGGAGGATGAATTGGAAAGAGAATGAAGTAGAAATGAGCCAAGCTATTAAAAGACTTACAAAAATATAAGTAGCTGGTAATGATGGGCCTCTGTTAATTTTAGATGTCAGTAACAACTTTAGAGCCTTTTAATTTAAGAAGAATGTCACCAGGTTATGTTTAGTAGGGTTCTAAGAAGAGACTGAGGGAACTGAAGATTTTTCTCTTGTTTTCTGTCTGGGACTCTGGGATAATTACAAAGTGTTCTCACTGCCCCAACTATTTATTTCCGCTATTCCCAAGATAAATTTCACTTTTGTTTGGTAAAATTCACCCTAGTTTGGGATTAATTGTTGTGTGCACATCGAGAAAGTTTGGGTTTAAAAGCAGGTTGAAGACATAACAACTCCTTAATCCTAACAAGAACAACCGATAGAATAGTAGATAGAGTGCTTGGCTTGGAATCAGGATGACTCATTTTCCCCAGTTCAAATCTGACTTCAATCACTCAACTGTGTGACCCTGGTTAACTGACTTAATTCTGTTTGCCTCAGTTTTCTCATCTGAAAATGAATTGAAGAAGGAAATGGCAAATTCCTCCTTTATCAAGGTCATGAAGTGTTGGACACCACTGAACACTATGTAATTTCTAACTAATCATAAAAAGGAACTTAGAGATCATTGAGTCCTACTCCTACCTCTCATTTTATAGATAGAGAAATTGAGACACTGAAATTAAATGACTTACTTAGAGCCACACATCTAGTAAGTGTCTGAGGCATTATTTGAACCCAGGTCTTCCAAAATCCAAGTTTGGTGTTTTTTCCACTACACAAGACTGCTCTCTTGAGAAGCTTGATTTAAAAAAAAAAAAAAAGTCCATTAAAAAGACATTCTTAAATACTTGTAGCCTGAAGTTAGAATCCAGTTGAAAACCAGAACAATATTTTTGAGAAAAAATTAATGTAGGACATTGGTATCTCCCTAACTGAAGTTTCCATTTTTAAAAAGAAGCCTTTGGGAATGCTGTTATTTTAAGTTCAGAATTTCTGACTACTAAGAATCCAATAGTGGTTTCCAGTGACATTTCTGCTTTTGCTCATGCTTATTTGTTTCAGGTAGTCATTGAGTGAGTAGGCAAAGTACCCCTTAGATTATGAGCTCCTTGGAAGTGAGGATTGTCTCTTGCTTTCTTTGTATCACAGTGCCCACTTATAATTCTTAGTTAAAAAAGAAAAACTAGAGCTGACATACAAATAATAGAAGTCAAGAGAAGCATAAAAATGTAAACAGGCATGAGCAATCATGAGGATTAGACAAGATTAAAATGTTTACAGTTTTATGTGGAAAGAGTATCTATATGTCCTCAGAATTCTGTCATTATCAGGAACCATGGAGTCTAATTAGAAAGCCTGGGAGTGATTCTGTTTGTGATTCTGTTATATTTTGATGCTCTTAAAAAAAATGGAAAGGGAGAGGAAGAAGAAAACAGTGGGGGAGAAAAGGAGAGGAATAATGGGAAAAAATTATCCCTTAAATTTACTGTACAAGTAGGTATTTATATAGCAAGGATGAGGGAGTTTGGGGAGTGGGGACAATGGGTGACACTTGAATTTCACTCTTCTCTAAACTAGCCTAAGAAGGGACAGTACACATACATATAGTTAGCTACAAAAATGCATTTTAATCAATAGGCAAACAGGAAGGAAATAGGTTAAGAAAAAAAGTAGAATAATTGAAATGATAGATTAAGAGAGGTATTAGTCACAAGCAAAGCAAACTCCTAAAGATATGATAGACTTCTGGAAAATACTGAATGGGAATAGAAAGGAGGATACTTTTTCTCAGTAGCATATGGTACCTTCACAAAAATTGATCATTTCTTAGGGCATAAAAAAAACCTCACAAATTCAGAAAAACAAATATTAAAAGTATCCTTTTCCAATCATAATGCAATAAAAATTACGTTTAATAAGGACGTATGGAAGCATAGATTAAACATTAATTGGAAACCAAATAATTTAATTTTTCAAAATGAGAGAACCAGAGAATGACAGTAATGCGACAGGATTCCAAAATATGTATGTTGCATCAAAAGCAACATTTAGGAGAAATTCTATATCTCCAAATGCATATATCAGTAGAGTAGATCAATGTGGGCAGGCAACCAAAAAGCTAGAAAAAGAAAAAAAAAATCCCCAATTTAAATACAAAATGGAAATCCTGAAAATCAAAGTACAGATGAATAAAACTTAAAAGTTTTTCAAAAATTAAACTAACAAAAGGTTTTTTGAAAAACAAAAAACAAAATGGATAAGCCCTTGGCTAATTTTTTAAAAAGAAGAAAACCAAATTGTTAATATCAAAAAGGAAAAGGAATGCACCACCAATGAATGAAATTAAAACAATTACTAGGAGTTATTTTGCTCAATTATATCCCAGTAAAATTGACAATCTAAGTGAAGAGTATGGATATTGACAAAAATATTAATCTTCCAGTTTAACAGAAGAGGAAGTAGAATACTTAAATAACCTTATCTGAGGAAAAGATATTGAAGAAGCCATCAGTGAGTTCTCTAAGAAAAAAATCCCCATGGAAGATTTTGGGAAGATGGCAGAATAAATCAGAAAACTTTCAACTGTCTAAATGTCCTCCACAAAAAAAGATAGAATTTTGCCTCAGAGCAGCAGAAATAAACACCAGATAAAGAAATTGTCTTAAAATAATTTGGAAAGAACCCAGAAAAGACTCGACCTCCAGGAGATAGTGTAGAATCAACAAACAGCTGAATTAAGCCCCAGCCTCAGCTTTAAAAACTTTCATCTGACAGTGTAGGGAGTTTGACAGCTAAATTGTTGTTTGTCCTTAATTCTCTAAGACAATCATTACTTGGGGAGGTGATGCAGAGATGTAAATCCAAATGAGTTGGATTTAAGTGAGAGTGGGCTAGGCAGTTATCAGCCTCATTTATTTTCCAGAGTCACCTGGATGAGTCAGTGATAAGAAACAGAACAGGATGCTAGAGATGATGGCCCTGGATGCAGGACAGCTGAGGAAAAGAAGGTCTTTCCACTGTTGGCGGATGTTAAGCGCGGTTGTGCTGACCAGACACATTCCAGACTATGGCTGCAGGGAAAGGGATCTAGAATATATTGGGTGAGTGCAATGATGAGAGACAGGGGACCTGTTGGCTGTAGGCACTTGCCAGAGAGTAGAGTCCCTGTTTTCAGTTCTGGAGCAGAGGGGACAGTTGTCCTTTGTATCATTTGTGAGACAGTGTGGCTGGGGACCTCAGCTGTGGCTTAGGAATGAAAAGGAGAGAACAAAATTGAGCTCAAAGACAGACATCAGAAAATAACAGTAAGAAGGGCCTGAAGCTTGCGGCATCATTTCCCATACTTCAGGACTAACTGATAAAAACAAAATAAAAATGAGTAAGCAAAGGAGAAAAGAACCTCACCATAGATAGTTATTATGTGGTTAGAGAAAATCTGATTCATATTCAGAGGAAGTTTAAAAAAAAAAAAACCTACTCAAAAAAAGTTAAATAAATGTTAGATATCTTTATTTAATGACTAAACAATAACTTTTATTTAAAGAAACTAGATGGCATAAAGTGCTGGGTCTGGAGTCAGGAAGACCTGAATTCAGATCTGGCTTCAGATACTGGTTGTGTGACTCTAGAAAAGTTACTTAATCTCTGTTTGCCTCAATTCCTCATCTATAAAATGGAGCAATAATAGCACTTACCTTCCAAGGTTGTTGAAGCTACTCCTTTTCCAATGCCTGTCAAATTGTCCAATGTTGGAATCTTTACTAAAGTGTTAAGACATTTCTTTACAAAGTGAAAGACATTGGAGTTAATTTAATCTTAGAGTTATTTTGGGCCAGAACTTGAAACAAGATACTAAATGGAACTGATTGAACAATGCTTGTGTTCACACCTTTAGAGAGCTCATATGTATCTAAGTACTCAATGGAGTTCACATGAGAATTCAGGGCTGGCTTAGTCTGAATTCACACCTCCCTTGAAATTCTTAGGACCAGAGAGCACTCTGGGAGATAACCCATAATCCCTGCCTCGAGAAGGAGGAGTTAACCTTTGGGAGATGATATATATGGAGGAAGCTCTTGGAGCTAGGAAGAATTTCTGCGGAACATCAACAGGGTTCTGAGACAGAACACTCTGGAAGAAAAGAGTACTCGCCTCAGTTGGAGATTGAGAAGCCACGAGTCGGTGCTGGCTGGAGACTGAAGAAAGCAGAGGCAGAAGCCAAGGACAAAGCTGCAAGATCTCTTGGAGCCAGGCAGAGAGATAGGCCTCAACTAACCGGGCTAATTTGGAAGGAGAAATAAACGTTTGCATTTTTAGCAGCTGGCTGCAATTTCAGAGTAATTATTTATTTCAACTGAGACTAAGGCTGCCTCCAGGAAAACCACCACAGTCCCAAGCACAAAAAGAATTCCTTTTCCCCCTTATAGTATTTTATTTTTCTAAATACATACAAAGATTCATTTTTGTAAGATTTTGTATGCCAATTTTTTTCTCCCCTCTTCTCTTACCATTCCCTCCCCAGGCAGCAGGCAATCTGATATAGGTTATATATGTAACTATCCTTTTAAACATATATCAGTATTTGTCATATTGTGCAAAAAAAAAAAAAAAAAAAAAAAAAAAATCAGATCAAAAGGG
The DNA here is from genome assembly GCF_902635505.1 of Sarcophilus harrisii. Taxonomy (NCBI): domain Eukaryota; kingdom Metazoa; phylum Chordata; class Mammalia; order Dasyuromorphia; family Dasyuridae; genus Sarcophilus; species Sarcophilus harrisii. The sequence goes on from NC_045429.1 coordinate 338,459,915, forward strand.
AAAAACTACAAGAAAGAAAAAGCAAATGAACAAACAAAAAAAGTGAAATTATTTTTCTTTGATCCACTTTCAGTCTCTATAGTTCTCTCTCCTGATACAAATGGCAATTTCCATCTGTTGCAATTGTCTTGGATTACCACTTTGTTCAGAAGAGTTAAATCTGTCATAGTTGATGGTAACATAATCTTGCTATTACTATGTACAATGTTCTCCTGATTCTGCTCACTTTACTCAGCCTCCATTCATGTAAGCCTTTCCAGGCTTTTCTGAAATCAGCTTACTCATCATTTCTTATAGAACAATAATATTCCATTACCTTCCTGTACCATAACTTATTCAGCCATTCCCCAACTGATAGACATCCACTCAATTTTCAGTTCCTTGCCACTACAAAAAAGAGATGCTATAAACATACCTAAAAAGAGTTCTTAGAAGAACTTTAAAAGTCAAATAAGAGAGATAGGGGGAAAAATATAAGAGCAATCCAAGAAAATCAAGAAGATTATGAGAAGAAAGTCAATCAACTGGATGTAGAGAATCAAAAATGTAAGGAAGAAAATAATTCCTTGAAAAGTAGAATCAAGCATGTGGAAGTTAATGTAGTTCTAAGACACCAAAAAAAAAAAAAAAAAATCATAAAATTTCAAAAAATGAAGAAGAGAAAGCGAAACATCTCATCAGAAAAACAGCCAATCTGGAGAATAGATCAAGGAGAAATAAGAATAGTTAAGATTACATGAAAATTATGATAAAAAAATTTTGATACATTACAATTTCAAGGAAATTTGCCCTGAAGTTCTAGGACAAGAAGGCAAAGTAGAAATGGGGGGGGGGGGGAATCCATCTATCACCACATGAAAGAGATCCAGAAGGATCATAGTCAAGTTTCAAAACTTCCAGGTTAACCTAGAAAGAACTGGGGTTACAACCAAGGGTAACTAACCCAGCAAAGTTAGGTATAATCCTGAATGGAAAAAAAAATGGACTTTTTTTTTTTTTTTTTTTTTTGGCTAAGGCAATTGGGGTTAAGTGACTTGCCCAGGGTCACACAGCAGCATCTGAGATCACATTTGAACTCAGGTCCTCCTGACTTCAGGACTAATGCTCTATCCACTGTGCCACCTAGCTAACCCAAAAATGGATATTAACTGTAATGTTTTCCTGTTTTGGTTTTCTAGGGATCTCTGGGAGCAGCCTTCTGTTTCAGTTCAGTAATCACCACAAGTACAGCCAAGTGTTAAAATCCAAATCTTTTATTGTCTCCTTCAAAGTCTTCTCTCCTTTCCTGGGACCCCGTTAGCTTTCTTAGAGGCCTATCTCTCTCCTTGGTTCCAAGAGCCTGAGCTCCTGCCTGCCTTCTCCGGTTTCTGAATCTCCCCAAATAAATCCTGGCTCAGGCTCCTAGTTTTTATGTTCCACACTGAGTATATACCAATCATTATATCACTAGGAAACCATTATTTGTTGTAGGATTAAATCAATGCTAAACTAGATTTAACCATTGTCTCCTCAATTCCACTTAGTACCTTGTTTCCAGTTCTGGCCCATAACATTTAACTAACTCAAAAGATTTTCAGATTTTTGTGACAAAACCCCCAAAACTTAAAAGAAAATTCTCCTATCTAGGAGAAATATAAGGAAATCATTAAAGACCAATTTTAAGGGACTCAACAGGATCAAATTGTTTACTTTATGTACATGAAAAATATTAGCAGTACTCTTATGAGTGCCATCATTATTTGGATAGTTTGAAAGAAAGGCATGGGCCGAGATAAGTATGATGGGGTGATTCTAAAAAAAACAAACAAAACAAAAGTGTGTAGGAAAAATAAAAAGACTCATACAAATGAGTCATAAAAGGAAAAATGATACAGAAGAACCTAGTGGGGGACAGCAGGTAGTGCTGAAACTATTGTTATTGGTAATGAATCTTCTAAATTCAGAAAGAAATAAAAGGGATAAGGTAGGGGAAGAGGATAAGGGAGGGACTCAGAATGGTGGGTATATTAGAGAATGAAAGGGTAAGGTATAGAGTAAAAGTAAAGCAAAGGAATGAGGAGAGATAGGGTAAAAAGAGGAAGATAGCAAGGAAAAATAGGAAGGAGGAAGATATATAAGTAATTGTTAACTTAGAATATGAATGGGATGGATTTACCATAAAACAGAAATGGATAGCAGATTAAAATTTGGAATTCAACAATGTATTGCTTTCAAGAAACATAAAAATGAGAGATATACACACAAAGATAAAATAAAGAGCAGGAGTAGAATTTAGTATGTAGAAAAAGCAGGGATAGTAATCATGATCTCAAAGTTAAACTTAAAATAGATTTAATTAAGAGTGAAAAATAAACTATACTGTGACAGGAATATTATTCAGAATTAGACTATTTAAAATACCTAGATGTATAAAATACTTGAGTTTATACAGAATCTATATGAATATAAGCATAAAACACTGTATACAAATAATCATCTAAATAACTGAAGTAATATTCATTATTCATAGGTAGCTAAAGCCCCCATAATTTTAAAAATGGCAATTTTTACCTATTAAGCTATTTATTCAAGGGAATACCAACTAAATTACTAAAAATATTTTAATGAGTTAGAAAAAAATAACAAAATTGTTAAACTTTATAAATTTTCATAGATAATCTCTCAAGTAGAGTGTGATTGGGTTTGAAATATTGCTGTGGTATAGGAAATTATGGGCTAATTAATTTAGAAAAACATGGGGAAAACTAGACGGTATAGTGGATAGAACACCTGGCCCTGGAGTCAGAAGGACCTGAATTCAAATGTGACCTCAGTCACATAACACTTCCTAGCTGTGTGACCCTAGGCAAGTCAATCGCTTTGGGGCAAAACCCCAATTGTCTTGGGGAGGGGAAAGAAAAACATGGAAAAACTTGGACTTATGAAGGAAGATGGTTTACACCTTTGGAGAATCAGATGACAGGAAGAAATAAGCATAATATGGTCTTACATATAGGTGTATTCGTGTATATATGTACAAATGTACAAATTTATAGATCTCTCTACATATATTTATACACACACACACACACATATATATATATACACTTAACTGTGTAAATGGGGGGGGAGAGAAGAAAAAATCAAATAAAAAGTACTTAGCAGAGAACAAAAGAAAACCAACAAGGAAGCAAAGAAAAGTCAGGCAGCTTTGAAAACTATGTGTAATATATATTATATTAATTGAAATAGAAATTTGTTATTTTTTGTCGAATCTTTTTTATGGTCTTCTGTGTAAATAGCAATGTTTCTTTTTTTTTCTTTTCTTATTTTAAGTTTATAATAAATTTAAAATAAAAATTTAGCAAAAAAAAAAAAAAGAAAAAAAAGAAAGAAAAAAATGCCAGAGTCAGATGGATTAACAAATGAATTCTACACATATTTAAGGAACTATTAATCCCAATACTATATAAACCATTTTTTAAAAATAGATAAAAAAGGAGCCCTACCAGTTCCAGTGAAATTGTGATGAAGAAAGCCATTTACACCCAGAGAGAGGACTATGGAACTGAATGTGGATCACAACATAGCATTTTCACTTCTTTTGTTTTTGTTTGCTTGCATTTTATTTTCTTTCTCACCTTTTTCCTTTTTGATCTGATTTTTCTTGTGCAGCAAGATAATTGTATGAATATGTATGGCTATATTGAATTTACATATATTTTTATCATATTTAACATATATTGGATTATTTGCCATCTAGAGGAAGGAGAGTTGGGAGGAAGGAGGGGGAAAACTGGAACACAAGATTTTGCAAGGGTCAATTTTGAAAAATTATCCTTGCATATGTTTTGAAAATAAAAAGCTTTAATAAAAAAATAAAAACTAAAAAAAGAGGAATTTAAAAATTCCTTTTATGACACAAATATGGCTTTAATACCTAACCAGGGAGAACAAAAACAGAGAAATAAAACTATCGATCAATTTCCTCAGTGAATATTGATGCAAAAAATTTTTTTATAACTTTTTATTGACAGAACATATGCCTGGGTAATTTTTTACAACATTATCCCTTGCACTCACTTCTGTTCCGACTTTTCCCTTCCCTCCCTCCACCTTCTCCCCTAGATGGCAGGCAGTCTTATACATGTTAAATATGTTATAGTATATCTTAGATACAAATATGTGTGCAGAACCAAACAGTTCTCTTGTTGCATAGGAAGAATTGTATTCAGAAGGTAAAAATAACCTGGGAAGAAAAACAAAAATGCAAACAGTTCACACTCATTTCCCAGTGTTCCTTCTCTGGGTGTAGCTGATTCTGTCCATCATTGATCAGTTGGAACTGAATTAGATCTTCTCTTTGTCGAAAATATCCACTTCCATCAGATTATATTTTTATATAGTATTGTTGTTGAAATGTATAATGATCTCCTGTTTCTGCTCATTTTGTAATGTTGGAAGAAACTGAGCAAAACAGAGATTAGAGACCAATTCAATAATTTATTAAATGGAGAGAAATACTGGGACCAATGCATCCATGTTGATCCCAGGGCTAGAAGAGACTATCATCTCAAAGAATCTAGCCCCGAGTATTGGGGCAACAAGCTTTTTATGGAATAACAAGAACAATGACATTACTGATATTCTAATGACATCTGAAATGGATAAACCTTTATCTTGTCAAACATTAAGGAATGTCTATAAAACCTTTATCTCAAACATTAAGAGGGGACAGTTATAACCTAAGTCAGAATTATGAAATAGGACAATTGGAGGAACTGGTCACCCCATTAAAAGGGAACTTTGGCATAACAATTTCACTCAGCATCAGTTCATGGAAGTCTTTCCAAGCCTTTCTGCATTCAGGTGCAAAATTTTTAAATAAAATACTAGCAAGATTACAGGAATAGCTCACAAAGATCATGTACTATTACTAGATAGGATTTATATCAATAATGCAGGGCTGATTCAATATTAGAAAAATTCAGTATAATTGATCATATTATTAATAATAACAATAATATAATTGTACTAATAGATGCAGAAAAAGCCTTTGACAAAATATTATATACATTTTTATTTAAAAATATTAGAGGCTAAGATATTAGAGAAAAGGAAAGAACTCCCCTGAATTTCCCCCCAAATCTTTCCAAAGATGTTTAAAAAGTGCCCTAAAACAAATTCTGGAGTAGAAGAATCCACAAATGGACAGGGCGAAACAATTTTCCAGCCCAAGACAACTTGTAAAGTTAGCAAGAAAGGTCCATTGCACTAAAATGAGAGTGGAGCACAATGAAGCACAGGTTGTAAGCTGTGGGAGTGACTGAATCAGCAGCAGCAGCAGCTGCAGCTTCTAGAACTCATCCTATAGACGGTGAAGGGGTTGAACAACTCGTAAGAAGGTTATTACAGGGGGTCTCTTTCCTAGCACTGAGGGCAGGACTCTTGCTTTGCCCATACTCAGATATGGGTGTCAATCTCAAGGCAGAAAAGAATATTTGTAGTTGCTCATAGACCACAGCACTTGCCAGGATAGCAGTAAACACATCTCTCCTTAGATCACACTGCCTTGGAAAACTGAAAACTTACAGATCTCTAAAAGTATCAATTTTTTTGCATGTAATCAGAAAACATTTAATGAAATAAATGCAAATTTTAAAAAAATAGACAAATATCATCACTATTTGTTGAATGCCCCCACTTGCTTAATTGGATGTAGTGCAAGAGAACTAAATAGAACATTATAGAACACATGCCCATGCTCTAGTTTTCTCCAGGATTATCAATATTTTCTACTTCATAACTTCTGTTAATTATGAACTTTTCTTTGGCAGGTTTTTTCAGCTACAGGTGTGATTAGCATTTTGGACAATCTTGAACTGTATGTGTATTTGTCCAGGTGCTTTTTAGCAACTCATTTCCCACAACAGGTGGTTATTGGTGCCATTGTCATACAGTCATTCAGCTGTATCCAACTCTTCATGTGCTTTCTTGGGGATTTCTTGATAAAGATACTGGAGTGGTTTGCCATTTCCTTTTCCAGTGGATTAAAGCAAGCAGAAGTTAAGTCACTTGTCCAAGGTTACACACTAAGTGCCTGAGTTCAGATTTCAATTCAAGTTTTCCAGACTCCAGATCCAGTGCCCTTTCCACTGAGTCACCTAGCCATTACAAGTTAGTATCTGCTGCTCTTACTATTTCTCTCTCCCTAGCATTAGATGATGCTATTCCAAATACTCTATAGAAATCTATTTTATACCCAAACTTCCTTCAGCTGTATCTCACTTTAGGCAGTAAATGTATTCCTAAAATGTGTGCAGATCAGAATCTTGTACAAATTGAATCAGATTTTAAATATATGAGTAACTCTTCATAATAGAACCTTCTTATGAGTAATTTTGTATAGGGAAAATGTCTACAAATTAGAGTACAATCATTCTGATTAAAAATAAAGTATGATCCTCATTGCTTTTAGTTAGGGATCATCAAAGGGAAGATTATAAGGAAGAATGGGAAGTGATGAAGATTCTGAGGGTGAGATGGGTAAGGAGCTAGAGATGACATTTAAATTCGGATCTATAAGAAACAAATAATAGTGCATATCTGTTTATATTACAGTCCAATATAGATAATAGAATGAAAGGCTATGGAATGCAAAGAATAGCTTTGGAGACAGGCTCAAAGGAAAATGCAGAACCTAACACTGTTCCAAAACTCTGATTTTTGTAATGGTTTAACATAAAACATGTAACATATAAAATATCAATCATTATTAAAACTAGAGAGGGGTAGACCTATTTCAAAAGGGCAAATGATAAACTCCTTCCAGATGCTATACAGGTTGATCCCTAACGGCTATCAGCATTTTGTAAACAATCCTACATATTACAATACAGCAAATTGATATTTAATTTTTTTCTTTTCAGTTTGGCAATTTTAGTTCTCTTAACAGAAGCTTTATAATTACAACTCCCCAGCACCCCCTGCTGTTGACATATATAATCTATCTGCAGTGGTAGTCCTTTCAATTTTAACTAATAAAGGATTCTAGCATTAAAAAAACCCCAGAAAAATAAACAGAAAAATGTTTAAAAACATTGTTTTCCGCTAGCTTCAGCAATAAGAGTTGAGAAAGAGATTCAAGGAATTAGAGTAGGTAATGAGGAAACCAAATTATCACTCTTTGCAGATATGATGATACCTTAGACTTAAAAGTATATAAATAGGAAGTATGTTATTAGAGCTTGGAACAATTTGGACTTTTGCTGGAATCTGAACCTTGCTTTCCTTTTCTTTTTTTTTAATTAAAGATTTTTTTTATTTACAAAACATATTAAAACAACATATTAAACAACACTTAGAGAACTCCAGAGATTCTATTAAAGAGCTATTAGAAGTAATCCACAACTTTAGCTAAGTTGCAGGATACAAAATAAATCCACACAAATCCCCAGAATTTTCATACATCACCAACAAAATCCAACAGCAAGAGATACAAAGAGAAAATCCATTCAAAATAGCTGTTGATAGCATAAAATATTTGGGAATCTATCTGCCAAAAGAAAGTCAGGAATTATATGAGCAAAACTACAAGACACTTTCCACACAAATAAAGTCAGATTTAAACAATTGGAAACATATTAAGTGCTCTTGGATAGGCTGAGCGAATATAATAAAGATGACAATACTCCCTAAACTAATCTATTTATTTAGTGCTATACCAACCAAACTCCCAAGAAACTATTTTAATGACCTAGAAAAAAAAAAAAAAAACAACAAAATTCATATGGATCTTCAAAAGGTCAAGAATTTCAAGGGAATTAATGAAAAAAAAAAAATGAAATGAAGGTGGCCTAGCTGTACCTGATCTAAAACTATATTATAAAGCAGTGGTCACCAAAACCATTTGGTATTGGCTAAGAAATAGACAAGTTGATCAGTGGAATAAGTTAGGTTCACAGGACAAAATAGTCATTTTAATAATCTAGTGTTTGACAAACCCAAAGATCCCAGCTCTGGGGATAAGAATTCACTATTTGAAAAAAAAACTGCTGGGAAAATTGGAAATTAATATGAAAGAAACTAGACATGGAGCCACATTTAACACTGTACACCAAGATCAGATCAAAATGGGTTCATGATTTAGGCATAAAGAATGAGATTATAAATAAATTAGAAGAACATAGGATAATTTGCCTCTCAGACCTGTAGAAGAGGAAGGAATTTGTGACCAAAGAAAAATGAGATCATTATTGATCACAAAATAGAAAATTTTGATTATATCAAATTGAAAAGCTTTTGTACAAACAAAACTAATCAGACAAGATTAGAAGGAAGCAATAAACTAGGAAAATATTTTTTACAGTCAAAGGTTCTGATAAAGGCCTCATTTCCAAAATATATAGAAATTAACTCTAATTTATAAAAAAAAAATCAAGCCATTCTCAATTGAAAAATGGTCAAAGGATATGAACAGACAATTCTCAGATGAAGAAATTGAAACTATTTCTAGTCATATGAAAAAGATGCTCAAGTCATTATTAATCAGAGAAATAAATTAAACAACTCTAAGATACCACTACACCCTGTCAGAATTGCTAAGATGACAGGAAAAAATAATGATGATTGTTGGAGGGATGCAGGAAAACTGGGACATTGATGCATTGTTGGTGGAGTTGTGAACAATCCAACCATTTTGGGAAGTAGTTTGGAACTATGCTCAAAAGTTATCAAACTGTTTGCATACCCTTTGATCACAGTGTTATACTGGGATTATATCCCAAAGTTATAAAGAAGGAAAGGGACCTGTAATTTCACGAATTTTGTGGCAGCCCTTTTTGTAGTGGCTAAAAACTGGAAACTGAATGGATGTCCATCAGTTGGAGAATGGTTGAATAAATTGTGGTATATGGAAATTAGGGAATATTACTGTTCTGTAAGAAATGACCAACAGGATAATTTCAGAAAGGCCTGGAGGACTTGAACTGATGCTGAGTGAAATAGGCAGGACCAGGAGATCATTATATACTTCAACAACAATACTATGTGATGACCAATTCTGATGGACCAGGCCATCCTCAGCCAGATCAACAAATCATTTCTAATGGAGCAGTAATGAACTGAACTAGCTATGCCCAGAAAAGAACTCTGGGAGATGACTAAAAACCATTACATTGAATTCCCAATCCCTATATTTATGCACACCTGTTTTGATTTCCTTCCAAGCTAATTGTAACAATATTTCAAGTCTGATTCTTTCTACAACAAAATAACTTTTGGTCAGGTATACTTATTTGTATCTAATTTATATTTTAATATATTTAACATCTACTGGTCATCCTGCCATCTAGGGGAGGGTGGAGAGAGTAAGAGGTGAAAAAATTGGAACAAGAGGTTTGGCAATTTTAATGTTAAAATTTATTATATATCCTGTAAATAAAAGGCTATTAAATTAAAAAAAAATTAAATTTAATTTTAAAAAAAAGAGATTATAAATAAATTAGAAGAACATAGGATAATTTGCCTCTCAGACCTGTAGAAGAGGAAGGAATTTGTGACCAAAGAAAAATGAGATCATTATTGATCACAAAATAGAAAATTTTGATTATATCAAATTGAAAAGCTTTTGTACAAACAAAACTAATGCAGACAAGATTAGAAGGGAAGCAATAAACTGGGATAACATTTTTATGGTTTAAGGTTCTGGCCTCATTTTCAAAATATATAGAGAATTAACTCAAATTTATAAGAAATCAAGACATTCTCCAATTGATGAATGGTCAAAGGATATGAACAGACAATTTTCAGATGATGAAATTGAAACTATTTCTATTCATATGAAAGGGTGTTCCAAATCACTATTGATCAGAGAAATGCAAATTAAGACAACTCTGAGATATCACTACACACCTGTCAGATTGTCTGAAATGACAGGAAAAGATAGTAATGAATACTGGAGGGGACATGGGAAAACTGGGACACTGGTGCAGTGTTGGTAGAGTTGTGAACTGATCCAGCCATTCTGGAGAGCAATTTGGAACTATGCTCAAAAAGTTATTAAACTGTTCATACCCTTTGATCTAACAGTGTTTCTACTGGGATTATATCCTGAAGAGATTTTAAAGGAGGGAAAGGGAGCACATGTGCAAAAATGTTTGTGGCAACCCTTTTTGTAGTGGCTAGAAACTGGAAATTGAGTGGATGTTTAGCATTTGGAAAATGGTTGGGTAAATTGTGGTATATGAATGTTATGGAGTATTATTGTTCTTTAAGAAATGACCAGTAGGATGAATACAGAGAGGCTTGGAGAGACTTACATGAACTGATGCTAAATCAAATGAGCAGAACCAGGAGATCATAATACATTTCAACAACAATACTATGTGAGGATGTATTCTGATGGAAGTGGATTTCTTCAACAAAGACAAGATTCAATCCAGTTCCAATTGATCAATGATGGACAGAATCAGCTACACCCAGAGAAGGAACACTGGGAAATGAATGTGGACTACTTGCATTTGTGTTTTTCTTCCCAGGTTGTTTTTACCTTCTGAATCCAATTTTTCTTGTGCAATAAGAGAACTGTATGGATCTGTACACATATATTGTATCTAAGATATACTTTAACATGTTTAACATGTATGAGACTGCCGACCATCTAGGGGAGGGGGTAGATGGAGGGAAGGGAAAAGTTGGAACAGAAATAAGTGCAAGGGATAATGTTGTAAAAATTACTCATGCATATATATTGTTTTTTTTAATATCTTTTTTTTATTATTAAATAACTTTTTATTGACAGAACCTATGCCAAGGTAACTTTTTACAACATTATCCCTTGCACTCACTTCTGTTCTGATTTTTCCCCTACCTTCCTCCACCCTCTCCCCAAGATGGCAAGCAGTCCTATACATGTTAAATAGATTACAGTTGAATCTTGGATACAATATATAATTGCAAATTCGAACAGATTTTGTTGTTGCTCAGAAAAGAATTGGATTTAGAAGGTATAAATAACCTGGGAAGAACAAAAAATACAAGCAGTTTACATTCATTTCTTAGTATTCTTTCTTTGGTGTAGCTCTTCTTCCATCCTTGATCAATTGAAACTAAGATTAGATCTTGTCTTTGTTGAAAAACCACTTCCTTCAGAATACATCCTCATCAATATCGTTGTTGAGGTATATAATGATTTCCTGGTTCTGCTCATTCGCTCAACATCAGTTCATGTAATCTCCTAATCCTCTCTGTATTTTCCTGCTGGTCATTTCTTAGAACAATAATATTCCATAACATTCATATACCAATTTACTCAACCATTCTCAATTGATGGGCATCCATTCATTTTCCAGCTTCTAGCAACTCAAACAGGGCTACCACAAACATTTTGTACATACAGGAATCCCTTTCCTTTTAATATCTCTTTGGGTATAAGCCCAGTAAGCTAACATCTGGATCAAGGTATGCACGTTTGATAACTTTTGGCATAATTCAAATACTCTCAAAATAACTGGAATATTCAATTCCACCAATAATGTATCAGTTTCCTATTTTCCCACATTCCCTCAACATTCTGCATTATCTTTCCCTGTCATTCTGACCAATCTGACAGGTGTTAATGTATCTCAGAGTTGTCTTAATTACATTCTCGATCAATATGATTTAGAACAATCTTTCATATGGTAGTAATAGTTTTAATTTCATCATCTGAAAAATCTGTTCATATCCTTGACCATTATCAATGGAGAAATAACTATTTCTTATAAGTAAGTCAATTCTCTATATATTTTGGAAATGAGTCCTTTATCAGAACCTTTGACTGTAAATATGCTTTCCCAGTTTATTGCTTCCTTTCTAATTGTGTCTGCATTAGTTTTGTTTGTATAAAAACTTTTCAATTTGATATAATCAAAAATTTCAATTTTGTAGTCAATAGTGATCTCTAATTCTTCTTTGGTCATAAATTCCTTCCTCTTCCACAGGTCTGAGAGAGTAACTATCTATGCTCTTCCAATTTATTTATGATCTCATTTTTTATGCCTAGATCATGAACCCATTTTGACCTTATCTTGATGTACAGTGTTAAGTGTGGGTCAATGCCTAGTTTCTGCCATACTAATTTCCAATTTTCCCAGCAATTTTTGTCAAATAAATGCATATATATTGTTAATAAAAAGCTATTAAAAACAATAACACTGTTTTCTTGTAAAACTTCAATAGTATTTAATGTTGGTAGTGATAAACAGTAACAATTAGAAAATAGATAAGGATGTCACTGGAGGATACATTGAATTTTTTTTTAGCTTTTTTCGAGCAGGATAGAAACCCATTAGTTTTGTACATATATGCATTGTATATTGGAAAAATACATTTTTACTAGTACTATTGATAGAACATAGGTCTCATGGTATCTCCTTAGATATTAGATTCGGTTAAATAAAAGGAAAAGATAAATCAACAATTTGCTTTAGAAATAGAAATTATATTGACCTTTAGAGTCCTATGAAGGAATGTCCCTTAGCTCCTTAGACTCAGCATTATGCTTAAATGACCCATTCTGTTTAATTTGAGATTAGGAAATGAGTGGCAACATTAAATTTGAAAGATTGGTTATTTATTAATTATTCACCAATACCTCAAAATGATTAGGTATCTAAAATCTCAGAACCACTTAATCTAACTCTGATAGTGACTTAAAAGTATATAAATAGGAAGTACGTTATTAGACCTTGGAACAATTCAGATTTTCGCTGGAATCTGAACCCTGCTTTTCTTTTTTTTTAATTAAAGATTTTTTTATTTACAAAACATATACATGGGTAATTTTTCAGCATTGACCTTTACAAAACCTTTTGTTCCAAATTTTCCCCTCCTTCCTCCCACCCCCTCCCCTAGCTGGCAGGTAGTCCAATGCATGTTAAATATGTTAAAATATATGTTAAATCCAATATATGTATACATATTTATCCAGTTATCTGTAGCTTTCTTAGTAAATCGGTGTCTAAACAAGAAAAGACAAAAAACCAAACTGGAATGAAAGCCTAGATATCACATCTAAAATCGGGGCTTTTTGTTTGGGCGTTCATACTCTTCTCTCCCTCTACCATATCCTGCTGGAGTTCCAGGTCCCATTCCTGTAGGGCCCTCCCCAGCCACAGGCCCAGCTCCTCCCTGCCCAAAGCGCTCAGTACGCATGTCATTTCCCTTCATGGACCCACTCAGGGCTGTTGGTGGAACTCCAGGATTGGCCTCATAACCTATACCCCCACCACCTACAGGTGGAAATTTCTGGCTTCCTGAGCCATAGGGATCTCCCATGTTCATTGTTCCTGCACCCATTCTTAAGTCTCTCTCCCGAGGATCCATGTATCCCATCTGACTGTAACTTTCTTCTTTTTGGCGTCTCATTTGCTCTTCCATCTCACGCTGCCGAATCATTTCTTCTCTTCTAAGCTGCTCTTCCTTTTGCCTTAACTGTCTTTCTTTGCGTTTCTGCATTTCTTGATTGTGAAGTTCCTCCATCCTTCTCAGTTCTTCTTGACGCCTCATTAGATCCTGGCGTAAAAGATTTGCCTGATGTTCATGAGATGCATCTTCCATTTCACTTTCCAGTTTGTCTTTTGCATCTTTCATGTTTTTCTCAACTTGTTCCCTCTGCTGCCTTTCCATCTCGTCCAAAGACTTCCATCTCTGGGAATACTCAAACTCAAAGGTGCCAGGCTGAGCAAAACGTGGAGGGTTCTCTCTCTCCTTTTGATACATTGGATGCTTCTGGGCAAGCTTTTCAGGAAGACCATCTTCATCATCTAACTGCTCAAGAGGTTCCACAATGACTGGTCGAGGAGTTGTTGTCAACAAAAATACTCCTTCACTGCATCTTTCAAATGCTTTTCTTGCAGCTGGCTTGGAAGCAAATTCAACAATGCCTTTTCCTGTAGATCTTCCTCGATCATCAACAATTACCACAGCCCTTTCAATAGGTCCAAATTGGCTGAATGCTTCTTCCAATAATTCATTGGAAACATAGGGTGAGAGATTTCGTACAGAGAGGGCTGCAGCATGCGTGGCAAAACGAACACGAAGTTGTCGCCCTCTCATAGGTGTATCATCAAGTTCTGCTTTGGCAATTTCTGCCAAAGCTCTCGATTCCAGTTTGATGAATCCAAATCCTTTCCCCTTATTGATAAAGACTTCACCAGGTTCTCCATACTTAGCAAATAATCTTTTAAAGTCTTCATCTGTAATATCGGCTGGCAGATTTCCAACAAATAACCTACATCGTTGGGTATAAGTTTTCTCTCCAGGTCTCCTCAATAGGGACAAATTTGCTTTAAAAGCCTCCGAGTCCGAGATCTTCTCTTCACTGCCGCCCGCGGGTCCGCCGGGCGAGGGACCCTGATGATGGGGAGGCGGCTGCTGCTGCTGCTGCTGCTGCTGCTGCTGCTGGTGGTACGGCCGGTGGTGCTGCCGGCCCCCGCGGGGCTCCCCGCCGCCCCGGTGTGGCGGATTCGGATGTCCTCCGGGAGGAATGAGGCCCGGCCCACCAGGTCTGGGCCCTCCGGGCATCTTGCCTTTGGGCCCGCCGGGGCTCGCACCAGGCTGAGGCCCAGAGGAGTCCGGGGGCGGAGGAGGCGGGCCCCCGCTCAAGTCGGGGGACACGGAGGCTGGGGTTGAAGAGGTCTGCTGCGGCTCCCCGGGAGGGGCCGACGGTCCGGATGAGGCCTGCGAAGTCGCCGAGCCTGGGCCTTGAGGTTCCCCCGAGCCCGGGGGCGGCGCGGAAACGGAGGCCGGCGCGGCGGTGCCCACTGTGGGCTCGGGGCTGCTGCTCGGAGGGAGCCCCGGTTCGGGGTCCGGGGACGACGCCGGTTGCTGCTGCTGCACCGGGGCCGCTACGGCCGCCGCCGCCTGTTGCGCTTGCTGCTGCGCCGATACCTGCGCCGGAGGCGGAGGGATGGAAGGCCTAGGTCCGGTCTGGACCGGGTCTGGCCCCAGCAGCCCTCGATTCTGGCTCGGGGCCATGCCCGGCGGCGCTGAACGGAAGTCATGGCTTAGGCCTCCTCCTCGCCAGCCACCGCGCCGGTGGAAGCCGCCCCCGCGAGTCCGGAACCGGTCCCGGGACATGTCCGTGATCAGCGGGTGGGCCAGGCAAAAGCGGAGAAGTCGCTCAGGGAACGGTGAGGCCACCTTGCTGATCACTAAATGGCGGGGGTCTGTCCCCGAGAATATGAGTTCTTTCTGGGAGAGAGGATTTCTCGGGGAGGTTGTGAACACAATAAAAGATCCGAACTTTTATCAGCTGGCTGCGATTTTGGAGTAATTATTTATCATCCAGTCCTTCAATATAGCCCAGTTAGCTCAGGCCTATCTCTCTGTTTGAGCTCTCCGACTCTAGTCAATGTTCCAGAGAAATTCTTCTAGGCTCTAAAAGCTTCCTCCATATATATGATCTCCCAAAGGTTAACTCCTCTTTCTGGAGGCAGGGCTTAAGGGAGGTGTGAATTCGGATAGCTCATATTAAACCCTTAAATCTCTCAAACGTGTGAACGAACTCCAATGAGTATTTAAATAATTTTTTCTTATAAGAGCTTTCTAAAGGTATGTACACAAGGAAATCCTTACAAGATAATAAGTTGCTAATACTGATATAGCAACTTATTACCTTGTAAGGATTTGCTCTAAGGTGTGAATCAATATGCACTGTATGGATTCCACTGAGTTAACACCAGGATTCTGACATCTCCCTGAGTTTTCACCTTGTTTCAAGATGAGTTGGCACTAGGGTTCCAACACAATAATATTCCATAACATTCATATACCACAATTTATTCAGCCATTCTTCAATTGTTGGGTGCCCATTCAGTTTCCAGTTTCTCACCATTACAAAAATGCCTGCCACAAATATTTATATTTGTGCACATCTGGTTCCCTTTTCCTCCTTTAAGATCTCTTTGGGAAAGAACACTGAGAAATGAATGTAAACTGTTTGCATTTTTGTTTTTCTTCCCAGGATATTTTTACCTTCTGAATCCAATTCTCCCTGTGCAACAAGAGAACTGTTTGGTTCTGCACACATATATTGTGTCTAGGATATATTGCAACATATTCAACATATATAAGACTGCTTGCCATCTAGGGGAGGGGGTGGAGGGAGAGAGGGGAAAACCCGGAACAGAAGTGAGTGCAAGGGATAATGTTGTAAAAAAAAAAATTATCCTGGCATGGGTTCTGTCAATAAAAAGTTATTATAATAAAAAAAATAAAATTAAAAAAAAAAAAAAGATCTCTTTGGGAAACAGATCCAGTGGAGACACTGCTGGGTCAAAGGGTATGGAGAGTTTGGTAACTTCCTGAGCATAGTTCCAAATTGTTCTTCAGAATGATTGGATCTGTTCACAGTTCCACCAACAATGTATCAGTTTTCCAAAAAACACTCCAACATTGGTCATTATCTGAACCCTGCTTTTCTTAAGGAATTTTCCTTGCCAAAAATTTTTACTACACCAGTGGGCTCAATGAGTTAGTTGCAAGATCCATTCCTATATCACCATCTTTCTAAAAATATTTGCTCTAGGTTTTTACCTGGTGCTGAAGGTCAAGGGGTAGAGTGCCTGTGGTCAGAGGTAATTACCAAGAAGTAGTATGTCCAGCTGGGTGGTTAATTATCTATAACATTTTCTTTGCTAGCCTCTTTAGGGTTGTAGGTATTTTGTTTATATTAGTTAGTCCTACATTCTCAGCTCTACAAAAACTACAAAGACAACAGATCCATTTCTGATGTGTGTTCAAAGTCCTTTGTGCAACATTTTGATCTTCTAAAGTCATCTCTTCACTACGTGCTATTTATTATTTTTTATATTTTATCCTTCTATAAGTATGCTGTCATACCTGGGCTTGAAGTGGGAAGATGGCTAGCATCATGAGGTTGTAAAGTGAAGGGTTTGTTATGAAAAGATGTGTTATATCTATCTGTTTTTCCTACAATAAGTTTCCTCTCTTAATTAGAACACATTCTTGTTCATCCTATGGTGCTCATGTACTTGAGTGAATTTTCTTTCACTGTTCAAATGAAAACATCCCAAAACAAGTAGAGTAAGCTTTTTAGTGGCTTATGAACATAGGACAGTTTAAATATGTTTAGCATATAAAGGCTGAAGGTCATAGAAAGAAAGAGAAATTCTAATTCAAAGAAAGGTAGGTTAATTCCATCCTGGTTGTTTTTTTAAACCATATAATTTTCACAATGATGTTTTTAAGTTGACAAGGAAGTTATATTTTAAGACTTATATTTTAAGAGCAATGAAAAAGTTATTGTATAGTTTTCTATAAGGGATTTTGAAAGGATCCATATGTAACTAGAAAGAGATAAGATATCATGATTTTTTTTTTTATCTCATCAAATTCTGGACATGAATCCCATAGGTAAGTAATGGGCCTTTTCCCTTAAACATTTAAGATTTCCCAAAAGTCCTAGTTTTTATGAGCAGAATTATCTATATAGGGTATATAAGACATATTACTTTGTGAGCAGGAGAAAAATCTCCTATAAAATATATAACATCTTTATAATTGGATTTTATTAAAATTACATATATATTAAAGGTTTTTTAGCTATAGATTAAATCAGAATCTAGGAAGAAATGAAAATGTTCAATAAATTTTCTAGGATATACAAACTATTCACTAAAAGAAATCAAGAATTTTTTTCTCATCAAATTAGATTCTGATGTTATGCATCTTATTATTAAGGAAACAAACTCTGGAATTTTTGTATAGTGTAATGTGCATTAGCACATTATCCATGCAAGACTAAAGAATATAGTGAGACTGCAGTGGGTATTGGGAAACATACAATATCTGCCTAGGATTTAGTGTCTTGGTGTTAACTCAATATTTTTTCATTTTTCAGTACTTGGAGACTAACATTTGGCATGTAGTACACACACATATATGATTCTGAGATTCTTTGAAAATTAAATAAAATATCTCGCCATAATGCCTTCTTGATGATCTGTATCCTTGAATAATTAACAAGATCCTTTTGAAATTGTTAAATTGTTGAATTGAAATTGTTAAACTTGTGTAACTATTGCTGTTATGTTTGATCTGTTATGTATATGCATACGTGTATGATTTATATGTGGGATGGTCATTTGATAATTCCTTTCCAAAAGAAAAAAAAGGGAGGAGAAGAAATAGAAAATTGGGAAAACTGGTGTCTTGCTAGTTCAGATTTAATTGGAAGTCCTTTACTCCTTGCTTAAATTTACTAGACTATGATTTGCTGGTTGTGCTTTAACTTGGAATCCCTTATTCTGTTAGAATTGCCCTGGCAGACTCAGTTTTGGGGGATTATTTTTTAGAAACAACCAAAAATTGGATACCTGTCTTGGAATTGGCAGTCTCTCTGAGCTGTTTCTCCACTCTCGCTACCCCAGGTCTTTAATTAGTAGTTCAGCATACTTAAAAGGACCTTGTTGATATCGAGACCTCTAAAAGTTTGGGGTTTGCCTGCCTTGGTCTAACTGTGCATAATCTGCTCAGAAATCTGTATTCTAGTGGCAGCCCTGTTTGTTGCTCTGGGCAGGACAGGTGGAGCCACTCCAAGCCTCACCCTCTTCCCCTGGAGCTGGCCCTCTGAATGGGCAACACAA
Organism: Sarcophilus harrisii; assembly: GCF_902635505.1. Taxonomy (NCBI): domain Eukaryota; kingdom Metazoa; phylum Chordata; class Mammalia; order Dasyuromorphia; family Dasyuridae; genus Sarcophilus; species Sarcophilus harrisii. The sequence goes on from NC_045429.1 coordinate 338,478,544, forward strand.
CTGCCTTGAGCCTGCTGCTCTCCATAAGCAGAAGCCAAGTCATGCACAAATGACCACAGCTGTCCATATGCTCCCCAATTGCAGAGGATCTGACAATTGATTGTCAGAAATAATTGAAATAAGGAACTTTGTGTATTGCTGATTAATTCTGGGGTTATCAGAGAGAGACTTGACCTTGCCATAAGTCCTTGCATTGGTCTAGCTTTATTTTGATTTACTTCACATAGGGTTGTTCAAATTATAGTGCTAAGGTCTTCTAGAGGAAGGTAATTCAAAGATTTGAATAGTTCCAAGAGAAAAAGGGAGGAATGTTATGCCAAAGTTCCCTTTTAATGGGGTGACCAGTTCCTCCAATTGTCCTATTTCATAATTCTGCCTTAGGTTATAACCATCCCCTCTTAATGTTTGAGATAAAGGTTTTATAGACATTCCTTAATGTTTGACAAGATAAAGGTTTATCCATTTCAGATGTTCTTGTTATTCCATAAAAAACTTTCCTGCCCCATACTCAGGGCTAGATTCTTTGAGATGATAGTCTCTTCTAGCCCTGGGATCAACATGAATGCATTGGTCCCAGTATTTCTCTCCATTTAATAAATTATTGAATTGGTCTCTAATCTCTGTCTTGCTCAGTTTCTTCGGCATTACAGTAGATTTCCTAAAAACCAGAATAGAACAAATAATTAAATGATTCCTTCAGATATAAATAGATACAGTCAAGAGACTGAATAAATTAGAACATGTAAAGTTGTATCAAAAAATGACTGACCTAAAAAACAGGTTGAAGAGAGCACTTTTTAAAGAATCATCAGAATACCTGAAAAACCTGACCAAACAAAATACCTGGATACTGTACTTTAAAAACAATCATAAAACTTCCTAGATCTAATTAGAAGTAGAAGACAAAATAAAAATAGAATCTATCAGTTACTACCTGAATGGAACTAAAGAAAAACATGAAAATGTACTGATTGATTGAAATTACTACAAATTTTTGTTACATAGTCTAATATTGGTCTAAATCCAAATTATGCCCACTAACTGTGAGTGTTCTCCAAAGAGCTGTCCTTGGTCCTCTTTTTTCTTCTCCTGTACTATCTTGCTTAATGATTCATCAACTTCCATGGATTCAATTATTATCTCTACACAGATGATTCTCAGAGCATTAAACCTGGAGGCAGAAAGACCTGAATTTAAAGTTGACCTCAGGCACTTATTGGCTAGATGATCCAGGACATATCACTTAACCATGATTACCTCAGTTTGCTCATCTGTAAAATGAACTGGAGAAGGAAATGGCAAACTAGTATCTCTGGCAAGAAAACCTCAATGGGGTCAGGGAGAGTCAGATATGACTGAAAAAATTCGACAACTTCAACAAGGAGGAGAAAAAACAAATGTCTTTTCATAATTCCATGATCATATAGTGTTACTGAGAGAGTATAAGATAAACTCCAAGTCTCGGTGTGGTTTTGTTTCATTTTGCTTATTTTAAAAGGGTATTGAAAAGAGTGGTTAAAAAGAATATATTAGGACAAAAATCAGGTAAAAGGAAGAGGAACTTACTATTTTTCATAATCATGGTGTGCAAGAAGAAGAGTATATAAATCAGCTTTTAAGGTTGAATCCTTCATGATGGGGAGAGGAAGGGGGAAAAAGTTTAAGAACTAGTCAATAGCCTGGGGTAGTTGAAGAGAGGAGGAGCAGTAGAATGGGAACAGACTACTTTATTTATAGGTTACTAATGTTGATTACACCCATTATTTTTTTACCATTTTCTTTTTATAAAAAGGGAGGTGGAAGGGGAGGTAAAGGGAAGGAAAAGTATAAGAACATATAATGAAGGAAAATACATGATTAGTAATCATAACTATGAATTTGAATGGGATAAGCTTACCTATAAAATGGAGAAGGTTTAGAACACAGGTTAGAAAATAGAATCCAATGATATATTATTTATAAGGAACACATTTCTAAAACATATGTTCTCAAAAAATTAAAATTATGGGTGAATTTAATTAGGTGAATCTTAAGAGAGAAAGATAGCTATCACAATCTCAAAGCAACAGTAAAATATATTTTTAAAGGAAATAATCAGGGAAACTTCAACATGCTTAAAGGCTCCAAAGAGCCTTTAATAATTTAATCATTAATTTACATTAAATATTAATATTATATAATTATTAAATAAATTGATTAATAATATTGCTATTGTAATTAAATTATTAATGATTTAATAATAATGGTACTTTATATATGCATCAAGTCATATAGTATCTAAGTGCTCGAAGGACAAATTAATCAAACGAAAAAGAGAAACAGAAAACTCATAATAGTTGTAGGCTTTAATATGCTCATTTCAGAACTAGACAAACTTCATCCCAAAAAAGTAAGGTCATGGGGGGGGCAGCTAGTGGGTAGAGCACCAACTTTGAAATCAGGAGGACCTGAGTTTAAATCTGGCACTTCCTGGCTGTATGACCCTGGGCAAATCACTTAATCCCAATTACGTCTGCAAAAAAAAAAAAAAAAAAAAAAGTCATGAATAAAATTTTAGAAAACAAAAATGATCCATCACTAGTGATTAATCAACAGAAATGTAAAGGTATATATTTCTCAACTTTACATAATCTTTACAAAAGTTGATCATGTGCTAGGTCATAAAAACCTCATAAATAAATGTAAAAAAGCAGAACTATTAAGTAGATCTGTTACTGACAACACTCTAAAAATTATAATAAAGGTTCTTTGAGAAAAGGATTCAAATAAATGGAAACTAAATAATCCTTTTAAAAAATATGATACAAAGAACAAATTAGAGAAAATAGATAATTTTTTCAAAGAAAATAACAGAGATACAAAATATCAAACTTTTATAATGCAGCCAATATAGAACTTAGGGAAAAAATGTGTATCTCCAAACACTTTCATTAAGAAAAGAGAGAAAAACAGATCTATTAAGTGGGTATGCAACTAAAAAACTAGAAAAACAACACTACAACTTGTAAAGTTCTGTGTTTCAGTTTACTTGGGGTCTCTGGGAGCAGCCTTCCTTTCAATCCAGAGTAATCACAAGTGCAGCCAGGGATTAAACTCCAAATCCTTTATTGTTTCTTTCCAAGTCTTGTCACCTTTCCTGTGGCCCAGTTAGCTTTCTTATAGTCCAGATCCTTTATTATCTCCTTCCTGGGGCTGGGCAGCTTTCTGGAAAGCCTTTCAGTCTGGCCTTGGTCTTAGTGGGAGAAGTGCGGGAGTCCACAGCAGCCATTAGAAGATCTAACATCAAATTGAATTTCTCCTCTTGGTTCTTAGTGACTGACTTAGTACCTTGTAAGAATCTTTTGTTTCAAGTTCAGAGTTCTGGCCCATAACAACTAAACAGTAAAATAGAAATTCTAAAAATAATATTAACAACATTGAAAACATTGACTTGATAGATACAATTAGTAATCATTAAAATGATTTGGTACTCATTTTAAAAGAAGTATCAATTGTCAGAACAGATTAGATACAGAAGATATAGACACAAACACAAAAGCATAGAATTTTATGTACCCAAAGACTTCAATTTGTAAGAAAACACTATTTGACAAAAACTGCTGGGAAAAGTGGAAAGCTGTTTCTTTGAAATTAAGTTTAGACCAACATTTTATACCTATACCAAGATAAACTCCAAGTGGATATGTGACTTCTTTATTAAAAAGTCATATGTCATTACAAATTAGAGAAACAAAAAATTACCTTATGAATTTATGGATAGAGAAAAAGTTCATGACTAAATAAGCGAGAAGATTGTATGTTCCCTTACTCTTCTTCTCTTTCCTTTGCCCAAAAGCTAATAACTGATTCTTATCTTTTCTTTCTTTCCTTTTAAACCTCTCTTCAAGAATTACACATTTTAAACCTATATCAGATTGCTTGCTGTCTTGGGGGAGCGGGGAGGGAGGAAGAGAGGGAGAAAAATTTGGAACACAAGGTTTTGTAAAAGTGAATGTTGAAAATTATCTTTGTATGTATTTGAAAAAATCAAATACTATTAAAATTTTTTTAAACTATCTTCAAGATCTATCCTCCATCATTAGAGTTAGTTTTTCTTGGAATAAATCCCTCTCTTATTCTACCCTCTCTTTTATTTGTCCATCACTATTCTTTTTCCTCCTATTTCTCTATTAAGTGAAATGTATTTCTACACCCTGTACACAACCATGTGTATGCATTCTTCCATCCTTTGACCAGATCAAATGAAAGGACATTTGTATTGCCTGCTTCCTCCAGTTCCTTCCTCATTGCTTTCATGGTTTTCTACTTGCTAATCCAAATTATGTGAAATAATTTCCCCCAGTCGTTCTCTCTTTTCCCCTTTCTTACATATTCTTTTCCCCCTCCCTCTCCTTTCTTTTAAGATCATAAAATTCTTTTAAAAATGCATTTCAGGCCTATTATCTTATTAAACTTTTTCTATGATCCTTGATGATAATGATAATTGCTTTCTCTAACATTCTCAATTAATTTCTAAAATAATTTTTTTAAAGCTCTATTTAAACCCTTGCTTCATCTCTTCCAGGAATTCTAGTTGAACTTGTTCCCAGGTGTGTTTGGTTTTTAGGCTTTTCTTATAGATATTTTGAAATCATTTTCTTTTTCTAGGTCTATATCATTATCATCTTTATCACCATGATGGTTTTTTTTTTTGTTGTTGTTGTTGTTTGCTCTTTCTTCCAGTCTTACTTCCTGATTCTGGACTTTGTGTTAAGGCCAGGTTCGAGTCAAAGCCAAGCAACTGCTCCTTGTTTCTGTACTTACTCATCACTCAGTACACAGCCTAGAGCAGAACACCTGCTTCTTTCCCAAAACTTCTGCCCTTGGGTGTAGTCCCTTCATCAATCCTCCCTAGATCTGTGACCCAGAACTGGGTAGTGATCAGTAGAGCTGCCAGTAGGCACCTGTTCCTGCTCCCTACACAAGATCAGCCTCTGAGCTACTGGATTTCATGCCTGTTCTTGCCCTGATGCCCTGCCCCTGGCAGGCCCTCCTTCAAACTCCCACTGGAATACTCATACACTTCTAGATTCTCAGATCTCTTTGTTTCCCTATGCTGACTAGATTGGAAAAATAACTCAGTTTGATTTTTTTCTTGGATTTTCCAATAAGGACTCATACTAGTACATTTTCTAGATTTTTGTGAAGTACTTGATGGTGACAGATCAGCTATTAATATTATAATAAAAATCAAATCTTATTCATAAGAATTATTATAAAATGATGGTATTTTTATAAGATATATAGCTCAATAAGCTATGTATCATATAGCTTTTATTCTATATTTATGATAATACATATTATTTGTCTTCTATATATTCTACATATTCTATGATGTTTGTAATACATATCATTTGTTTTCTAGATATTCTAGATATTCTATAATATTATGATAATACATATTGTCTTCTATATATTCTACATATTCTATATTTATAATACATATTATTTGCTTTCTATATATTTTACATATTCTATATTTATGACAATATATATTATTTGTCTTCTATATATTCTACATATTCTATAATATTTATGATCATACATATTATTTGTCTTCTATATACAATTAGATCTTCTTCTCATTATACTGCTTAAGTAGCAAGACTCCCTTAGGGAGAGAGAAAAGGCAAATAAAACTTCCACCACCTGAACCACTATCTTCCCTCATATCTTGATTAGGACAGCCCAGGATCCTGAGTCAAGAGCCCTGGGAAGAGCAATTTTTTGCTTTATTTTTTATTTTTATTTATTTTTTGCTTATTATTTCAACTGAGGGCTACAATTATTGTCCTGTGGAGCAACCCCTGTGGGGATACAGCCTTGCAGCCACTCTTGCAAGCCCCCAAAAGAATGTTTTGTACCAAAGTCCTCATGGTTCATCATCAGATATGGATATTATTTTATCCATGGAAGCAACATTAAAGCAGGGGCATTACCATCTGCTTTGTTGCAATACCCTAAGACATGGGACTTTTCCATCTGATTGGCAACTAAAACCTTTCCCAGAGGATACTTTACTCCTTAGATTGTGAGCTCTTTGAGAAAAAAATGAGTCTTTCTCTTGTTTTATCTTTCTAGTGCTTAGCACAGTTAAGTTGCACATAGTAAACCCTTAAAAATGCTTATTAGACACTTATTAAATGCTTATTATGTGCCAGGCATTGGGTTGGGTATGCAAAGGTAAAAAAAAAATGTCCCTGTTCTTAAAAAGATCACAAGGAAAAACAACACGAAAACAATCATGTATGAACAAAATACATACATGATTAACTGGAGATAATTTCAACGGGAAAGGTTCTAGTGTATTAAGGGACTTTGAAAAAGGCTTCTTTCAGAAGATGGGATTTTATCTGAGACTTGAAGGGAGCTAGAAAGTAGAGATGAGAAGGGAGTGAATTCCAGATATGGGAGACAGAAAATGAAAATGCAGAATTGGGAGAGAACGGCAAAAACCCCAGAATCCCCAGATGATAGAGTAGTGCAGGGGAGGAAAGTGTAAGCGACTTGGAAGGTAAAGGTAAGTTGTGAAGGGCTTGCAAAGCCAGAGTTCTTTATCTTGGAAGTAATGGGAAACTACTGGAGTTTACTGGAATCAGTGCACTTGAACATGATCAGTTTGACAGAAGAATGTAGGATGTGAGAGGAGACACCATAGGTAGGTTAACCAGCAGATGCTTATAATAATCCAGGTGAGATATTATGAGGCCTTCATCAGTGATGGCAGTGTTGGAGGGAGAAAGGGGCATGTACAATAACAGTGACAAAGGCGGAATTGACAGGATTTAGCAACTTATTAGAAATAGGGGCAAGAAGGAGTGAGGAAGGAGTTAAGTATGATACCTAGTATATCGTGAATCTAGGTGACTGGAAGGTGGTGATGATAAAGTCTATGCCATGTGTCCATTTGGAATTTATCCAGATTTATGAAGTGAGATGTTGGTCTGTATCTCATTTTATTATTTTCCACTCTAATGGGTATGAATTAGACACTCAGAATTATTTTACATTTCTATACATTTTTTCATATGACTATAGGTAGCTTAGATTTCTTTTCTTAAGAGCTGCCTGTTTAATGTCTTTAGACTATTAATTTTGGAATGACCCTTATTCTTTTTTAAAATATCTTTTTTTTAGATTAATATATGTACATTCTTTTTAAAAACATATTTCTATATGAGTCATGTTAGGAGGAAAAATTAGAACAAAAATGAAAAACCATAAGAAAAACAAAAACAGAAGGAAAAAAAGGTGAACATAGTATGCATTGATCCACATTCAGTCTCCATAGTTCTCCCTCTGGATGCTATTAGCATATTCCATCCAAAGTTTATTGGAATTGCCTTGGATCACTGAACTGCTGAGAAGAACCAAGTTGATCATCATACTATCTTGTTGTTGCTGTGTACGATGTTTTCCTGATTCTGCTTGCTTCATTCAGCATCAGTTAATGTAAATCTTTCCAGGCTTTTCTAAAACCAACTTTTTATCATTTTTAATAAAACAATATATTCCTATACCATGACTTATTCAGCTATTCCCCAATTGATGGGCATCCACTCATTTTCCAATTCTTTATGGCTCTTATTTTTACTTCTTGGTAATTAGACCTTCATTAGAGAAACTTGCTATAAACTTTGGGTTTTTTTCCTCCAGTTTTCCTTTTAGTCTTAGTTTAATTGATTTGTTTGTACTAAACCTTTTTAACTTTATGTAATCAAGATTATCCATTTTCTCCTCTGTGATACTCTGTATTTCTGGTCTGGTCATGAACTTTTCTTTTGTCCATAGATCTGAAAGGTAATTTTTTCCATGCTTCTCTAATTTGCTTATGATCTAAACTTTTATATCTGACACATATCCATTTGGGGCTTATCTAAGGCATCTCATGTAAATAGAACCTCTTTCATATAGATGACCAATTTTCCAGCAGTTATAATCAAATAGTGAGTCTTTGACCCAGTTGCTTGACACTAAAGGGATGCCCATCAGTTGAAGGATGGCTGAACAAATAGTTATATATGAATATAATGGAATATTATTGTATTATAAAAAATAATACATGGAAAGACTTATATGAGCTAATGCAGAATGGAAAAAATCCCCAAAAGAATTGCTATATCAATATTAGAAAAGCAATGTTGGAGACTTTTTGAATTGATGAATTAAATAACCTGAACCAGGAGAACAATTTATATCACAGCAATAACATTGTAAAGACAAACAACTATGAAAGATGTAAAAACCATTATCAATACAGTAACCAACCGTGATTCTAGAGAACCAATGCTGAAACATACTATCTACCTCCTTACAGAGAGGTAGTAGATTTGAGATGCAAAATCACACACATGCATACATATACATAACTATGTATGTGTGTACATATATATGTATGTATGTATATAATCAATGGGGGAATTTGTTTTGCTTAATTACGCATATTTATTAAAGTATTTTACTTGCTGACCATGCCTTCCTTCTTGAAACTCTCCTTCTTTCTTGGTTTCTATTACACTGCATTTTCATGGTTTTCCTTCCGCCTCTCTTACCCCCTTTTCTATTTCCTGTTCTGATTCCATTTTCTCATCCCTAAATGCAAGCATTCCCCAGGTCCCAGTTTTGGCTTCTTGCTTTTCTTGTATTATTTCTTTTGGCTGATACTTTCTCATAGCTTCAATAATCACTTTTGCTTAAGGTTATGATCATCCTCCAAAATGTTGACACAGGCGAAATGGTACTGGCTGTTTCCCATAGCTTGAATTTATTCTATCATCTCTACCTCAGAGTTCTCCCTTTCCTTCAAGATGCTACTTAAGCATTACTTTTTGCATGAAATCTTTCATAATCCCTCCAAGTGCTAATGTCTTCCCTCTCAAGTTTCCTTGCATTTAACTTTTATTTCTATGGATTTATTCGCCCTGTATTTATTCTGTATATACTTGTGTATGTCTTTGTTGCCTTTCCAATTGGAATGTAAATTCCTCCTGAGTAGGGATTGTTTCATTTATTGCATATGTATTCCCAGTATCTAGATCAATGCTTGGCATATAGTGGACATATAATAAATGCTTATTGTTTGATTCATTTCTTCATTTTTGCATTCTTTGTGCTGTAAAGAGAATGTCAAAATGTGTTGGCTCTGTTCCATACATAGAGGAACTGAGGCAAAAATAAATAAAGCTATAACTGGGGTGCAGCAACCAGAGTTTTGACCTAATCCATCAAATTTAGAGAGCTTCCAATTTAGATACTACTGACTGTATTAAGTCTTTCCAGCAGGATAGTACTCAGTTAGCAAGAATGATTACTTAAAAGAAGCAGGCTGGGTTAACCCCTAGGAAATTCCATCCTTCTCCCCAAACCGGTCCTTTGAGAGTCCCACTTGCCCTGGATGTAGTTTGTGGTATTTTTCATATATCTATAATTACACAAAAATAAATTGGCTGACAGTCACATCATCAATGGAACTAGCTGAAGTCTTAGAAGGGGACTTCCTGGGTAAGATAGATAGAAAAATAAGTAGAGTATTTCCTCCCGGGAAGACTGAGAAAGTGTTCTTTCTTATATCTCAACAGGACTATTAACTGAATTCTCCCATTTTCAGCTGAAACAGAGTCCACATTGATTTAGACTATTTATCTTGTCTGGCAAGTAATGCTAACTTCATTTGATCTGGGAAAAAGGCTAATTAGATTGGTGTGTTTTTTTTTTTTTCTTTTTTTCCCTAAAGCAATTTTAATAAATGTGAGGAAAAAAATGATTGGATATTAAAATTGTGTAGACCCAGAGGCATAACTTGTAGTAACTTCCATTTTCTTTTTTTCATTAAATTATGTTTGCAATTATGTGCCTATTAGGACTGGGGTCAATTGTAATTGTTGCCTTTTTTATTTCCCCTTATGTGTTAAAGCTATTTCAATTTTAAATATGTTGTAAAAATGAATCATTTTTACTGATATTATGCTAGAACATATTACCCCAAAGGATAAAGTGAAATATGTCTGGGGGTGTTTCCGACTTGACATAACACAGCCCCGGATAGCCCTGGAACCAGAAACTCAGGCATCTGGGAGGGGTACAGGGAAGGTGTTGTGAAAGGAATTATGATGTTCATATTAATTGATAAAGCATGTGTAATGAATATACTAATAATTTAGATTTTTCAGAGCTACCATTTTCCCAACAGATTCTGATTTGGGAGTCAGTCTCACAATGCAGCTTGAAATGATTAATCAATTCCTGACAATGCTCTCCTATGTATGTAAAATGGAGTGAATCAGATTGCAGAAATTGTTCCTGTCACAAAACTCTGGTCTTGTGCAGCAAGTAATGGCCCTGAGATTTTGAAACAATCACTTAAGAACTGTTCCCACAAAATAGGGACACTAATATATTGTTGGTGGACTTGTGAACACATCCAGCCATTCTGGAGAGCAATTTGGAATTATGCCCAAAAAGTTATCAAACTGTGCATACCCTTTGATCCAGCAGTGTTTCTACTGGGCTTATACCCCAAAGAGAAACTAAAGAAGGGAAAGGGACCTGTATGTGCCAAAATGTTTGTGGCAGCCCTATTTGTAGTGGCCAGAAACTGGAAACTGAGTGGATGCCCATCAATTGGAGAATGGTTGGGTAAATTGTGGTATATGAATGTTATGGAATATTATTGTTCTGTAAGAAAAGACCAGCAGGATGAATACAAAGATGATTGGCAAGACTTACATGAACTGATGCTGAGTGAAATGAGCAGAACCAGGAGATCATTATATACCTCAACAATGATATAGTATGAGGATATATTCTGATGGAAGTGGATTTCTTTGACATCTTTGTCGAAGATCTAACTCAGTTTCAATTGATCAAGGATGGACAGAAGCAGCTACACCCAAAGAAAGAACACTAGGAAATGAATGTAAACTATTGTATTTTTGTTTTTCTTCCTGGGTTATTTATACCTTCTGAATCCAATTCTCCCTGAGCAACATGTTCGGTTCTGCACACATATATTGTATCCAAGATCTACTGTAACCTGTTTAACATGTATAGGACTGCTTGCCATCTGTGGGAGAGGGTGGAGGGAGGGAGGGGAAAAATCAGAACAGAAGTGAGTGCAAGGATAATGTTGTAAAAAATTACCCTGACATGGGTTCTGGCAATAAAAAGTTATTAAAAAAAAAAAAAAAAAAGAATTGTTCCCACAGAACTTAAGAACACTCATACTGTCCTACACTTATAGGCTATAGGAAACCACTTTGGCCCTGGAAAATTATTGTAAGTGAATTATAAAAATCCACCTTTCCACTCATTATTTATGTATATAAAGTGTGCCTTCATCCAGTAGGAGGAGCTTTCCCCAGGAGAACTTCAGGAGTTCTGCAGAATGATTTCCCATACTGAAAGTAATTAGTTAAATCCTTCTTGTTTCTGGGCATTCCTGTCTCTGGCCTCTAGCTATTCTCAATTAGCGACTGGTCTTGTCTAGACTACATTTAAAATTCTATTAACAGTATCTACTACTACCTTCATTTGTTATCTACTCTTGATATCAATTAATGAGGGGAATAGAAGTATAGGTAATAGAATATAAGTATAAAATAATAATAATAAGGTATAGAATAATAATGAGGGAACTAGAAATATAGATAATAGTCAATAATATTGAAAAATCTGAGCCTTGCACAGGTTTTTTTTAACTTTGTTAAACTACACTACACTACACTACAAACATACAAATACAAAATCACCCAACTCTCCCATTACTGATCTTTCTTCCTCTTTTCTCCATGCTCATCCTTGATCCAAATCCAGACTCAGCCCCACTGCCAAAAGAAGTTAAGAGAATCACAACTCTAACTTCAGAGGGCAAAACTGAAAACACTGAGTAGAAATTGTAGAAGCAGGTTTAGGTTCCATGTAAAGAAACACTTTCCAACAGCTAAAACTCTCTAAAAATGGGATGGACTGCCTTATGTGAACTTCCTCCTCTCTATTAAGATTCCAACTTGGGCCTATTGGATTGTCTGACCACCAAGGTCCCTCCCAACTTTTAGAATCTTTGCCAAATCCACAAATGAGTTACTTGATTAATGCTACATGTATTCTCCACATGCTTTTGCTGCCTCTGAAGTCACATTTATATTGCTTATTTTCCTACAGCAAAAAAGGAAAAGAAAAAGAAAAGAAAAAGACTTAAGGAAACAGATTGCAGGTCTTCTCATCCAGTAGATATGAAGAAGGGACCCCGAAACTCTAAATTCCTTGAAGGAGAAAATCTCCCTCTACTCTGCCTCAGTGAGGGACCCTACCCGAGCAAACAAGACAGTTTCTTTCTGTTATCTAGCAAAAGGAATTCTAATCCTACTGAACTGAAGAAACTCACTGAATTCAAATTCAGCTCAAGCTGAAACCCAGCTTGAGCTGAGCCAATTTGTGCTGTCCCAACCCCTCACCAAGACACTCAATAAAAAAAGATTCCATTAACTAAAGTTCTTTGCAAATGGACCTGGCAGCTCCCTTTGCTGCTAGGACTTTCTGTTCACTGGGAACTGCATTCTCAGTGCAAAACTCCATTTTCCATACATCTGCCCGCTGCAATAATGTTCTTTTCCAGTGTTACCCTCTCTTTACCCTCACCTATTTCCCTAATGAGACTTTATGCCTTTCTGTCAGGATTTCTAATCTTACTTCCCAATCTCTATAATTAAACCTCTTTTATCAATCTAGGTTTTTGGGTTTGTAAATTCTTTTACAGAGAACCTCTGCACTGCCAGAAGGGAGTCCCCAAAACTCCCTACCCTTGCGCTGAATCCCAAGGGTTGTAGGGGAGCCAAACTTCTCTGTTTAGTTCCCTGAATTCCAAACCTGCCACTAGAACTTATCATTTAACTCCCTGACAACCAGAACCCCTAATCTCATTTTGGTTCCCTAAATCCAGATCTTATCAGATCTATAGAGCTTTTATACAATTGTATTTCACAGTCAAGAAAGAAGGCCCTGGATGAGTTGGCCAAACCTATTACCTTTTTTTATAGTGTATATAAGTGTGCATATACAAAAAGAACCACACAGGTTTGTAGACAGTATAGCATAAGATTCACATTCCAATAAAATCATTTTATTGTCTAGAAGAAAGCAAATTATTTCCATGGCCACATGCTGTCTAGTGCTAAGGAAATGCTCGGGAAAGACACAAGGGCAGGAGTTGCTATTCTTCAGCACTCTGACTGTTGAGATAGTCGTGGAGAAGGGCCTGCACCTCTGCCCGCCGGCTAAGTTTGGTAGCCTTGCCCTGAAAGCGGCCTTTCTTCCCAGCTCCTTTACCTTGCAGCAATTCAGCTACCCTGAAAACCAATGGATAACATCAGAGACAACAAGCCCATTCAGGAAGAATACTAGAAAGAACACAGTTCTTGAGTCCCCCTTTACTACTTAGGGGGAATCTCATAATTGTATTCATAACTGTTCTTTTTCTCTCTTTTATATCCAAATACCTGGAAAAAGTTGTCTGCACTCACTGCTTCTATTTCTTCAGCCTGAGATCCCAAGGTGGGACCTATTTCCCAGCACTGTCAGATGCTCCCTCCATCCTGGAGCTTACCCCAAATTTGCGCCCCACTCTGAGCCTCAAGCCCACTGCCCATTTCTCCACAGTAGAGAGGTCAGGGACATGGCTAATTGCATTACTTCGGCACACGAGGCATTACCAATCAGACCCTATTGGCAAGGACACTGGGAGACCACTGGGCCTTGCCACATGCCTTGCTGCTTCCCCCTAAGCGCCGCTGCCCTGAAGCCCATGTGTCCTAGATGGGGGGTCTCCCCTAAGGAGAATGAAAATGAAGCTCCTCAGAAGTGCTGCCTCCCTTTTCCATTGGTACTCTCAGCACTTAGCACAATATTGACTCATGGTAAGTATATTAAGTTCTTTTTCACTCATTCCTTCACTTTTCAACTTCCTGCAATCAGTGCAATTTATGATCCCATTATTCAACTGAAATTGTTCTTTCCAAAGTAATTAATGATCTCCTAATGGCTGAGTCCAGTGGCCTTTTTCCCAGTTATCTTTCTTCTTGAAGTCTCTTCGGCACCTGAGCTGTTGACTTCCTTGTCTTGCTAAGTATTCCCTGCTTCCCAGGTTTTCATGATCCCACTTTCTCCAGATTCTCCTATCTGCCTGACCTTCCCTTCTCCTCCACTCAGTCACCTTCTATGTCCTGCCCATTGGCCAAGTGCACCCCATGGTTCTGCCCCAGGTCCACTACTCTTCTGGGTGTAACCTCTCTCCTGGTGAGCTCCCAATTAAGATCTCTATTCGAGTAGCTTTAAAATCTCTTTATAGCCAGGCCTTGCCTTTTCCTGAACCTCCCTTGTAACTAACTTTGCCAAACATCATCTCAGTATCTCATGAGTTCCATAAGTCCAAAATGGAAGCTACAATCTCTTCTTCTACCGCATCCCCACCCCCACCTCCACTTCCCACCCTTGCAGTTGGCCATCGAGGTTCACAACCTGGAGGCATCCTGCACTCCTCTTTCTCCTTCACTTCCTCTATACTGTCCTTTCTATTTCCATGCCTCTAAATCAGCTTATTTCTCTAGAATGATTCTCAGCTCCAGCTCTGAGTGGCTTCTTCTTAGCCCCCAAAGCACTTACTACAGATTTCTACTTGCTGATCTGTACATATGCTGCCTCCCTTCAGTAGAATGTAAGCTTCTTGAGGTCAGAGATTGTTCTGTTTCTGTCTCTTAACCTGTCCCCAGTGCCTAGTATTCATACATGTTTAATAAATGTTTGTTGACCAGAATGGAAGACTTTCTTGTGGTCTTACCTGGGTCCCAGCATATCCACTGCCTCAACTGGCCCTGCAAGTAAGAAGAGCCCAGCACCTTTCTCATCCCCCACAGTTAAGAAGAGAAGGGTATCCTAGAAGAAAGATGGAGGGATGAATGAGTCCTACATACCCTGTGATACAAAATCTATCTATTCCCAAAACTATTCCTCCTATCAAGGGTGGATATTCCCTAAAGTTTTAGAATCAAATTCCCTGAGCAAAGAAGAAAGATCTTCATCTGTCCATAATGCATAATACAAGGAGAAATGCTCTGAAAGCAGTTGGAAGACATGGGGGGCCACAAGAGCTTAGAGCCATTTAAATGACGAAGTGTGACACTGTAACTTCATTCCATAGAAGTCACCTGAAACAGAGGTGGGAAGGGCAAAAGGCCTGGCTATTACTCAAAAATTATGTCACAGTCTGATCTTGGAAGAAGTTAACAGGTTGTGTTTAGACTAGAGAGCCAAATATAAGGAGAGAAGGTCCCTGGGGTGAAGGGAGGAGGGTAAAGAGGGGTACCTCATATAGTCTCACCTCTATTCCAATTTCATTGGCAATGATGTTCATAAACTCAGAGTCGCCATCTTTCCTACAACAAAAAACCATTTATATCTAGAGACGGATAGGACCACTGAGATGTCTAGAACATTTTACAGATAAGGAGGCCTAGAGAGGCTAAATGACTTTCCCAATTGGTAAGGTGAAGACACAGGATCTGAATCAAAGTCCTCAGACTTCAGATCCAGCATTATCTCTACCACATGCCATATCCAAAGTTTGCTTACATAGGGCATTAGAGCAAGGTTGGGGTCAGAGACCAGGGAGAGCAGGCTGTTCAGAGCTATCTGCTCCCCAAGGGTAACTGTCCATGGCACATAAAACCTCAGACTCCCCCAAGAAGGAAAAGTATACTAGAGGCGAGAGAGAGAGCATGTGGTTGCTCCCTAACCTTGGCAGATAAAAATTTGGGGCCCAGTTTTCCTGGGACAACTGGGGTTTTCTGGATGGTAGCATTGATTATGGGGCCATGAAGAGAGGGAAGAAGATTCCAGAGACAAGCTCATCACCCTGTCCAAATAAAGTCAGGCATCTGACACCTCTCCTCCTTCTCTTAGGTTTTATAATATCATAAAGAACTCGAATATTTAAGTCCAGATTTATCTTTCCAGTGTCTTTAGGCTGCTGCCCACAGCAGCAATGCGGGGCACCAGTCTATCTCCCCTCTCCAGCCCTCCTCCTCATCGCTGCTGCCAGTTTCTGAATCCTCACCTGTGTAATACAATCACTCCTTCCCTATCTGAGTTGTTCCTAAGGCTGTGGGCGGTGAGAACGGCCAGGTCTCTGAGCAGATTCAGGTTGTTCTGAAAATGATACTATAAGTTAGCAAGGTCAGTGCAGGGAGTAACATAGAGGAAAGGAGATAACACACAGTAGGTCCCCACCACCTCACCTCCCCCAGTTCCCTTACCTCCGGCCACCAATCCATATACCTAGGGACTCAACCCCATGAAGCAGCTGCAAAAATCAGGGCCAAGCCTAGATTACTTAAATTCTCCCAACCCAAGCCCAAGAGAAAGCCACTGTAGGACAGAATCTATCTCCACTACAGCCTCCCCTCCTTAGGGTTCTAGGGTAAGTCACCTTCTGGAGCAGCTTGGCTGAGTTCTGCAGTTTCTGAACAGCCTCAGCATGTTCTTCCACTCCGCACCTTGAGAGACACAGAAATCTGGAAACCCATCCTCTGATTCCCCACCCCAATTCCTAGAGGATGAGCCGCTGGGACCCAGTGATATCTGGCTTCAAATAATGGTTCCTCCTCCCAAGACTGAGGACCACAGATTATTGTTGAGCATAGCAGAGAGACACCAGCAACAGGATTAAAGCTGGGGGTGGAAGGTCACTTATTCACAAGACAACTGGGGGCAAGGACTGGCCATTTGTATGATGCATTAAGATTTGCCAAGAACTTTGCATTCACTGTCTCATTTAATTCTTCTAACAATTCTCTGAAGTAGATGCTATTACTATTGGAAACTCAGGTTCAGAGAGGTTATGTTATTTGCCCAGGGCCACATAGCTGTTAAGTGTCTCAGGCAGGTGGTCTTGACTCTAAGCCCAGCACTCCTTCCACCAGGCTGTTCTGCCAAGAATCCCACCTTCAAGAGCACTCCCATAGCCACTAGCTCATCTGATCCTTTTACTGAGAAAGCAAAGAGGTATATTCCTCATGTTGCTGATGGGGAAACTGAGGCATTTCCCTAACATCACTCAACAAATCCACAAGAAGGAAAAGACAGGCACCTACTTGAGTAATGCAGTTAGGGCCTTTTCTGCTCCATGACTTCTCTCCATCCACTTCAGTACCCGGTTCCCTGCTAGAAATACCAGGTTCGTCTTGTTCTTTTTCCCCTTCTCGGTACCAAGGATCTTAATGACCTGGATAAGGTTTGGAAGACATTTGTGAAGTGAGTTCGAAGAGCAAGCTAGGCTCATATTGCCTCTCCAGAATAAGTGAATGGGGGTGGGGGTGGGGGGGGGGATAGGGGTTGTACAAAGAATTCTTTTATGGGACTTACTGCATGCACTTTGCCTACAGACTTCTCCAGTATAAGTGGTGAGACATACTGTATCTCACCAGTATCTCACCAGATACTGGGCTTCTTTGCCAAAAGAATTTCAAGATTTTTGAGCCTCTACTCTCTCCTGCCTCCGTCTCAGACCTATCCTGCACCTCTGGCCCTTTCTGCAACCCCAACTTTCCCTTCCCCCTACTCACCTGCAGATCACTGAGGTTTCCCACGTGAGTTCCACAGCACATATTGGAGTCGACACCCTCAATGGTGATGACACGGATAGGTCCTACATGGTCATCTGGCAAACCCCGGCCCCTTACCTGGGATGGACAGGTATGTCTGAGCTTCTAAAAGTTTCTTTAAAAGAACCCTTTAGATACTGAAGTTATCATTGGCTACGTCTTCCCAACAGATTTTACCTTCTCCACTTCAGGATCATCCGGGCTCAGTTCTTTCACAGTCACAGGGAGCCGATTTCGGATCTTCTCATTGACACTCTGCTCGATAGCAACTATCTGTTCTGGTAAGACCATGGGGCTATCCAGCTCGATTGTACTCCGAAAGCGTCCTAACTCCCTAACCAGAGAGAGTGGGGTTCATGGGATGAGAATGAAATATATGAGATTGGCAGCTTATAGAACTAGAGCATGAGGGGTTCTTAATCTCTCTTCCATCACCAGTCTCACTTTGGCAGTCTGGTGAAGCCTAGGGCTACCACTGCAGAATAATGTTTGTAAATACATACACTTGCAAAGAAATCCAATTATGGTGAAATGCAACTATCACAACACTGAAGAAAAAAAAAATTACAGATGCCCTGAAAGACAGTGAGTCCATCAGACTCAAATAACTGGATTAGAAAAATTCTCTTCCCCTGTCCATCCTCTGACATAGAAATATTACCTTATCCTATCTTCTGAGCTAACAGAAGAGGACTGAGCAAATGATAAGCAGTATTCCATTCCAGAAAATTCCCCTTTCTCTTGCCCCTATCTCTCTAGGTATCTGTTAAGAGAAAGCTAGAGAAGTCAATGATCTGTATCACATAGTCAACTATAAAATTGCAAAAAAACAAAAAAAACAAAAAAAAAACACCAAGAACAATAAGATGAAATGTACACTAAAAGTACACTTTTTTAACCTATAATTTCAGCAGTGTGATAGAACTCTTGAGTGAGAAAACTCTCTCCACCAATGCAGACTGGGAACTGTTCTGAGACTGAGGATCTGACTGGGACAATGAGAAGTAAATTGACTTTCCCAAGGTCATAGAGCTAATATATGTCAGAAACAGGGCATGAATGCAGATCATTCTGACTCCAAGAATAACCCTCTGGCCACTATCCCATGAGGCATCTCTAATTAGGGATAGGGACTAGACAAGTGGAATAAAGAACTCAAGAATGAGAAAATTCCTTCTATCAACAGAGAGTGGCACCTTTTTTATAACTGAGTCCTTGAAGAATTGCTAATAGTACTGAATGGTTCAGTGAATTATCCAGCCGGGTTCATACAACCTGAATCCTACTCTTCCTCAAATTTTTTCCCCCTTTTTAAAAAAAAATTATTTAGAAAAACTAAGAAAAAGTCTTGCTCAATTAGAAGCTCTCTCTAATCAGTTTATCATGATTTCTGTAAAAATGACTAAATAAGAACAAAAATGAAAGGGGGAAAATGGCAAAAGAATTCTGACAAGCATTCCTTTGTAATAGGAACTGATTGAAAAATATTAAGGCATTTTATGTGTTGAAATTAATTTAAATGTAAACATTGGCTAAGCTGGTTTAGTTGATTGTACTAATAATGTTCAAAGTTATGGTTTTCATATAACTTTTAAATTTTTAGTAGTTAGTCCAATTTTTTACTCACCATGATGTTGTCTTCAACCCAAACAGGTGATCAGCCACAGCTGTGATGAGATGCTGTCCTGGATATCAAGAGAGAGGTAAGGAGAAAGGGAAATAAGAAAACAGTGACATACAAAAACTCTCAGATTCAGGCACAGGTCTCTCTACATAAATGCTTGGCTATAAGGATAGTCAAGGTGATATTATCATCCAGACGGAATTCCCAGCAATGAGGCTACATTTTTTCTCCACTTCCATTCCCTACATACCTGAATGCTGCTGCATGTGGTCAAACCTCCGCTCCCAATCCAGCTGCACTTGGACCTGGTTCCCAGGTGTCAGGGGAGTAAGCAAGAAATGCTCAGCTTCAGGTCCCCGGCGGGTCACTCTAAGCACTGGGATGTTGTCAATAGAACCTCGGTCATCGGGCTGGGGGGAAAAGGTTTCTACTATGGATTTAGGAAAGGAAGGATAAAGCAGTAGTTCATATTTAAGAAGCAATTTAGGAATTAAAAAGTACACATTGATTTGAAAAATAGGATGTATCTGGAAACAAGCGCAGGAATGAACACTGCTAGCTCTACTGTCAGAGGACCTGAGTTTGAATGCTCTCCCTATATACTGGTATGAAATTACTTCTGATATTACTTTCAACTCTAATCTCTGATTCTTTGAAACTTAGTATGGTTTGGAGTTTTTTTGGGGGGAGGAGAAGAGAGATGTGAAATAATGCTATAATCTGAAGTTCCTAAGAGTCAGAGATCAAATATGGAGGTTGTAATGGATCTAATAGACTTTGACTATTCTGTTTTAAGCTGATTCTGATAGCTGGGGAAGAGGGAGAGGATTTATTCATCTTTCCCTTCTTACAGCTTACTTTTTTTTTTCATTTTTTAAATTGATTTTAACACACATTGCTTTATAAATCATGTTGGGAGAGAAAAATCAGAGCAAAAAGGAAAAATCATGGGAGAAATAAAAAAACAGAAAAAAGTGAACATAGCATGTGTTGATTTACATTCCATTTCCTTAGTTCTTTTTCTCGATACAGATGGCATTTTCTATCCAAAGTCTATTGGGATTGCTTTGAATCATGGAACCACTGAGAAGAACCAAGCCTTCCATACTTGATCGTTGTACATTCTCGCCTTATAGCTTACTCTGTACTTAAGGAGGTCAGGAATAGGAAGTGGACCTACAGCATTGGCATAACAGTGTAAGGAACTTCCTCACACCAGCCCATTCTCTGCAAATTAGAGAAAGTAACCTACAGTCACAGAGGTTGAGTCTGGGGTGCCACAATATGCCTCAGGAAGAAGGCTTGACCTGGATGCAAGGCTGGCTCTTTAACAATAAGAACTAACACATCCACATATGCACAAAACGCTTCACATAGGGTGACTCTATCTGCCATTCTCAAATCTGTGGGGCTGAACTGGAGGATGGTGGATTCAAAGATTTAGGAGTGAAAGAGGCCTAGGTCAGGGATTCTTAAAACTGGAGCCCGTGTGCTTTTTTTTTGTTTGTTTGTTTTTACCACTCTGATAATTATATTCAAGATAATTAGCAAAGCTGTATCTACGTTATGAAATTAAAAACGTCATTTCGACAAGGGCTCTACCGGCTTTATCACACTGCCACAAGAGTCCAAGACACAAAAAAGGTTAAGAACCCCCCATCTAGCCTAACCCCCTCCTTTTACAGGCAGTGATCCAAGGCAGGGAGAGGAGGGCATCTGTTAGACTTGAGCATTTCCCAGTGCAAGGGATCGGGCCTTGGGAATGAGACAGGACCCGAGGGATGCTAGAAGAGCCATGCGTTTAAAGCCCGAGGACTTGACTTCTAAGTCTGGGCTCTCTCTGGGAAAGTCCCTTCCTCCACTACTAAAGAGGGACCCACCCAGTACATTGAGCACTCTCTTCTGCCCTCTAGGGGTAGAACCCAAAGAGAAGCTAAACTGAAGCACCGGGGTGGGCACAGGGGCAGGTTGGGGCCAAGACAAGGGCGTGGCCTACGTAAAGGGCGGGATTCCAGGGAGGAGTGGCTTGAAAGAAGAGGCGGGGCCTAGTGTGCGGTAGGGTGGTTGGCGAGCTGGGGGCAGGGCCGGAGAACTAGGGCGGGGCCTCGTACCTGGCCCCCGCCCTCAGGGAAGAGCAGGGTATCTTCCAAGACCACGTGGTAGCCGCTTAACTTCTCCTTGTTCTTGCTATTGCCCGTCCCTTCCGTCTGCAGCTCCGCGGGGCGGCAAGAAAGCACTGTGGTGCTGAACTGCGGAGCAAGGGGAGGGCCGTAAGGCGGGGCCTGCCGGCCGAGTCCCCGCGCTCCTGCCCTCCCAGCCCCCTCGATCTCGAGTCCCTAGCCTCAGGTCTCACCTCTCGAGCATAGCTGTCCCGCTGGCACCGGAAGGTCATGGTCGCTGACTCCCTGAAGGTTGGGAATGCTAAAGTGAAGGACCCGACAAAAACGGAGCTCAAGCCCTAGGTAGGACCTGTGTTTCTTTCCTCTGCGGCGGTAGAGTGTTTGGAAAGGGATTTCGGACGGTAGGCGGCGTGGGCCAGAATTAACGAAAACGGAAATCGGGGATTCTTCCCTCCCGGTCGTTTAGTAACCTTTGGCGTAGCTCTCGGAAACCGGAAGTGAAGTGCGCACACCGGAAATCATGGAGCCGGGCAAGATGGCGTCCCCCAAGAGCACGCCAAAAGATGCCCAAGTGATGGCTCAAATTCTGAAGGATATGGGCATTACAGAGTACGAACCAAGGGTTATCAACCAGATGCTGGAGTTCGCCTTCCGCTACGTCACCACGATTTTGGACGACGCCAAGATTTACTCGAGCCACGCCAAGAAACCGGCGGTGGATGCGGACGATGTGCGGCTGGCCATCCAGTGCCGGGCCGACCAGTCGTTCACGGCGCCGCCGCCGAGGGATTTCCTGTTAGATATTGCCCGGCAGAAGAACCAGACCCCGTTGCCGCTGATCAAACCCTACTCGGGCCCCCGGTTACCGCCGGACCGCTATTGCTTAACAGCGCCCAATTACCGGCTGAAGTCCTTGCCCAAAAAGATGCCGGCCCAGGCGGGAAGAATCACGGTGCCCCGGCTGAGCGTGGGCGCAGTCAGCAGCAGGCCCGGCACCCCAACCCTGGGCGCTCCCTCGTCCGCGCCCGCAGTGGCCGTGGCTGCCGACGTTGCGACCCCGCTGTCTCTGGCTGGCCAGAGGTTCACGGTGCAGATCCCGGCGTCGCAGAGCCCAGCGGTGAAGGCCGCGATGCCCGCGACGCCCGCCGTGCAGAACGTCCTGATTAACCCCTCCCTCATCGGGTCCAAGAATATCCTCATCACGACCAATATGGTGTCCTCGTCGTCATCCTCGTCATCGTCTTCCTCTTCCTCGTCCTCCTCCTCCCAGAGCACCCCCGCCGAATCCTCAAATCCATTGAAAAGAAAACACGAAGAGGATGACGACTATGACAATTTGTAAAGGCCTGATCTGATGATGTCAGAGGTAAGACTGGGCCTCATGGTGGGGTATCATCGGTCTCAGGTTGTGCCCAGTGTCCCAAAAGTCCGAGTGCAGTAAATAAAACTGGAAGTCTTACGCTGCATAAGGCATCCTGAGCAAATCAGCTATTATTAGAGCCTAAAATATGAACAGGGAACACCATGTGTCTTAAATAATAACGGCGTTTATATAGCACTTTAAGGTCTGCAGAGCACTTCCTCCCAACAACCGGAGGAGGTGGGTACTATTATCCCTGTTTTATAGATAAGGATATTGAAGCAGGTAAGTTAAATGATTTTCCCAAAGTCAGACAGCAAGACTGAATTTGAACTCCAGCTCTTGCTGATCTCGGGTCTCAGGATTCTGTCCACTGTATCACTTAGCTGCCTCTATTATTAAAAAAAAAAAAGCAAAAGATGAAGAAAAGGGTGGTAGAGCAGCAGTATTTTTCACTGGAAGTATAATTGTTGGATTTTCTTTATTAAGTTCAAGAATTTTTTTTTTTTTTTTGTTAGACTGTAGTTAGAAAATATAAGGTAAGAAAATAAGGCAAAAAGTATCTAGCCCTGGTGTCCCTTGGGGTCACTTTTCAGCAAAGAGCTATTCTTAGCTCAAGTTCATAGCATTTTAGGATTTGGAGCTTGAAGAGACTTTAGAAGCAATTTGGTACCCACTTTTTCTTTTTTCTTTTTTTTTTTTTTAAGTTGAGGAAAAGGGGCAGGATCTGTACTGGCTCCACCTAATAAGTAGCAGGTAATAAATAGATGAGTTAAATTTGAATCCAGCTCTCTCCCAGTATAATTTACCAAGTGGTGCCAAAGTGTTACAAGCCTTAACATAGCTTTTTAAAGAAAGTGAAGTTGACTAAGGCCAAGTGACTTGCTTGAGATCTAGTTAAGTGTCAGGCAGGATTTGCATTTTGGTCTCCTATCTTTAAATACTTACAACACCTAGGGGCCTAACTTGAAGGGGAGCTTCTCTTAGTGGCCATCTAGTCTAAATTGTGCCCAAAAAGGAATCTCTACTATAATACATCAGAAAAGTGGTTATCCAGTCTCTTGTTGAGGACACACTCCTGAGACCCTCCACTCTGTAACTTCCATCTGGCGTTTCTGGTTCTGGCTTCTTGGGCTAAACAAAAAAATCTAATCTTTTATGTGACAGCTCTTCCAAAATTTGAACTCAGCCATCATATATCATTCTCCTCCTCCCATTTTTTTTTTTTTATCTTCTCCAGGCTAAACATCTTCAGTTCATTCAACTATCCTCATATGACATGGACTCTTCACTGTCATTCTCTTTGGACAATATCCTGCTTACCAGTGCCCTTCCTGAACTGTGGTGTCTTGGTGAAACCTAGCTTCTGCCAGGATTCTTGATATTACTGACGCTTCCTGAAAGTGTTTCCTTTGAAAAAAAGTATCCAATTTCTTTGACTCTTTTCCTATCCTTCACATTTTCTCATTTGAAAAAATAAGCATTCCTTTTCTCAGAAGTAGATCACCATCTGACTATGGCCAAAGTTATGAACACCATTCAAATGAATTTCTACAAATGCTTCTCACTGTCAACCACATCATGTTCTGGGTTCATTGAAATTAAAATGAAACCTAAGCAGAAACCACAGCAACCCACTTTTGAAAGAGATGTTGGTAGTGATATAGAGGTGATCCTTTTTTTTTTTTCCCCTTAAAGCAATGAGTAAACATTTTGGCAGATCTGGGAAGGCTTCAAGTATGTCCCCAGAAATAAACTTTACCTGCTGTCTGAGGACTAGCCCAGCTAAATGCAAAAGAGGATCATCATAAAAATATGACGCTCTATCCTAAACAGCAAACGTGCTATACATGTGTAATAATGGGAAAGGGATACTTTTAAGACTCAGTTCCTAGACTGCTTGGACAATTTAAGTCTGCAGTTTTTGTTTACAATAAATAATACTGGAAGAACTGAAATATCCATGGGCACATTGTTATTACAAGTGTAAGCCAGAAGACAAAGTTATTGATTAAATGAAGGCTGGTTCCCAGCTTCCCAGGGATTTGTTTTGTCACGTACCCAAAGGCAACAAGGAAGGTCATTCTGTGAATGTGGCCTTAGAACTGTTGTTCTTCTCCCCCAACTAGGGAGAGGGAAAATTACCTCAGGTTGAAAACCTGAATTTTAGGCATTAAAGAGAAATGGATTGTTAAAAGCAGAGTTATAAAATGGCACATATCTCTCCTTTGGGGAATATACCCCAAGGAAATAATTTTTTAAAAAGTTATTTTATAAAAATTGTCATAGTATTGGTTATAAAATTGGAAACAGCCTCAATAGCCAACAATAGGGGAATGATTCAATAGACTATGGACACTAATATACCAGTAGTTTGCATTTAGATAGCACTTTATAGGGCACTTTCTTCAGTCTAGTGACACAGGAAATGTATTGTTACCCCATTTTACAGATGACCAAACAGGCTTATAAATGTTGAGTGAGTTGCCTTTGGTCATCCTGCTAGTTAATGTTAGATCTGGGACTTCAAGATCTTTTGGTTTTAAATTCAATGTTCGGTCCCTTATATGATAATTATGTATTGTATATTGAAACATGCAAATGGTGTATGTGAAATCATGTTAAGTTAAAAAAAATACATGATACAATTATTCAAAAATGTACATAGGTTTACAAAGAAAATAGGGAGGGAAGATGACAGCATGTTCATTCTCTTCTGTAACGTTGCTTATGTTCCTAATTAAAAAAAAAAAAAAATTACAAAAGTTTTATTGAAGTCTACTTCCTCTTTGCCTTTTCCCTTGTTATATACACAAACATGAGAACTCCTATGACAGGCCAAAATCCAGAAATTAAAAACTGATAATAGGAAGTCACCAAAGGCCCATTTCAGAAACGGTAGCCTAAATCACATATATGGTGGACAACCTAAGAGAAAAAAGGCTTGCCGGGAGGATAAATGTCAAAGGTAGAGGTAAACCCAAGTCCCAGGATTGTTTCACTATAATGCCCATAATACAGCCAGAGAGACAAGATCCAAAAATTTTAAAGGTAATGGTTTCTAGATCCCTACTCGTTTTTTTCACAAGAGAAATTACCTGTTGTGTCTTCACCACTGGACTCATCCTAGAAAAGAACAGAAGCTAATGTTGAGTTAGGGAAGAGAAAAGGCATTTGTATTTATATACCCAATGGGACAGGAAGGAAAAAGGCCTGCTGGGCATACCCATAGAAACAAGGAGAAAACCCATTTAATCAGCTTTCTCTTTGCTGTCTGGAAAGAAACTGGAACTAGAGAAAGCAGGCTTCACAGGGGAACATAGCGTCAGGTGCAATAATTAGAAAATAACCAGTAATGACCAGAGTCTCATAAGTTAGTCTTATCTGTTCCACTTACGTCCAGGTCATCCATGGCAGGGGGAGGTCCCTTTGCACTGGCTTTCTTTAAGAGCTGGAAAGGAGATGGAGAAAATCACAGGAAGAATGGATATCTAGATATCATTGATCAAAGAGACCAAGCAAAACCCTATATGACAGCAAACTAGACAGAATTTATGCAAAGCAAATGACGGGAAAAGAGAAACTCGGGGACATAAAACTGGCATCTCTCACCTCTGCATAATGTTCCACCTGAGCTAGCTCCACCTCTTCATCCCCTTCCCAGTCTCTCCAATTATCAAAGTCCACAGATAGCCACACTGGCTACAAGAGGAAAGAAATACTCAAAGTCACTCAATAAGCATTAAGAGTCTACTAGGTAGTAGGCAACCTGTAAGGTCTTGAGGATACCAAAAAAATCCAAAATTGTACAAAGAATTTATATTCCACCATAAGAAATAACAAAGTAAATACAACGAGGAATATCAGGGAAGGTCTCATACAGGAGGAAGTGGCTCTTGAGCTGAGTTTTTGAAGATGCTAAGATTTTAAGAGACAAAGGTAAGAAAGTTCTATACATGGGGATCAGGAACAGTCTGTACAACTTAAAGTTGATAGCTGGGAGAATATCATAATTATAAGAGCAACATTTACCATTGCAGGCTAAAAAAAAAGAATTGAGTATGGGAAAAAATTTGGAACTCAAAATTATTAAAAATGAACGAAAAGATTTTATATATACTTGGAAAATAGGATAAATAAAAGAATTTTTTCTTTAGTGTTGAAACTGTCTTAAATATTTAATTGGTCCAGGGGATTAAGGCTCAAACCACTGAGGTAGGTGGCTGGTGATTTAAAATTAAATTAAAAATAGAAAAGAATTGAGTGCTCCTCTCTCAAATATGATATTTGATATGCCACCATGGCAAATGTGTTCTTAGGGAACCTGCACTCAAAACTGAGTCAAAGCAGCATTCTTGCTGACTATCCTTGCCATATTATGGCTAAGTAAACTTTTTTCATAACTGTCAGATGAATTACAAATATCTTTTTTCATTCCAATCTGAATGTGAACCACCAGGCCAATTCAGTCCAGACAAAGGCTGGGGAGAGGTCAAGAGTGAGAGGATTGAGAAATGACCATTAAATTTATCAATAAATGACTGGTGACTGAAGAACCTTGATGAGGCCAAGCTCAAATTACAAGACTAATTAAGAAAATGTGCTGAAAGAAAAAAGTTCAGAGAAGCATGGAAAGACATGAACTGATGGAGAACATTATATACAATGACTACATGACTGTAAATGAAAAAAATAGCCACAAAAGAATCTTTCAAGATTATAAAGAACAAGGGTGGTCTCAAAGATTTATGAGAAGATACCTCTCTATGGTGGAGGGAAAGGAGAGTTTGAAGGGTCTGAGAGTACAGTGATCCGTGAAACATTGCATAGGATATCATATTTTTTCCTATGTATTGATGAATTTTGCTTATTTCTTGTCTTTTTCTTGTTTTTAATTCTTTGTTAGAAGGAATAGATCTCTGAGAGGGAGCAGTGATTAGTGATAGTACAATAATTAGCACATAGTAGATACTTAAATGTTTAATTATTGAAAAAAGCTTTAATCACTATGGCCTCTAAGATAAAGCCTTTCAAGCCCTTCAAAGTCTGTTTGAAATGTGCCTTTCCAGGCTTTCTCTTCTTCACACTGCATTCCAATTAAGTTACTCTTCTCAGACAGCCCCTTTCATACTGCCTCTCTAGGTTAACCCCACTTTACCACCTCCAAATGCTCTTCCTTCTTATTTCTTTCTCTCCCTTTCCCTCTCCCTCTCCCTTTCTCCCTTCCCCTTCCCTCCCCCCACCCCCCTCTCTCTCTCTTCCTTCAATCCTCAACTCAAATGGTTCCCTCCATCTAAAGCCTTCCTGATCACCTCAGTTGTTAAGCGCCTTCCTCCCTGTCACATCCCTTTGTCTTTTCTGTATCTTTCTTTTACTTGTTTATCTGGGCCTCGATCCTGGAAGACGTAAGTTCAGGACCCACCTCACACGCAAAGCGACTCCCCTCAGGGCCCGGTGGGTAGGTGCCTTAAATTGTAGTCCCTCGATTTCTTAGTTAAAAGCTTCAGGAATGAACTTAAGGCCGACATCTTTTCTGCCCCAGACCCACTCACCTTTATATCTTCTTTGGTGAGCCGAGGCCAAGCTACTTTCTCCTTCCATTTTCTCACGAAGCACGTGATTGAGCGGCTCGATCTTTTATCCTGAGAGTCCTAGGGGCAAGCAGACTCAAGTTGGAGGGGGAGGGCTCCTCTTTGTTCTAAAAAGAAGGCGTCCCCCTCCCCCCGCGTCTGTCATTCACCACGCCCCCCAGCCCCCTTACCTTGGAGTTCACCTTGGCATAAAACTCGATCTCGTTGTACATCTCCACACCCTCAGCATTCCTGCAGCTGGCAAGACAAAGGGCAGGGAGAGGGAATGGAGAAGAAAGACCTTGTAGGAGAGACCCTGTCCCAAAGTGTGTGTGTGTGTGTGGGGGGGGGGTTACCTGAAAACAACCCGGTGGTCCTCCAGCAGCACTTGGACATCAGTGCTGTCCTCTACACAAAACTCCATGAACACATACTTGGGGCGGTCATACCACAGGGTCCGCGCGTGCTGTCTGGAGAGGAGGAGGGAAGGGGGCAGGCATGATGAGGGAGTGTGAGGGAGAGCTCAATCTCCCCGCCCGGAAAGTGATCAAGCGGGAGAGGGAAATGTGTGCCAACCCCAGAGGCCAGAGCTTTCAAGGGGATTCTCTGCTTCTCTCTCCCCCTCCAGCCTCCACGATGCGATCTTGGAGTCTTGGGCTCACTGAGACCGAGTCCTAGCGTTCCGGGCTGGGACACCAGAGACCTCGGGAGACAAGAACATAAAGAAGAGAACCCGGCCGAATGACCCAAGGGCACTCACCGTGTCATGGCGCTTCTGGCGGCGTGTTTCGGGTGGCTGAATACAGCTCCTTCCCCCTCTCCCCGGCTATCTTTAGAGCCAGGTGCCGCCCCCGACAGCTGGTGCTCCTTATTTGGCCCTGGGAAGGGCAGACGAGGGACCCCAGGGGCCAGGCGCCTGTGGGGTAGGGGTTTCAGATAGGGGTGGAGGGAGGAGGGGTAATCCCTTTTGCTCTTTCTAAAGGCAGCCCTACCACCGCGGGGGAAAAAAGATAGACTGGGTCTCTCTCCCGACCCCTCCCACGCAGCACCATCCGAAATTCACCAAGCGTCTTTTTTTTATTAAAGCTTTTTATTTTTCAAAACATACGCATGGACAATTAACATTAGCCCTTACAAAACCTTGTGCTGTAATTTTCCCTCCCTTCCCCCACGCCCTCCCCTAGATGGCAAGTATATTGGATAATGTACAAACATCTATTTTCTAAAATAAAACTTTTGATATATTTTAACGTCGCTTACATTTCCCATGGCACCTTTCTTTCCCCAGAGAGCAATTCTTAGTAATTTTGTTATAGAACGGGAAAAAAGTTCCATAATATTAACATGTGTCAGAAAAGTTTAAAGTTAAATGCAATATTATGTACACTCGCAGACTCCACTTCTGCAGAGTGAGGCAGGGAGGGGGCTATCTGAAGTGGCTATAGGAGAGTGTGAAGTAAAGCGGTAGTGCCAAAGCAAGACGAGGTGCTAAGAAAGCCCCCGCCCGGCTCGCGGCGCTACTTCTCCGGGTCTGGGAAGAACGCCCAGTCTCGATGACGCCCATGGTCCCGCCCCCCCCGGCTCTTGCGCGCGGCGTTGCCATGGCAGCGGGGGGCGCGGTTGACTGGACGCGCTTCCGGGAAGATGGCTGCAGTGGCGGCGATGTCGGCGACAGCGGTGGCCGGAGCCGTGGCCGCGGAGCCCAAAGCGGAGGCCGAAGGGGAGGAGGCGGAGGCGACGCCTCCCCCGTGCGAGGCGATCCGGTGGGCGCCGGTGGGCGCGGTGGCCGAGGCGCGGGCGGCGCTGGGTGAGGAGGAGGACGGCTCCGAGGGGTGCGCGGGCTCCGGCCTCTCCTCGCCCCCCGAATCCCCGGGCCGGGCTCTGCGGCGGCTGCGGGCCGAGCGGCGGCGGCTGGACTCGGCGCTGCTCGCGCTGTCCTCGCACTTCGCGCAGGTTCAGTTCCGCCTGCGGCAGGTGGTGCGCGGCCCCCCTGCGGAACAGCAGCGCCTGCTGCGCGAGCTCGAGGACTTCGCTTTCCGCGGCTGCCCGCACGTGCTGGGCTGGGGCGCCCCCGGGAACCCTCACTCGGAGGAGGCAGACGGAGACAGGCCGCGCGAGAGCCCGCGGGGATTGCGGCCCAACGAGCCGGTGAGGCCCGCCCGCGGCCTTGGGCCTGGGGCGGTTCTGGGAACTGATGGAGAGAGAGGGGCCGGAGCCCTCGGAGGTGGCCCTAGCCTAGAGAAAGGCCTGGCAGTGGGACAACGTGGGGCACGGGTGGAGAGACGGCTCAGGCCAAGCAGCAGAAGGACGCCCCCTCCCCCCCGAATAGAGACTGGGGGGGGAGGGTAACCACTCTGAAAGGGACAAGGGTGGGGGGGAACAGGGTGGAGACCTTGGAGCCTGAAGGTGACCCTGGCCGAGAGGTCAGACTCAGCAGCGATAGATCCATGTTCCAGTCCCCTCCGCTGACGCTAGGAATCCCTTAGGATCCAGCTTTACATCTGGAAGCATCCTTAGATGCCATCTGCTCCCCCCCTCACTTTACAGATAAGGAACTGAGGCTCAGGAAGGGTGAGAAAGGGACTTGCCCAAAGAGATGTGAACCCTTGTGCCCCTGACTCCAGCAGGGACCCATTGTGCCCTTCAGGCAACTCCCTCCACCTGCCTAGTGAGTCATAGCCAAGTGAGTTTGCTTTAGTGCCAGGAATCCCTACACCTGCAGTTCCCCAGGCTGATGAAACCTGCAGGGAACACTATCATCTCCAAAGGCCTTCCTGGGCCTCTCTGACTGTAAGTGGCTCCATGACTTATTGGGATGGTGTGCCCGCTGTTGCCCTCCCTCCCAGAAGTGTAGGTCATTGCCCAGGCCAGTCCAACACTGACTTGATGCAAGGACAAAATGCATAAAGGCTTGGGATTACCCATCCAGAGAATCTGGATGAAGCCTGTCTATGGCTTCCTCGAAAGATCTGGAAGACATTTAATCTTAAATCCTGTCTCTCTGGTTTAAGATTTTATGTAAAAGGGTCTAACCACTAAAACTCAAATCTTGATTGATTTAGGCACTTTTAAGTTTCCTCCTTCTCTCTTTCCCTCCCCTTCTCCTTACCCTCCCAATGGCACAATCAATTGTAAGTTGAGCTCCCTTTGGTTGGTGATAAGCCAATTCGTGAAATAATCTAACTTTGTGTTCTTTACCACAGAAAACTTCCTTTCAGGGATGGCCCAAGGTATACACAGCTTGATATGCTGCGGTTTCTGTATCCCTAGGCATTGTTTTAGTTTGCTGTTAAGTCACATACACACTCCCACATGTGGCTTTTTTCCCACCTGAAAGTGAAGTCCTGGAAGCTTCTTATCAGCAAAGAATGTTGACCCACTTCTTTTAATCTGAAATCTGCCAAAGTTGAATCTCCTATTTGCTCTCCCACTCTCCTCTCCCCCTCTTCATAGCCTCTGGGGGAAAAATGAAAAAAATTTTGAGAGGGAGCCATTCCCTCCCCTCACCCAAGCTTTTTGGGCCCTGATTGACACAAGAAAGCCTCCCTTTCTGAACACAAGGGCAATAAATCGATCAGATCTTGTTCCAGGAGCATCAGCATCAAATGGGCCATCTGCATCTGATACAATTTTTGTACTTATTTGTATCTGCTTTAGGAAATGAGTGTAGAATTTTTTAAAATTTCAAAACTCTGTCATTATCATTCACTTTCTCAAATCCTTTTTCAAGTGACTGAACTTGTATACAGGGAAGCTTTAAAATGCAGTGGAAAGACCAGTGGACAGAGCCACTTAGGTGCCTTCATCTCTCTGGGCCTGAGTTTCCTCATAAGTAAAATGGGCCAGATGCCCCTGAGCTTCCTTTCCAGTTTTAAATGTCATCATGGTACCCTGTGGTGGAGGATGTAATTGACTGCTTTACTAGATATTATTTAGAATGCTTTTTATCCTGATTTCCTACATCTTCATACTGGGAGGAGGGGGACAGGGGCAGGAAGGAGACGGGAGGAGGCAGGGCAGGACAGGGAGTATGGACATTGTTTTCTACTTGCCACATTTTTTAGTGTTAGTTATAGCTTATTCTGTGGCTAACTTGTTATGTTTGCCTCCATTCCAGTAAATACCATATTGTTTTTGCCCTGTAGGAGAGAGTTTTCTGCAGATACTCTCATGCACACTTGTTTTCTTTTCTTTTATCTGCAGAATTAGGACACATTAAAAAAGAAACTTCCCCCTTCTCCCCTGTGGCTGGTTAGACAACTTTTCATGGCCAGAGTTCAAAACTAACAAGAATCTGTGATCAGATTCATAGTTGACACGGTTGTGATTTCACTAGGCTATATTCACTATTTCTAGAGAAGAGACTGTGGGACTTTTATTTAGAGCAAATCAAAAACAATAAAGTGTTTATAAAATATCATGACATTAATGTTTTTGCCTTTGTTCTTTCTCATGCCTTGCAATTTCAGGGATTGGTAAGTGTCACTTTAAGGCTATATTCTATACTCTTGTGGACAAACTAAAAATAAAGGCTTAAAATTCCCTGTGATTTTTATCTTTTTTTTTTTTTAAGTATGGTTTTTCTGATAGCTTTATGCTCTCTATAATAAATTAGAAGTCTTAATTATAAATTAAAAAAACAATTTTATTTTTAAAAAAAAGGAAAATGAAACAAAACAGAATATTGTCTTGTACCCAGAAAAACAGGTAGGATTCAAAAATATATAACAATGAACGTTACCAGTTCAAGAAAGTATATATAATAGTAGAAGTTATATTCTTGAGTGTCCATCTTTTCTCTACTTTCTTCTAAATTTTTCTTTTGTTCTTTACTATGAACTTTTTTTTTTTTACTTTATTCTTTTTTTCTCCTTTTTCCCTCCCCCCCCACCTCCCTCAAAAAGGTAATATTTCGGTAAGAGTATATTTATATATACATACATAAATACATACACACACACATATACACATACACACATCTTTCCTATCCCTGCTAACATTTTGCTTTAATTTTACTCTTTAACTTGCCTTGGTATTACTTAGCCTTCCCCCACCTGTGGATCCCTTCCTTGTCTTCTCCCACCCTTTGCTTCCTTCTCCATTCATCCCTCTCCTTTATTTTCTTATAGATTTTGGAGGATACTATACCCTTCATAATATACATATAGTGTTGCCTATTTAACCCATTCCCAATGTGAGCAGGTTTTCAGAATTTTGAGCCCTCGGCCCCTTCTAATGCCTGTCTTATTCTTCCTCTGAACCTCCTTTTTTTTTTTCCTGAAGCAACTGGAGTTAAGTGACTTGCCCAGGGTCACACAGCTAGGAAGTGTTAAGTGTCTGAGACCAGATTTGAACTCAGGTCCTCCTGACTTCAGGACTGATGCTCTATCCACTGTGCCACTTTGCTGCCTCTGAACCTCATTTTTAAAAAAAATAACATAATTAAACCTTAATTTTGCCCCAATCTTTCTTTTGAGCTACCCTATTGCAGATGTCAGTCTTAAACATATGGTATACATTTCCATGTAAAAAACATAAATAATTTGTCTATGTTCCTTGAAATTGATCTTTGACATTGGTTCTTATATGTTATATTTTCTATTGAGTTTGGGTTTAGTTGAAAAAAAGTCCTGAAAATCTGCAAGTTTGAATGTTCCTTTTTTTTTTTTCATTAAATATTATAAATAATTTTGCTGGATGTGATATTTTTGCTGCAGCCCAATTCTTTTGATTGCCCAGTATGTGTGATTCTAGGACCTGCAGTCTTTTATTATGGCTGCTAAGTCTGTATAATTTTATTTGTTGTAGCTCCAGTATATTTGCATACTTCAATTATTTTTTCCTTGTATCTTGCAAGATTTTCTCTTTGATCTGGGGTTTTTGAAGTTTGGCAGTGATATTCTTAATATGTTTTCCCTAAAGTATCTCTTTGAGGAGATAATCAGTGGATATTTTTCTATTTCTATTTTCCCTATGTGTTGTTTTTTTTTTATGTTTCACATTCAATTTTTTCATTGTTTATATTCTGTTTTGTTATTTCTTGGTCTCATAGCTTACTGGCTTCCACTTGTCCAGTTCTAATTTTCAAAGAGTTAAATTCTTTTAAGATTTAACTATGGATTTAAAAAATAATTCTATGCATAAACTGGAAGCTGAAAATTGGGTGTGGGAAGTGCCAAGGAAAGATGTTTGAAGCCTAGAGATTGTTAACTAGCAGTTTACTCTGTGCTGCCTTAACCCTCATTTATTAGTATTTGGTTCTACAACTCGTGTCGGTGCACTGAATGCCAGAGAATGGAAGAAGAGATCACTGTTAATTTCTTACCTTGATATGATGGTCAATAAACATTTATTAGGCACTTACTATATGCCATGTGCTAGAGTAAAAGGTAATCCTTAATCTCAAAATGCTCACTGTAATGGAGTAGATGATATGTAAAGAGCTATGTAAAACTAACTATAGATGGATGGATAGATACTCTATAAACTGGAGAAAATCTTGGAAGGAAGGCACTAAAATTAAAGAGGACTGGGAATAGCTTCTAGCAAAAAGGGAATTCAAAAAAAGCCTCTGGGTTTGGAAGAATGGAAAAGACAGTGACACAATCTCTCTGTATCTGTTGATACATGTTTTTCTCTTACTATTTTCCTTAGAGAAGTACAAACATTTCATTCTTAATCTAGGATGAGCTGTTAGTACCCTACCTATGCATTGCCACACTTGACAGTGAATGGAGAAGAATGACAGTGGCGTTACATCTTTTCCTCCTTCCCAGGTTGCTGGGAGTTAGAGTGGGAACATCTCAGAAACTAAGCAAGAGGGATATTATGTGATGTGAACCTAGACAAGATTTTTTGAAGGAGGGAGAAGAAAGAAGTAATGGGCCACCTCAGATTAATGCCAGTCATTCAGTGACTGACTATATTATAATTTTATTGAGATGAGATATCTAGGCTCTATAACCTCTCTATCTCTCTTTTTTTTGGGGGGGGGGATATTTTTGTTTTATTTCCTCTTGGATATCTAGAAATTTTCTTTTCAAAATGCTGAAACTTTAGCTAGGTTGAATAAGGGGCAAAGCAGTGGTTCATTCTCTTCCCCAGACAGCTAGGAGTAGAAAGAATAACTTCTAGAAACTAAACATGGTGGCAGCCATGGGGGGAGCCCATTAGAAGGGTGATAAGGAATCAAATTTGAATGATTTTCTCTATTTGCCTAGTACTGAGTTGTTGTTTTTTCTTTTTCCCAAGACTCCTGGAGAGGTGGGTATGAGGTAGAAAGTCCAAAAGTGGTAATGTTGCCTGAAGAAAGTATGAGCTTTTCTGCTGGGGAGGTTGCTCATACCCAAGACCCAGTAAGCTTTGTTGGCGGAGATATCAAACAGTTGGTGCAGCCCTGATAGACCAGTTTGGATGAAGCAACTAGAATAAAAGGCTCCTACCAGGGAGAGAAGAACGCACAGTGTCCCCTGCACTAGTCCTTTTCGTGTTCAACATAAGAATTCTATTTCCTTATTTTATAGAGTGAACAGGAAAAACAGGAGCTTGTAGAAGCTCAGAGAGAGAAGCAGCGAGAACTCATCATTCAGCTCAAGACTCAATTAGATGACCTGGAAACCTTTGCCTACCAGGAGGGCAACTATGACTCTCTACCACAGTCCATGGTCTTGGAAAGACAGCGGGTAAGCAGATCCTGGAGGTTCTTCTGGTGGTCTCCACTCCCATTCCCCACCTCAGGCTGTTAGGACTTGATCTTTGCTGGAGTTGTTTCAACTGGTTCTTCCTAGTCCTCTTTTTGGGTTACCTCTTTCTTCCACTAGTCAGTTTTTTAGGAATTAAAAACAGTTTTTATTATATATAGCATGATAAACATAGTAAATCTATGATATTCTTTATATACATATACATGTCTATAGAACTGTAGTTCAAATTATATATGAGTATGTACCTATCTTCCTTTATCTTTAATTTTATCTTCCTACCTATGTCTTTAAGGTAATATTATTTAAAATTATTTTGTAAGATTATATGCACATATTTTTGCATAATTGGAAACAGTAATTTTTCCCTTTCCTTCCTGCTCCAAAAAATTCATATGACAGCCAGAGTTCTAGAAACGTAGAATAAATTTCCAGCAGGTTCTCTTCAGTGGCCTGCTTATTTTTCTCTAAAATTTGCCACATAGTCCTCACTATTAACTGATTTTTTTTCCTCTAATCACCTGGAACTCTTGGTGACCAAAAATTTGAAGAAATCAGAATAAGTTTATGCTGAGACATTTGGAATATCCTGTCTCATGTCATTATCTGGTTTTACAAAAATATGTTACCAAAAAAAACACAGTGGCAGATAATTTAATGATTTTCCAAATGAGGGTGGAGAATATGTGACTTTATGGTGGTATTTACATCATTCTTGTGCATTCATGGTGATATTGTGAAACCTCATTAACAGCCTCTGTAGGCTGTGCTGTGCTTATAGAGTGGCCTTATATGACAGAGAGACTACAAATGAGATAGGAAGGTCTGGAGACTTTGTTAATCAGCTGGTCTGGTATGTCTCCCCCTTGTGGAGCTCCATTTCAAACTGTGAGTGAGGGGACTGTCCTTACTTTCGGTCTCATGCAGGTGATCATAGACGAACTAATCAAGAAGTTGGACATGAATCTGAATGAAGACATCAGTTCATTGTCTCCTGAAGAGCTCCGGCAACGTGTGGATGCAGCTGTGGCTCAGATAGTCAACCCTGCCCGAGTGAAGGAGCAGTTGGTAGAACAGCTGAAAACCCAGATCCGAGACCTGGAAATGTTCATTAATTTTATCCAAGGTCAGTGGCTTGAGATAGAAGGCGAAGGCATCTCAGAATCGCAATTCCACATCCATGTGAGCATGGAGCACCATGACTGGCCCATTATCATTTAATGAATGATCACTATCCAGCCCCATTCCTTAGAAAGGCTAGTAAGTCAGTGTCTTCTCCTTGTGACTTTGTATTACAGATGAAGTGGGAAGCCCCCTGCAGACAGGAGGTGAACACTGTGAGTGCAGAACGTCCGGAAAGCCAGGAAATGGCCCCTCTAGGGTGGGTACTCGGCTACCTCCTGGCAATAAAAAAGGTGAGTGTGACCTCTTCCTCGGCAGCTCTTCATCGTATCTGGGGGAAGGGAGGGGTGTCTCCATGTGGAAAAAGGTGCCTCCCACTGACAGGCGGTTGTTTGTTTCCTCAGTGAACGCCGAAGAGGCAAGGAAGATCCGAGAGACGGGGCTGCACTTGATGCGGCGAGCGCTGGCTGTGCTCCAGATCTTCGCAGTAAGTCAGTTTGGCTGCACTGCTGGCCAGATCCCCCGGACCCTATGGCAAAGGGACCAGGCTGATAGGGACTACTCTCCTCTGCTGAAAAGGCTGGAGATCTCAGTGGACAGGGTGAGACAGCTAGCTCTGCGCAACCAAATGAGCGATCATGTCATCAGCAGTAGCAGCCTTCAGGACGTCCCCCTTGGGGGTAAAGATGAGTTAACGGTGGCAGTGCGAAAAGAGCTGACCATTGCCATGCGAGACTTGCTGGCCCACGGATTGTATGCCCCCTCGCCCGGGATGAGTCTTGTGATGGCACCCATTGCTTGCTTGCTCCCGTCCCTCTCCTCCGCTCCTCAGACCATGCACCCCTGGGAGCTCTTTGTGAAATACTACAACACCAAGAATGGCCGAGCTTTTGTGGAATCCCCAGCTCGAAAGTTGTCCCAGTCCTTTGGGCTGCCTGTGACAGGGGGTACTGTGGTGACGCCCAAACAAAGCTTGCTGACTGCTATCCATGTGGTGCTGACCGAACATAACCCTTTTAAGCGCAGTGCAGACTCAGAATTGAAGGCTTTGGTATGCATGGCTCTGAACGAGCAGCGTTTGGTATCTTGGGTCAACCTGATCTGCAAATCCGGAGCACTTATTGAGCCACACTACCAGCCGTGGAGTTACATGGCGCACACAGGCTTTGAAAGTGCCCTCAATCTGCTCAGCCGCTTGAGCAGCCTCAAATTCAGCCTCCCTGTGGACCTGGCTGTCCGGCAGCTCAAGAACATCAAAGATGCCTTTTGATGAGCAGGCCCTTGCCCCATCCAGTGCCTCTCTCTGGGGATGAGTTACCACTTTACTACATGAGGCTGAGGGAGTTAGTTGGAGGAAGAAGCAGCTGGCTGACAGGTTCTCCCTAAGCTTTACATAGGTGGCCAGTCCCAGTGCCTCTAAAATCTGTCACCCATACTTAGCACCTTAGAAATTCACATTTGAAAGCCCCTTGTCAGAAATGCCCTATCCTCATACATGACCACCTGCCTGTGTTTGGGTGCATATGTGGGCGTGCACTTCCAAGGCAATTTTGCCTTCCCAGCTGCTCTATTGACCCACAGATATCATCAGAAACTTAGCAAGCAGGAGTACATTCATCCTTTGGCAATGACAATAAGGTTGGCAAAGATGTATTCCTGCTTATGTGGGGAGAAATTAAGCCCAACATTTTGCTGCTCAAATGAGAGACTTTTTTATTTTGGACTTGACCAACTTCCAATAAGATGAACACTACCATATACACAGTTGAACAGAAAAAAGATAACTCTATCTGAAACTGTAGATCTGTATATATATAGCTCACTTTTCTTTTTAATTTTTTTCACTCCTCACCCCTGTCCCCCTTTTTGGGGGTAAGCAGGGGACAGTTGGATAGACATAATAGAGGACTGCATTGAAAGTCAGGAAGACTTGAATTCAAAGCCTCCCATTTACTTGCTGTGTGACTGAACAAGTCACTTAACCTCTGTCTGCCTCAATTTTTTCTTCTGTAAAAATAGGGATAACAGCACTTATCTTCCTGGGTTGTTATAAGGGTCAAATGAGATATTTGTGAAGCTCTTTGCCAAACTAAAGCACCATAGGAATGCTAGATATTTTATCATGTTGGTTTTTTTTTTTTTTCTTAAAGCAGGTTTGAATGGCTTTGGCCAGGCTCCCTTGTGACCATTATTTCTCCCAAAGAGAGATGCCAGAAGTTTCTGTATCTTTTCTCTGTTCTAAGCCTATGAATGCAATAAGAAAAATTATACCTTCAGGCAAATTCAGGCAGGGCTGTCAGGGAGTTAACCATGTTTTGTATTTCTTTGTTTTTATTTTAAATGAAGCTGCTTGGAAGCATCTTTTTTTGTAGAAATCAAACCCTAAATCCGAAAGGGCAAAAATGTTTTGCCAGTTTGTGTGCCATGATAGATACTCTCTTGCCTTTTGTGTTTTCTTCTATCTGCCATCCTTTTTTAGCAAGACTCTTGGATCCCTAGGGATTTATTTGAACCTGATTTTTTCAAAGGCACACCTGTTTTTGAACTATTATGTCAGGAACCCCCATGCCAGGTCAGACTTATATGTATAAAAATACATATGCATAACCAGTATCAATTTTTCCTTAATTCAGGAGAATTACCTAGAGAAATAAAGACTGACCTAGTTTTCTTCTCCCTTCAGGGAAGGTTTTAAATCTCAGATATGTTGACAACCAGCCTCTCCCATTGTGGGTGTTGATGCTTGTCTACTAGTGATTGTTCCCAAGAGTGAAGTGGGAAGAACTTAATAGTTAATTCTAGAACAGCCCTATTTAAGATTTATTATCACTTTTGTCTTTTTATTCCACTTTTTTTTTTTTCAATAAGATTGTGGTGAATACCAGTACATAACTGTCCAAAGTTGTGAATGTTCAATTTTCTAGACAAGCCTTTGAAATTTAAAAACTCTTGAAAAAGCTTTGTCTTCAGTTACATATGTGCAATTGTGGGATGATCTTGTATCTGCTGGGCTTTATGGTGCATTTTAACTTAATTTTATTTTTTCAGGAAATGTTATTTAAAATTGTGTTGATTTTGATCCTAATTTATCCACTATGTGTGACAGAATAAATGTAAATGTTGTGGACGTTAACCTCTCCTTGTTGCTAACAAAGCCAAAGTATTTTGTGTAAATTTGCATAATCTTTAGTGGTTTAAGTGTTTTCCTAAAAGCTGGGGTTCCCATCTCAGATTCAAAGAATGTCCCTAGGTCTTCTGATTTTTTAACTGAAAAGAATTGGGCATTCTAGTATCTCTAGCAAGCTGCTCCATTCTTTATCATAAGCTCTGCCTTTTGTAGATGGGGCTATCCTAAAGAATAAGGCCAGGCTGTACACTGGAGTTATGTTGGTTAAAAACAAATTGCCTTATGGCTCCCCAAGAAAGCCCCAAAGAATAAGCACCTGCAAAGGGTTCCTACTCTGGCTGCCCATGTTAGTTTTCTGCCAACATCACCAAAAAAGGAGGATACCACTGCATTTCACAGATTCCTTTTCTCCAGAGGGATCTACATAGAAGTAAACTATAGAGGATATAAATACATAATCATTCAACAAACATGTTAAGCATTTGCCGGTACAGTGTACTATCCTAGACAACATACACAGATAAAGCTAGATGCAGGTTCTTGCCTTGTCTTTGTCTATATGTTAAATGGTAATATAACTACTATTAGGCATCTCAAATTCAAAACAAAATTCATTTATTTGGAGGGGGGAGAGAATCTTTTTTTTTTTTTAATTATAGCTTTTTATTTACAAAACATGCATGGGTAATTTTTCAGCATTGTCCTTTGCAAAATCTTCTTTTCAACTTTTTTCCCTCCTTTTCCCCTCCTCTAGACGGCAGGTAGTCCAATACATGTTGAATATGTTAAAGTATATGTTAAATCCAACATATGTATGCATATTTATACAGTTATCTTGCTGCACAAGAAAAATCGGCTCTAGAAAGAAAAAAAAAACCTGAGAAGGAAAACAAAAATGCAAGCAAAGAGAAAGAATGGAAATGCTATGTTGTCCACACTCATTTTCCATAGTTCTCTGGGTATAGCTGACTCTCTTCATTACTAAACAATTGGAACTGATTTGGATCCTCTCATTGTTGAGGAGAGCCATGTCCATCAGAATTGATCGTTGTATAGTCTTGTTGTTGCCGTGTATGGTGATCTCCTGGTTCTGCTCACTTCACTCAGCATCAGTTCATATAAGGCTCCCCAAGCCTTTCTGAAATCATCCTGCTGGTCATTTCTTGCAGAACTATAATATTCCATAACATTTATATATCATAATTTATTCAGCCATTCTCCAATTGATGGCCATGCACTCAGTTTCCAGTTTCTAGCCACTACAAAAAGGGCTGCCACAAACACAAAATTCATTTTTCTTTCCCTCTACATCTACACTTTTGAACTTCTCTATTACTGTCAAGGACACCACCAAACTTGCAGGCATCCAGGTTCATAACTTTGGTGGTATCCTTGACTCCACATTCTCACTTTACTCTCCAGTCTGTTGGCAAGGCTCATCACTTGAAAATCCCACTTCTCTCTACTATGTCCCCTTTCCACCCCTATGACTTACTCAAACTCTTAGGGTTTAAAGGTCTTCACCATCTGGCTTTTATTACACATTATTCTCCTCTGCTCAATATAGTGAGACCAAAATGCCTTTACCATCCTCAGTTTCTCGTCTCTATCACTTTGCACTCTTCCATATAAGGAATAGACCCTCACCTTCTCTCTACCTCTTAGAATCCCAAGTTTAGTTTAAGACTTAGTCCACTTTCTCCATGAAAACTTTTCTGACTTCTGAGGAAATGGTGCCCTCCTTCCCAAGATTGCTCCGCTTTCATTTTATATGCGTATTTCATTACTTAAACAGTCCATACATGTCTTCCCATTAAAATCTAAACCCCTTGGGGATGGGGACTTTTGTCTTTGTATTTCCAGTGCTTAGCATAGTTCCTAGCCTACAGTAAATATTTGTTTGTTGATTGACTAATTGCAGGAGGCTAGCAAAGATTTGGCAAATGTTAATCTACTTTCTAGGGAAAAATGTATGCATAACAAGTTTTAATTATCTCTGTCTTAAATCCAAGCAACAGAGAAAACAAATCATACCCCTGATTTATAGCATTTGTCTGTTTCTGAGGTGTAAAAGCTCACACTGAAAATGTAGTAATTGGCCACAGAAATTCAGCACACCATTGAAGCCAGCTGCTCTCTAATAGATCATCCAAAATAACTTTTAAGTAATCTCCAACACCTGAATTCCAGTCCTGGACTGCCTAGACACTATGTGACTAAGCAAATCATTTAACCTCTTTTGGACCCTGTTTCATCTCTAAAATAAAGGGTTTGAAGTACCATCCAGCTTTAATGCTCTGTGCTTTAAATTAATACAGATTTTGAGGAGGCATAAAAAAAAATATTGGTATATACTGAAGACTGCAGAGCAGGAGCCCAGCACTGGGAGGAGGAGTCCTGTGGATTTTTTTTTTTTAATAATTAAATCATGATTTCATTAAAATTGATTTCTTTTGTAATTCTAAGTAATTTTATTCCCTTAAAAACATTGAGAACCCGTCCACAGGCTCCACTTGAACTGCCAAAGGGGTGTATGAAGCAAACAAAAAAAAAAACTTTCTGTTGTAAAGTTCCTTGGATAGCTTCAAAAAGAGGAAAAAATAGGAGCATCTAGGTGGTGAAGTGGATAGAGTACTAGCCCTTTAGTCAGGAGAACCTGAATTCAAATCTGTTCTCAGATACTTAATACTAGGTGTGTGACCCTGGTTAAGTCACTTAATGTCCTCAGGGCGAAAAAAGACAAAACACAAGTAAAAGGAGAGTATTGTTGATTGTAGTGATAGTATTTATATAGAGGTTTAAGGTTTGCAAAAGTTCTCTCATTTTATCTGCAAAACAATCCCATTTCGCAGATGAGAAAACTGCATGGGGTGAGGTGACTTGCCCAGTCAAAATAGTAAAGATCTGAGGCAGGATTTGAACCCAGGGTTTCATAACTCCAAGTCTATGTGCAGAGCTGC
Source organism: Sarcophilus harrisii (assembly GCF_902635505.1). Classification (NCBI taxonomy): domain Eukaryota; kingdom Metazoa; phylum Chordata; class Mammalia; order Dasyuromorphia; family Dasyuridae; genus Sarcophilus; species Sarcophilus harrisii. The sequence goes on from NC_045429.1 coordinate 338,521,817, forward strand.
ATAAAAGACTTAAATAATGGTTATCCCTGAATAAAGTGCCAGACCTAGTATTAGGAAGACTCTTTTTCATTAATTCAAATCCGGCCTCAGATACTTTCTAGATGTGTGACCCTGGCCAAGTCACCTAACCCTGTTTGCTCCAGTTTTCTTGTCTAATAAATGAGCCGGAGAAGGAAATGGCAAACCTTTACCTGTGTCACCCTGGCCCAAGTCACTTCATCCTGCATGCCTCAGTTTCCTCCTCTGTAAAATGAGTTGGAGAAGGAAATACCAAATCTCAGAAGATTGAAAGAAGTAGTTTTAGAACAAAGCAGGTCAATAATAATTGCTCCTATTACGTGCCAGGCGCTATGCTGAGCGCTGGGGATACAAAGAAAGGGAACAGTGCCTTCTCCCAGAATCTAACTGGGGAAACAACACGCAAGCATTACAGACAGACAAGGTCTTTACAGGATCTCAGAAGGAAGGCACTCCCATTAAGGGGGGCGGTAGAAAACGCTTCCCACAGGTGAGGGTGCTTAAACACCCTTTACTACATTCTTCTGCTAATTTGGGTTAATCGTATGACCGCGGTGGCTGGCACCAGATTTACCAACCCTTTTTATTCTGATTTAGTCAAACTTTGGTTTATAGCTCAATGTTAGTCACTGGCGTAACCCGTGGGGGTGTGGTTAAACAAGGTGTCATGGGCTACTCTGGGAAGTGGGCCCTCACTCACAGGGTTGCCAAAACTTGCACATGTAGGTCTAATAAAAATTAACAGTCGGGCCAGGAACGAACCTTTGTGCTTGTGGGACTGATTAAAGCCCATCTAAGCATTTTCAGTGCTTTGCTTTGGGTTAAGCTACACAAACAATAAATAAATGTTTGATAAAATTTGATTTTTTTATACTACATCAATATTAAAAGTTTTGCAACTTTTTTTGGTTGTTTTTTTAAACTTATAAAACAGATGCATCAAGGTTTTGGTTTGAAAGATGGAATACCTACCTAGTTTATAAGACGTTTAAGGATTCTTCTGTAATATCCTATAATAATTTATAATAGCAGTTTCTAGCAGGGACGGTAGTTTGCAGGCTTGAGCTGAGCCTAGTTTACATGCGTTTTATTTAGTACCTATTTCTCCGCAGTATTTAATTACATACTAAAGGCCTGTCATCCGGTTTGGGGGTTGGACGGAAACGATGAAATTTAGTAAGGAGGAATAGGGGGTTCAGCGGTAAAAACATGTTGCGAGCGTCCTGGCGTAAAAGCGCTGGGAGTGGAGCAAGGGTGGCACGGTGGGGGGTGGAACAGCAGGGAGGCGGAGCCACGCGAGGAGAGCTCCAAGCGCCGAATGGCCTTTATACTTGACCCAGTAGGTGATGTTAGGCTTAGGAAAGCGCGGGGGGCGTCGGGAAGATGAAACTGACGGATGAGTGGAGATGGGCCGGACTGGACTCCGGCTTGCGGCCATCCGTGTTTGACGCGGGGACCTTTGTTTGCCTTTGCATTCCCAGCGTTTAGCGCAGACCTCGGCGCAGTGGGCAATCAACTCGGCCTGGGCAGAGGAGCTCCTCCCCAGTGCCGATTTAATAAAAGCCCATCGGAGGCTGGGGGGAGGGGTCCCTCGAAGCTGCTGCTCCAGCAGGTCCCACCCCTCCACCCTCGTCTGTTCTACGGGGAGGGTCTCCCGTCAGACCCGACTCTGAACCCTTCCCTAGCTCCCAATCCCAGAAACAGGGAAGCAGCTTTTTGTCCCTCGTCCGCGCCCTGGGCTGCTAATAAAGTTTGGTTTCACGGAACGATGTACCAGGCTCAGGCACCCTCTCAAAAAGCTTCTTCCGCCCTTAATCGGGCTTCGACAGATCGTGACTGGAATGCCCAAACTCGGGGGCGGGGCCTAAGGCGGCAGTGACGTCACCCGGCCCGGTGTGAAAGGTCAGCGGAAGCGTGCTGTCTTCCTTTTGGCTCCAGGAGAGGCCTGCTTCGCGTTGGTGAGTTTCGGGCTCCGAGCCGCGGTAGGATCCGCTGCCATCCGCGCCCTACGGGGCACGGGGGCCCTCGAGGTCTTCTCAGCTAAGACCGGGGGGTCTGTGGGATGGGCGGGAATGTGGTTCCGCGGGGAGGCTGAAGGAGCCGGGGCCGGATTTGGGCTCGGCGGTGCCGGAGGCCTTCCCTGCGCTTACGGGTCTCTTTCCTGCTGCATTCTTTTCCCCAGAAATGGGCAAGTTTATGAAACCCGGGAAGGTGGTGCTGGTCCTGGCCGGGCGGTACTCCGGGCGCAAAGCCGTCATCGTGAAGGTACGGGCAGGTTGGGGCGGGCGAGGAATTAAGTCAACCAAGCATGCATTAAGCGCTTGCTGTGTACCCCGCTCGGTGCTAAGCCCTAGTGAAGCGGGCCGAGGCAAAACCAGTCCCTGCTCTCAAGAAGGCGCACGTCCTAATGGGGGAGATGAGCTTGCAGGCAGTCGGTACCAACGAGCCAGGGCCGGGATGAGGCGGAGATGATTCGCTGAGGAAAAGGACGGCGTTAAGGAGGGCACGTGGGGGAAGCCGGCAGGCGGGCACCGAGGGAGGGGATTTGGTGGGCAGCCAGAAGATGCACAGTTAGGGTGTGGGGCGCTCTGTGTGAGGAAGAGAAAGCCCAGGGGGACCGAATGGAGAGCGAGAGGCGGACCGGGAGAGGCCGGGTGCTGGTTACCTAGCTGGCTCTGCCCAGCCTTAACAGACCAAGGCTGACCTGGGACAGAACTGGGATCTGGGTGAAGTCGATCTGAAGAGTCACCGCCAAATCTTGCCAAAATCTCTGTCGAAAGGGAAATTACTGAGCGTTCTTGTTGGGGGTTGAATATATTTCAGCAGCCCTGAAGTCTTGAGAGGCCAGCTTTCAAGGGAGCTTGCTCACGGCGGGGGGTTTGTAGGGTGAGACCCGAACCTGTGTGGGACAAGTTCTTTGCAGCTTGCCAAGCGGATTCTACTTGTTTTTCTCAGAACATTGACGATGGGACCTCAGACAGGCCCTACAGCCATGCCTTGGTGGCAGGCATCGACCGCTATCCTCGCAAAGTGACTGCGGCCATGGGCAAGAAGAAGATTGCCAAGAGATCTAAAATCAAGTCTTTCGTGAAAGTGTACAACTACAACCACCTCATGCCCACCAGGTAAGCCTCTGTGATAATTCTCCAGTTAGTCCGACTTGGTATTGGATATTGGTACAAAAGTCTAGGAACGTGAATTGGGAGAAGAAAAAGTGGTTTGGATGAGCATCATAAGATTTCAGAAGATCATGGAAGGCAGAGGAATAGCTTAACTTTATCTTTTTTTTTTTTTCTCAGTAGTACTTTATATTTCCAAATATATTTAAAGGTAGTTTTCGAGAAAAGTTTCTGTGAATTTTTTGTTTTCTCCCTCCCCTCCCCAAAACAATAAGCAATCTGATATAGGTTAAATATGTCCTCTCCATAGCTAACTTTAAAAGAGTGATTTTCTGTATGCATTACGCGTTTAAGGGCTTTTCCACAATAAATACAATTGACATTTTCTTCTTGTACCTTAGGCTTTGGTCTGCCATAAATGATTAACGGATTATAATTTGCTAATTGAACATTTCATGTCCAAGCCTTTTTCTTTCTGCTTTAAAAAATGTTGAGAGGCAGCTAAGTGGCGCTGTGGATTAGAACACTAGCCCTGAAGTCAGGAGGATCCGAGTTGAAATCTGGCCTCAGGCACTTAATATTTCCTAGCTGTGTGACCCTGGACAAGTCACTTGACCCATTTGCCTCAGCAAAGTAAAAAAGAAATGTCCAAATGGGCATAATCCTATGGCCTCTTTCTACCCCAATACAAAGTTTGAGGGAACATAGGAAACTGAAGCCAGGGAAAAAAGCTTAACTTGGTTTTCAGTTATAACTAATTCCAATTGAAAGATAACTTCTCCAAGATCAAAATCTTTATTCTTTGTAAATAAAACAAGAATTGGGAAAGGAAACATTTATTAAGCTCCTGTGACAAACCAGGCTTTTTGTACTTTACAAATGTTAAATCACTTTACAAATATTAAATCATTCAGTCCCTTGAACAAGATCATGCAGCTAGCAAAAGTACTGACTTTTGTTGCAGTACTTTAATCAATTGTCCCACCTGAGTACTTCAGGTGGATCTTAAACCAGTTTTCTGTGGATGGGGAAAGGTCAAAATTAGGTTTCCACCCTTAATCCAATTCTCAGCCCATAATTAAGTATAGGATTAAATAGTACTAGTCCTGCCCTTTATTTGTTCCTTTACTCGGCTACCTACCACTTTCCATTTCCCACCTAAACTTACCCTCTTGGTCTGACCTGTGTAAGAACTGTTTAGAATCTGGTACTAGTACTTCAAAATTTGTTTTGGTGATCTCACTAGATAGACTGTGCCTGAGTTCTGATGGTAGAGTTGCATTCTTAGCTTCATGGCTAATGGGGGCTGGGTCTAGTAGCTTCTCCACTAACTTCTACTTTTCCTATCTCCAGATACTCTGTGGACATCCCATTGGATAAAACAGTTGTCAACAAGGATGTGTTCCGTGACCCTGCACTAAAACGGAAGGCAAGGAGGGAGGCCAAGGTCAAGTTTGAGGAAAGGTGAGTTATAAAAGATAGTATGATGGGGGGAGGGAAGAGTCTCCCTTTAACATGGAGGCTTTGTCCTTTCCCTTGATGCTTATGTTATCTCTTCATCAATGTCTTTTTTTCTCTCTAGGTACAAGACAGGCAAAAACAAGTGGTTCTTCCAGAAGCTACGGTTTTAGAACTACCCTGTTGGTCAGTAAATAAAATGTTTATTAAAAATGGACATTTGTGTGTCTGATTCATAGAGTATATGGGACTTTAATCTCCTCTTTACAGATGAGAAGACTATTTAGTGACTTGTTGAATAAAGTGAAAAAGAGCAGGGAGAAGTAGACTGTAATAAGAGACAGAATGCTATTGACATGTGCATATGTACACACAAAATCATTTGTTGAACCCTTGTTTTGTGCCAGACCCTGTGCTAAGCTCTGCACATTTACAGATGTGAAATATCTTCTGTTCTCAAAGGGCTTTTATGCCAATAAGAAATATGAATGAGTGTATAAGGGTAGTTTTGAAGAGGGAATGCTCTAGTGGATGAGGAATCTGGGAAAAGCTTCATGTAGAACAGGGATTTATAAGTTGGGTTCATTAACTTGATTTAAAAAAAATATTTTGATAATTGCATTTCAGTATACTCATTTTATGTACGACTTTACCAAAGAAATCCGTGGACCGGGGCAGCTAGGTAGCACAGTGGATAGAGCACTAAAGTCAGGAGGACCTGAATTCAAATCTGGTCTCAGACACTAAACGTCCTGGCTGTGTGACCCTGGGCAAGTCACTTAACCCCAATTGCTTCAGCCCCCCAAAAAAGGAATCTGTGACCCAAAAAAGATTAAGAACTTGTAATAAAGGTAATAATTTGAGTTTTGAAGGAAATAAAGGATTCCAAGAGCTAGGAGTTCATTCCATTCATCATAGAAAGCATTAAGAGTATAATGTATAAAAGTCCTGCAAAAAAAAAAAAAAAAGGTGGAGTAGAAATTGGCTTGATTAATGATATATTTTAGAAATTCGTTACCTTAGTACCCCCCATTCTCTTTCATCTTATCCTGTACTTTAAAAAAAATGCCTAGCTGTTAAACCTGCAGAATCATAAGTGACCTTCAGGAATTGTTTAAACCTTTTTTATGCTAGTATTTTAGATCTGAACACCGATTCCAAAACACTCTTGATGGAAAATGCTATTCACAGCCAGAGAAAGAACTGAATCTTGAGTTGTGTGCTATTTTTACTTTTTTTCTTTGTAGTTTTTTTTCCTTTCTTTCACAACATGTCTAGTATGAAATAGGTTTTACATGATTGCACATATATAACCTACCAAATTGCTTTCTTAGAGAGCAGTGAGGGGAATATTTGGACCATAAAATGTTATAAAAAATGAAAATTAAAAATATACATGTAATTGGAAAAAGGTAAATGTTATTTTAAAAGGTGAGGATGAAATGAGATAAAGTGCTTTGCATGTTACATTTAAATGCTAGTTATTTAAAAGCATTTGGACATTGTAGAAGAATAGATATCTCAGATAATAAATTTTTTGTTTGCTAATAAAATAAAGTACTTTATCCTTTAAGAATTGCAAATCATTTTTTAAAAGAATTGGGATGCCTGCTAACTTGGGTCAACTCTTTGATAGGGAAAATTTTGAGCAAATCTTTCCTTTTAAAAAAAATGGTCTTATTCCAATTCCATAGTAGTTGGAAACCTTTTTGTGAAAAGAATTAAATGCCAAATAGGAGTTTGCATTTGATCCTATGGGTGATAGGGAGCCAGGCACCAGATTGGGAATGACAAGATCAGCTTAGCTTTAGAAAAATGACTGGTGGGATGGGCAGACCCTTGAGTTAAGCACCAAATAGGTTTTTTTTTTTTTTGTTTTTTTTTAAGAGTATTCTAGATAGAGGGTTATAGGGAGCCTAAACTAGATGAATGCCTTATAAATGAAAATAGTATATTCCAGGTGACTGAATAAGAAGTCAAGGTTGATAATTTGATTAGAACAATGATGTGACCCTTGAAAGTGAGAGAAGGCTTGGAACTGTTACTTGAGAGTAAAAGTAATCTGTTTCAGACATTGATAAGTTCTATGAGCTTGGCTGGACAGATGAAGTTTAGAGTGAGAAAGGTAGAAGTGGGAATTGTTCACATAAAGATAATTGAAGTTGTGAAAATTTATGAAATCAAGAAGGGGGTCTAAGCTTTGGGGTACACTCCAGTATGCCATGGAGTAGTTCAGAGAGAACCAAGCACTATAATGAAAACCCAGAGAGGAATGAACATCAGAAAAATGTGGTAAACCATATCAACAGCTTCAGAGAAGAAAAAGATGTGAATTGATTAGCTATTAGATGTGGTCATTAAGAGATAATTAGCAAGGAAAATGACAAACATTCAAGACGTGGAAAAAAAGAGGCACTAATTGGGGTTGTGAACTGATATAATCATTCACCTCACAATTCTACTTATGTCTTTTTTTAATCTGGTGTCCCAGATTCCGGGAATGCCCTTTACTCACCTATATGTGCTTACTGGCTTCCTTCAAGACTGCGCAAATCAAATCTATAGGAGGCCATTCATTGCCACTGCTGTGTACTGCCCAATCATGCCCCAGGTGCTTTGCCACTTGCTTCTGAAATTGCTTCTAATTTACCTTGTATGTGTTAAGTAGAGGCTGCTAAATGGTATGGTAGAATGCCAGACTCTTCCTGAATTCAAATCCAGCCTCAGATACTAGTTATATAATCCTAGGCAAATCACTTGACCCTGTTTCCTCATCCGTAAAATGAGCTGGAGAAGGAAATGGCAAACCTCTACAGTATCTGTTTCTTTACTATGAAAATTCTAGATAGGTCAGAGTCAAACATGACTGAATAGCAATGACCATAAGAAAAGGAAGCGGGGTTCACCAAGTCTATTGCCAAGTTTTTTGACCTACAAGCCAGAGATCTCTAAGCTCCGTGACAGTATCCCTACAGAGAGGAAAGGAAGCAGCCTTTTTTCCTGCTGGGATCATAATGACTGCAGAAGAGTTAACTTTGTGTATGACTATAACAATGCTTTATTTAGTATGGGAAACTAATTCATGCTGACCCATAACAGGATGCTTTAAATAAGAGAAACTACCTTAGAGAATCAACTAAAACACTATTTGAAATAATTCACAACAAAGTTGCAGGATGTAAAATAAATCCACATAAATCATCAGCATTTTTATATATCACTAACGAAACCCAACAGTAAGAGATACAAAGAGAAACTCCATTCAAAATAACTGTTGATAGTATAAAATATTTGGGAATCTATCTGCCAAGGGAAAGTCAGGAACTATATGAACAAAACTACATAACACTTTCCACACAAAATCAGATCTAACCAATTGGAAAAATACTAAGTGCTCTTGGATAGGCCAAGTGAATATAATAAAGATAACAATACTACCTAATCTATTTATTTAGTGCTATACTAATAAGATTCCCAAGAAACTATTTTACTGAACTAGAAAAAATAACAATTCATCTGGAAGAACATAAGGTCAAGAATGTCTAAGGATTAAATGAAGAGAAAAGCAAATGAAGGCGGCCTAGCTGTACCAGATCTAAAACTATTAAAATACAGTGGTCACCAAAATCATTTGGTACTGGCTAAGAAATAGAGAAGTTGATCAGTGGAATAGGTTAGGTTCACAGGACAAAATAATCAATTTCTATAGCAACCTAGTGTTTGACAAACCCAAAGACCTTAACTTTTGGGATAAGAATTCACTATTTGATAAAACTGCTAGGAAAATTGGAAACTAGGATGGCAGAAACTAGGAATAGACCCAACACCTAACACTGTATACCAAGATAAGGTCAAAATGGGTTCATGATCTAGACATAAAAAATGAGATTATAAACAAATTAGAACATAGTTTATCTCTCAGATTTGTGGAGGAGGAAGGAATTTGTGACCAAAGAACTAGAGATGATTATTGATCACAAAATAGATCATTTTGATTATATTGTTAAAAAGATTTTGTACAAACAAAAGTAATGCAGACAAGATTAGAA